>NC_059341.1:16291875-16620312 GCF_018350155.1 Leopardus geoffroyi
CCCGCCTCCCCGCCGCCCCGCGCCACACGCGCCCCGCGCGCCCGGCCCGCTCGCCCCTCACCGCCCCGCGCCGCCGCGAGCGCCCGCAGCCCCGCCGGCGCCCCGAGCGCTGAGCGTCCCGGGACGGCGGCGCGGGGGTGGGGGGCGGAGGGAGACGAGGGCCCCTCGCGGCGCACGTACCCCGCGGTCATGGCGATGTTGTAGAAGGTGAGCCAGACGGTGGCCAGCAAGCCGAGGCGCCTCCTCTTGCCGGGGGCCTCCCGCTCCTCGCCGGCCTCCGAGGCGCCGCCGTTGGTGCCGTCCTCCTCGCTGGACGCCATGGTGGCCGTGCACCCGGGGGAGGTGGAAGACAGGGGAAGGGGAGCGGGAGGGGGCCCGGCCGAGCGCGCCGCTGAAGCGCCGCCGCCCGCTGCCGCCGCCTCCGTCAGGCGCCCCATGTGCCGCGCGCAGGGGGCTCGGCGCCTACTGCCCTGCCGCCCGCGGGGGGAGGAGCGGGCGCCCCCCGCCGCCGCCGCCGCCGCCGCCGCCCCGGCCGCCCCGCCCCCGGCCCTCGGGAGCGCGCGCGGCACGGGGGACCTGGCCGCCGGGCCTGGGAGCCGGGTCTCGGGGTCCCGCGAACCCCCGGGTACGGTTTCGAGGCGGCCGTGTGGCTTCCGCTCCCACAGAAACCTGTCCGCTTCTCCAACTGGGGGAACCTCCTCTTAGAGAGACGCCCCACTTGTCTCGGGAGCTGGCGCCGTGCCCCTTGCTAGTGCATTTAGTCGGGACGCACGGAACACACCTGACTTGCCGTGGTCCTGCCCCGCCCAACCTTTGGGAAGGTAGTTTCTGGACGCTGCGACGGGCACTAGGATCTTCCCGCCAGAAGACGCGCCCACTTGAGCCTGTTTCACTTGCGCGGGCCAGTGGGTCATGCACAGGGGGAATATAGTAGGATTGCCTCACTTGTGTGGATTCCCCTGGAGCCAGTGTTCTAAAGGCATTGACTCCAATGCAGTGCAGTGTTGGGTGTTAGAAGCTAGGAAAGAAGACATGACAAGATACCAAAGGAGAAAAGTCGGAGCGGATACAGGCAAGCTACAGATGCAGGGCTAAGCAGAACCTTTCCCCGCAGTAAAGAGTATCTCACTGTTCCCCACTCCATCCCTTTCCTTTTTGTATCTTCCTCCAAAGACCCGTGCTTTCTCCAAACAGCTCTCTGCTCTTTCCCCTTAAAGCACATGGTTGGGAAGGCAGGCTCTGGAGTCAGATTACCGAAATCCAAACCCCAAATTCTTGGCTCCACCAGTCTTATTAGCTTGTGGACTTGGGCACCTAAACTTCTTTATGCCTCAGTTTCCTCAATGGGAATAATTTATAAACCTGTGTCATGGGTCTTTGTGAGATACAAGTGAAATCACTCAGGTAGACCACTTACAGTTGTGAAACAGGTTGAGTCACCCCAAATCGGCGTGCGATCACCATTCTGGCCACTCGGATCTTTGTTGATCCAGCGAAAGAAATTCTGGGCCGGCCTGTGGAAACGATCTGCCTGTTAGGCGGTGCTCTGGAACCTGAGCCTGGCCCCGGGCAGGGGACAACCACCAGAAGACCACATAGCCACGGGAGTCTGGTAGCGCCTCAGGGTATGGAGTCATTCTGATACGGAGGAAAGCATGAACCAAGTCACCAAACTAGAGAAAAGAGGACACAACCCTGTCCATCCTTGTGATCTGGCCTCTGGGCGCCCGATCCGATCCGGGCAGCACCACCAGCTTGCTTGGGAAACTTAGATACTTTTGAGGAAGACATTCCAGTAGGGGAGGAGTCTGAGATGTTTCCGGGGAAGAAATAATGGCCGGAAAATGTTCAAATTGGATGAAAACTACAAACGACTGTTTTTTAAGACATTTAAATTGGAAAGGATGAAGTAAAACTATTTGCAAATGACAACATTGTATAATTAGAAAAGCCTAAGGAAACAAAACCAGTGTAAACAAAACAAAACAAAACCTAATTGTTTTTTACCTATTAGAAGAGAAAACTGGAAATTGAAATTTAAAATAAAACCATGTAATGCTCATCAGCATTCCAATGAAATATATAAGGATACATTTAACACAACGCTCAAGTCCTATACACTGAAAGCCACATAAATCACTGCCAAGAGAAATTAAAGACTTAAATACTATCCATGTTCACAAATTGGAAGATGACAAGGTTAAAATGTCAGTTCTCCCCAAATCCCAGCAGAATACATATATATTTTTTCAATTTGGCAAGGTAACTCTAAAATGTATACAGAAATGCATAGGAAAAGCAATGTTGAGGCACATACATACTTGTTTTCAAGATAGCATGAAACTACAGTTTATAAGACGGCATGGTAGACATAAGGAGAGACAAATCAGTGAAAAAGAATAGAGTCCAGACCCGTAAATACGTGGTCAACTGATTTTCAACAAAGATGTCAGCATGTATCTTATCAACAAATAGTGCTGAATTAACTGGATAGCCACATGGAAAAATGAACCCCGACACTGGTCTCGCACCATAGGCCAAGTATTAATTTGATATGGATCATAGACCTAGAGACAAATGCTAAAACTATAAAACTTACAGAAAAAAAAAAAAAGAATCGTGACCTTGGGGAAGGCATAGATTTCTTGGATCCAATAACAAAAAAAGCATTACTCATAAAGGAAAAGAAAAGACAGATGGCACGTCATCAAAATCTAAAACCTCTGTTATTTCAAAGACACCATTTAAAAGGTGAAGATTTTTACAACACACAATATCTAAAGAATCTTTACATATAATATATAAAGAATCTTACAACTCAATAATACATATATATATAAAGAATCTTATAAATATATATAATATATAAAGAATATATAAAGAATCTTACAACTCAATAATATATATATATATAAAGAATCTTATAAATATATATAATATATAAAGAATATATAAAGAATCTTACAACTGAATAATATAACAAACTGATTTGGGGCACCTGGGTGACTCAGTTGGTTAAGCATCCGACTCTTCAACCCAGCTCAGGTATGATTTCGTGGTTCCTAGGATCAAGCCCCCATTGGGCTCTGGGCTGGCAGCATGGAGCCTGCTTGGGATTCTCTCTCTCTCCCCATCTTTGTCTGCACCTCCCCTGCTTGTGCTGTCTCTCTCTCTCTCAAAATAACTAAATAAAATACTTTTAAAAAATAACAGGGGCGCCTGGGTGGCTCAGTCAGTTAAGCATCTGACTCTTGGTTTCGGCTCAGGTCATGGTCTCACGCGTTTTGTGGGTTCAAGCCCACATTGGGCCCTGTGCTGACAGTGCACAGCCTGCTTGGGATTTTCTCTCTCTCTCTCTCTCTCTCTCTGCTCCTCCCCTGCTTGCTTTCTCTGTCTCTCTCGAAATGAATAAACTTCAAAAAAAAATTAAAAAATAACAAACCAGGGCACCCGGGTGGCTCCGTTGGTTGAGCGTCCAACTTTGGCTCAGGTCATGATGTCGTGGTTCGTGGGTTCAAGCCCCACGTCAGGCTCTGTGCTGACAGCTCTGGAGCCTGCTTCGGATTCTGTCTTCCTCTCTGTCGCCACTCCCCTGTTCGTGCTCTCTCTCTCTAAAATAAACATTTAAAAATTAAAAAAAATAATACACTGAGTTTTTTTTAATGAACAAAAGATGTGAACAGATTCTTTGCAGAAAAGATATATAAATAACAATAGTATGCACAAAGACACCCAATCTTATTAGTCATCAGGGAAATGCAAATCAAACCCACAGTAAGGTATCACTACTATTTTAAATGTTGACAAGGATGTGGAGCAGTTGGCATTCTCATACGTGGCTAAAGAGAATAACACTTGGGAAAACAGTTTGGTAATTTCTTTAAAAAGATCAACACACACTTGGTTACCATATGACCCAACAATCTCATTACTAGTTATTTAACCAAGAGAACAAAAACAGGTCCCCACAGACTTCGACACAAACGTTCGTAACAGCTTTATTCATAGTAACCCCAAACTGAAAATAATCCACATGTCCATCAACAGACAAAATAAAATAAATCACAAAGTGCTACGAGAGTTAAAGAGCCGTCAGAAAACATACCTTGTTTGGGGGATCCAAAAAGGCTTTGTGCAAGAAACCACCATTGAATACTTGAAAAATGAGGGTGATTCCGACAAATTGCAAGAGGATATTGCAGGCTGAGGGCTCACCATGAACATGGAGGCAGGACAAAACAAACCTGAGGAAAAGCGAATTGCACATTTTGACTAAACCTTAAAAATATCAGGAGAAAGAATAGAAGAAACATGTTGAGAAACACACTATTTGAAAAGGCAGCAGTGAACTTCTGAAGACTTGTGAAAAGGAAAATCATGTTAAAGAAACCTCTTTTCAAAAGCTGAATTAGGCGGCAGGAGATGAAATCAATCCTCTTCTAGGAGGGAAGTAACAAAGGCCAAAACTAGGTTGGTGTGGTCAGTTTCAGCATGAAGACAGGAAGGACTGAGGAGACTTCTTGAGACACAATAGAGTCAGGGAAAGATTTTTGTTTATTTGCTGAAGTGAAGGTGCCAGAAAACAGGGAGAGATGGTCTATGCGAAATAGGCTATTTATGAAGCAAGATCCTCTGACTGTGGGGAGATGAGAGATTAAGATAGATGGAGGAATTAGGTTCTGAAAAGAGAAAAGACACGTCTTTCTCAGGAATGAAGGAAATGGAGGTGGAGGTATTCTGAGGTAGGGAACAGAAAGTTGAGGTAGGGAACCTAATTGAAAGTGAGATGTCTTGACAGCAAAGAAGGTTTGGAAAAGCACTTAACATACAACCTTGTGTGATTTATCAAAACATCTTTGATTTTATCAATCCCTGGATTAGTCCTTGCCTTTAGGATAAAAACTGATGACTTAGCTTGATTTTAGAGCTCTCTACCATAACCTGAGCCCAAGGGAGCCAATCAAACATTATCTCTTAGTAGGTATCTGTCCCCAAAATACTGTGATCCAACTAAGCAGGTCTATTCATTGTCTGTAAACTGATCTGGATAAACTTTAATCAAATTTTGCATTCTTTTCATCTTACAAAAGTGCTATTTCCCCTTGTGTAAATTGCATTCACTCTCCAAGGCTGCATTTAATACCAGTTCTTTCAAGTGGCTTTCCCTGACCACTTCAACTTATATTGAACCCTTTGTTCTTTCCCAGCTAAAACAGTTTGTGTTGATAATGCATCATTCATTTTAGCAGTAAATTATATGTCTTCTGTTTTTACTAAACTTATGCTTGCATGTATTTTGTCTGGGAGCAGAATTGCATATCAGAGATCATGAAGTCTATTTTTTAAAATCCTTTTCAAAGGCCAATTAGTTTTGCAATTTTTAGTAGCTTTATTGAGATATAACTGATATATAGTATAGTGCATGTATTTAAAGTGTACAACTTCATAAACTTTGACCTACGTATTGTCAATGAAACCTTGATCACAGACAAGATAGTGAACATATCCATCATCTCAGAAAGTTTCTCTGTGTTCCTTTTTCAATGCTCCCCTCCTATCACACCCCACATCGTCCCCAGGCAACCACTGATCAGCTTTCCTTCATTACAGATTAGTTTGCATTTTCACGAATTTTCTGTAAATGAAATCATACATTATGTACTCTTTTCTGTCTGGCTTATTTTACTCAGAATAATTATTTTGAGCAGGTCCAGCTTCATGGGCATGCAGCTTCTGTAGTCCCATGGGGTCCTGTGCTCAAAAGGGCCTGGTGCTTGATTTAATGCTGTTTTAATTGAATGCTCTTCTTTCTGTTTTGAAATTCTTAATAATTTGTGAATAAGAGGGACTATATTTTCACTTTGCACTGTGTCCCACAAATTCTGTAGCGGAACCCTAATTTGAGATTCGGGTGATGTATGTCAGTAATTCATTCTCTTATTGCTGAGCAGTATACCTCTGTATGGATATACCACAATTTATTAATCCATTCACCACGTAATTTATTTATCCATTCATGTTTAGATGTTTGGTTCTTTTTTCCCTGTTACAAATAAAGAGGCATGAACATCTGTTAACAAGTCTTTCGTGGAGATACGTTTTCATTTTTCTTAGGTAAATACTTAGCAGTGGAGTGACCAGTTCACATATGTATGTCTAACTTTTTAAGAAAACTGCTAAAGTGTTTTCAAAAGTGGTTGTACTATTTTACATTCCGAATAGCTATATTTAAGAGTTTCAGTTGCTCCATATCCTGGCCAATACTTGGTATGGTCAGTCTTCGATTTTTACATACTTTAATAGATGTGTTGTGCTGTCTTACTGTGTTTTTTTTAAGATGGTTTTATTTATTTGTCTTTAATTTAAAATTGTTTTAATTAATTTTTTTTTGAGAGAGAGCATGAGCAGGGGAGAGGGGTAATAGGGAGAGACAGAGAGAGAGAGAATCTTTTTCTTTCAACGTTTATTTATTTTTGAGACAGAGAGAGACAGAGCATGAACGGGGGAGGGGCAGAGAGAGAGGGAGACACAGAATCGGAAACAGGCTCCAGGCTCTGAGCTGTCAGCACACAGCCCGACGTGGGGCTCGAACTCACGGACCGCGAGATCATGACCTGAGCCGAAGTCGGCTACCCAACCGACTGAGCCACCCAGGCGCCCCAGAGAGAGAGAATCTTAAGCAGGCTTCATGCTCGGTGTGGAGCTTGACATGGTGCTTGATCCCACGACCCTGGGATCATGATCTGAGCTGAAATCGAGTCAGACATTCAACCAACTGAGCCCCCCAGGTATCCCTATTTTATTGTGGTTTAAAAATTTTTTAATTAGTTTTCTTTATTTTTGAGAGGCAGAGAGAGACAGAGCGCGTGTGGGGGAGGGGCAGAGAGAGAGAGGGAGACACAGAATCAGAAGCAGGCTCCAGGCTCTGAGTGGTCAGCACAAAGACTGATGCGGGGCTTGAACTCATGAACTGTGAGATCACGACCTGAGCCGAAGTTGGTCGCTCAACCATCTGAGCCACCCAGGCGCCCCTTTATTGTGGTTTTAATTTTTCATTTCCCTAGTGACTAATGATGCTGAGCTTCTTTTCACATGCTTATTTTTCAATTGTATATTTCTTAGCTTTAGAGACTTTTCAAATCTATTCCCCATTTTCTTAGTGGTGAAGCTGTGTTCTCAGTAAGTTTTGAGAGTACTTTATAGATTCTGGATATAAGTCTTTTATCAGATATATGATGGGCTAATATTTTCTCCCATTTATGGTTTGCTTTTCATTCTCGTAACAGTGTCTTTCAAACAGTACAAAGTTTTAACTTTGACAGGGTTCTATTTACCAAGTTTTTTCTTTGATAGATTGTGTTTTTTGGGGTCATATCTAAGAATCTTTGCCTGACCCAAAGTCACAAGAGACTTTGTGCAGTTTTGTTGTGGAAGATTAGTAGTTTCAAATTCTACAGTTAGGCTTTTAATCTACTTTGAGTTGATTTTTGTATATGGTGTGAGATATAGATTGAAGTTCATATTTTTGATAATGTTCAGCACCATTTATTGAGAATCTATCCTTTCTCCACTGAGTTGCCTTTGTACCTTTGTCAAAAATGTGTTGTCTATATATGTATAGTTATATTTCTGAAATGTCTATTCAGTTCCATAGATTTGTCTATCCTTACACAAGTACCATATTATCTTGCCTAGCATAGCTTTTTAAAATTATCATAGCTTTATAACAAATCTTAAAGTCAGATAGAGTTAGTGACAGTGTTAGTGATGTTAGTAATCTGTCATGCATGTCTTTAGCATTTAGTGATAAAATCTGACCAGGCTTGGCGTGGTTATTTCAATAGGATAAGGGCAATGATATCATTAATGGGAAGTGATATCCTTAATTCAAGAGAAAAAACAATTTCAAATTTTAACCAGTTTTTCTATTTGTAGGTATCACAATAGGAATAGCTACAAGAGGGAAGAAGTCAGTTGGATTCAAGAGTAGACTATTTGTAAAGCACTACCTAAGTGAGTAATGAATGGAAGGATAGTTAAAAGCAAATACAAAGAAAGAGAATGAGAACTGAAATGTAAAGAATGAGAAATCTCTTCAACACAGAGGTATTAATGTAGAAAATGATAAATTGAGCAATGTAGTTTGGATGGAATATTGGAGTTCATTTGATTTTTTTGATGTGAAAACTGAGGCATCAGTGTTGTTTTTACCTAGAGCTTACCTAGAATCTCCTCAAAAGTAGAATCAATTGTACAAACTTGGTTCTAGGCCATCAGCTGAAAGTCAAATCTTAAGTAAAATCCTTCTGTTCAATAGGTTTACTATTTTACATGAGAACTTCATTCCTGAAGAATTATTTCATACCTGACAAAACTGATCATGAAAATGAAACTAAACACATATGCTATTACAAATATTAATTATGTCAGACTAAACATAATATAAAAATAGTATTTTGATTGTTCCTTTGGGGAACATGTTCTACATATACACAGATATAGTACAGGGAACTTAGGACGAAGATGCCTTTTTTTCTTCCTATCAATATCCCTAGACATTCTAGTTCCCAGAAATGAACTACCTTCAAAATTGGAGTCACTTGTTTTAAAAGTCTGTGCCTGATTTAAAAAAAAAAAAAAAATCTGTGTCTTACTTTAATAGGCATGAAAGCCTCTGAAAATTCTTTGAATGGTAAATGCTGGAGAGGAGCAGATTCCTTAGTGAGATCTTTTCAAAGATCCTTCAGTATACACCAGCTGCAAACAGAGTCAGCAGAATCACCATAAACCCAGACCAGCTGGTGAGTGTTACTAATCTAGTTACCCAGTCTTTGGCAGTTATTTGGTTAAAGAAAATATATGATCTTTGTAATAGGAAATGGGGCAAAAGTGGAAATGACAAGCTGAGGTATAATAAATCAAGGGAGTTTATATTTACTATAAAACTAGGGTTTGTTGTGAAAATGTTATTTATAGACCATGGCATTAGACAGATTGGTCCAATTTGCTCAAAAAGATGTTAAACGAAAAGGCAGCTGTTCCAGAATTATCTATAAGGAGAGACTGGGGCAATCTGGTTGTTGGAGAATGGGTTGAGGCCTTGGTTTTCAAACATTTTTACCTTCACTCATATTTTAAATGATAGTCTGAAACTTTTCATCAAAACTATAAATTGTCATGAAGGATAAATTTCTGGTAATTAAAAAAATATTTTTTAATGTTTATTTGTTTTTTTGAGAGAGACTGAGAGAGAGCACAAGCAGGGGAAGGGCATAGAGGGAGACCCAGAATCTGAAATAGGCTCCAGGCTCTGAGCTGTCAGCACACACTCCGACGCAGGGCTTGAACTCACGAACCACAATATCATGACCTGAGCTGATTAGACACTTAACTCACTGAGGCACCCAGGGGCCCCATTTCTGGTAATCTTCATTGCTTTATTGAGGTCTAATTAACATACAATATCTGTACATATTTAAAATGTGCAATTCAATAAGTATTGACATATATGTGCATCAATGAAACTATTACTACTCTCAAAATAATGAAAATAGCTTATTAACCTCCAACTCCCAATTTCCTCATACTCCTTTGTAATCCACAGTGAATTCATGTAGGCCTGAAATTAATTTTGTTGAAGGTTTTTAACAAGCAATTACCTTTCTTTACTAGAAAAAGATCTATTCAAGTTAACTATTTCTTTTTGAGCTTTAGTAATCTGTGCCTTTGAAGGAATTTGTCATTTCCTCTAAGTTACTCAATTTATAGGTATAAATTCCATTATTATCCTAATATCTGTAGTGTGGTCATTTCCCTCACTCCTGAAATTGGTAATTTGTATCTTTTCATTTTCCTCATCAGTCTGACTATAGTTTTATCAGTTTTATCTCCAAAAAAACCCTAGTTTTTAGTTTTATTTTTCCTATTGTTTTCCTCTTTGATGTTTATTATTTCCTTTCTCTGCTTACTTTAGGTTTCATTTGCTATTTTTACTAGATTCTTAAAATGAAAGTTGAGATAATTGATGAGACCTTTCTTCTTTTCTAGTAAAAATGCTATATTATAAATATCCCTCTAAGTATTGCTTTAAGTGCTTTCCACAAATTTGGATAGGTTTTCATTTTCATGACATTCAAAATACTTTCTAATTTCCAGTTTTATTTCTCCTTTGACCAATGGTTATTTAGAAGGGTGTTATTTTGTTTCCAAATATTTGGTGACTTTTAAGTATTCTAGTATTATTTATTTTTAATTCAATTCCATTGTAGTCAGAGAATATACTTGTTTGACTTGAATGCTTTCAGATTTATTGAGATTTGTTTTTTGTATGTCATGGGCACTTGAAAAGAATATTCAGCTCTCGCTGGATGTGGCGTTTGATCAATTTCAATTAGGTTAAGTTGGTTGATAGTATTGTTCAAGTCTTTACAGCCTTACCCATTTTCTGTCTACTTGTCCTATCACTGTTGGAACAGGAGAGTTGTAATTTCCAACTATAATTGTGGAATTGTCTGTTTTTCCTTGAAGTTCCATCAGTTTTTGTTTTACGTTCTTTGAAATTCTTTTATTATATGCAAAACCATAGAGGGGATGTTCTATTATTAACCCCTTTTTCATTATAAAATGACATTCTGTATCTCTGGTAATATTCTCTGATCTGAAACCTACTTTGTCTGATATTAATATAGATACCTCAGCTCTCTTTTGATTAGTGTTAGCATGGTATATCTTTATATGCCATGATATACTCTTATATTTAAAGGAGTTTTCTTATGGACAGCTAGCTAATTTTGTATTGAATGTTAGACATGGTGTATTTTATCTGGTCCAGTGATGGAATCTTCTGTGTTCCAGCCATGTCTCCAGTACTCTTCCTTGCAAACTTTTTTAGCCTTGGCCCCTCTCAGCTGTTTCCTCATCTCAAGACTAATGCTGTATGTGATGGCCTGAAAAATCAGTCTAGTAAGCTAGGGCAATCATAAGGCTTTCCTCATTTGTGTCCCATCTCCCACTGATCATTGCCCTTTGTTGTTTGATGTCCAGTGTCATAAGAACTGTTGTTCATACATTTTGTCCAGTTGTTCGGTTGTTTCAGGCAGGAAGATAAATCTAGCCTGTGTTACTCCATCTAGACCAAAGGTGAAGTCTGAGATCTATATTCTTTTTATTTTTTTCTTGACTTTAGTACTAATGCCACCATAATATTTACTCTAGTATGAAATGGATATTCTTGTATTGTTTATCATAGAAACACCATTTTCCTTCACCATTGGGTAAGATGTTAGCTCTAAGTTTTTCAAAGATGCCCCTTTGTCAGGTTGAGAAAGGTTTCTTCTATTCTTTGCTGAGTTTTTATCACAAAGGCTTTTGAATTTCCTCAGATATTTTCCTGCGCCTATTATCTCATATGGTTTTTCTCTTACATTCTGTTAAAATGGTGAACCGTGTTGATTTTCAAAAGCTGAAGTCACTTTGTATTCCTTGGATACACTCTGGTAATGATACATTTTTGTTTCTATATATTGCTGTAAATCTCTATTTTTAAAGAATTATTATATTATGTTAATGAAGGATATTGAAGTTTTCTTATAATATGTCGTTTGATTTTGGTATCAGGATAATGTTGGTCTCATAAAATAAGTATGAAACTGTCCTTCATGTGTATTTTCTAAAGATTTTGTATAGATTTGAGATTATTTCTTCCTAACAAGTTTGATGAATTAGGATTAACTACTGAATTCATGGGCCTGAAGATTTTTGTGGAGAGTTTTTAAGAATTTAATTTCTATTATTGATATATATCTTTTCAGGTTTGCTGTTTCTTTTTGACCCAGTTGTGGCCATTTGTATCTCTCAAGGGTTTTTGTTTTGTTTTGTTTTTTTCCATTCAAACTATGTTCTCAAAAGTTTTGGCATAGAGTTTAAGAATATTCCTTTATGGGTGTTTTAATTTAATATCACTTAATTCCTGTGATGTTTTAATTACAGGATATGTAGTCGTGTTGCTTCTTTCAATCCGTATACTGGTAATTTGCATGTTCCCTCTTTATCCTTTGATCTAGGTAGAGTTTTATCCATTTTATTAACCTTTTTAGAGGCTTAAGTTTTGGTTTTATTGATGTTCCCTTTGTGTTTTATTTCATTGGTTCCTGGTTTTATCTTTATTATTTCCTTTTTTCTAATTAGTTTGAATTCTTCTTTACCTTAAGGGATTAATGTTGGATTTTCTATTATATAATGCTTAAAGTATTCCTCTAAACAACATAACTGCATCGCACAATTTTGACATGTTGTGTTTTCAATTTCATCCAGTTCAAAATATTTTCTGATTTTTCTGATTTTCTGATTTTTCTTTATAACTGCATGGGTCAATTTTTACATAAGTTGCAATTTTCCAGGTAACTTTGTCTTATAATCCTAAGTTAATTCTGTTTTAGTCAAGGAACAAAATCTATATGATTTTATCTTTTAAATTATATGGAGTCATTTTAAGGCCCAGCATATTGTTAATGTTCAGTGTCCACTTGACAAAAATGCTTGACTTGCAGGGCCATTATAAAAGTCACTTAGGGGGGCGCCTGGGTGGCGCAGTCGGTTAAGCGTCCGACTTCAGCCAGGTCACGATCTCGCGGTCCGTGAGTTCGAGCCCCGCGTCAGGCTCTGGGCTGATGGCTCAGAGCCTGGAGCCTGTTTCCGATTCTGTGTCTCCCTCTCTCTCTGCCCCTCCCCCGTTCATGCTCTGTCTCTCTCTGTCCCAAAAATAAATAAACGTTGAAAAACAAAATTAAAAAAAAAGAAAAAAAGAAAAAAGAAAAAAGTCACTTAGGTCAAGTTAATTGATAAAGTTGAGTAATTAATGAGTAAGTAATTTCTAATTTTCTATTTGTTCTATCTTTATCTGAGAGGAGTGTTGAAATAGCCAACAGATACTATGGATGTATCTATTTTTCCTTTCAGTTTTGTAAGTTTTGTTTCCTTTTTTTCCCCAAATTCTGTCATTATGTTGATACATATTTAATGCAATTATGTCTTCTTGGTTAACCGATCCCTTCATCCCTATGAAATGTCATTCATTATCCCTGGGAGGTTTCTGGTTTTCAGTTTATTTGGTCAGATACTAATACAACCAGAGATTTCTTTAGTATTTTCAAAATACATCATTTTCCATTCATTTACTTTTAACCTACCTTTGTCTTTATTTTTAAAGCAAGTTTCTTATACATCATATAGTTGGATCTTGCTTTTTTTAAAATCCACTCTGACAATTTCTATATTTTAATTGGAACATTTTGATCTTTTATATTTAGTGTAGTTATTTATATGGTTGGATTTAAACTCTTTGTTTTCTATTTGTCCCATTTGGGTTTTTTCCCTTCCTTTACTGCCTTTTAAAAAATTATTTGAATTAAAAATTTTTCATTTATTTCTATCATTGTCTATCTATATTCTTTTGCTTTATTTTCTCTGGGGGGGGCTATGGCTCTAGGACTTAAGGTATGTTTTAATGTTTTTTATTTATTTTTGAGAGAGAGAAAGAGAGAAGAGTGTGAGCAGGGGAAGGTCAGAGAGAGAGGGAGACACAGAATCTGGGCTGTCTGCACAGACCCCAACGCAGGGTTTGAACTCATGAACTGCAAGATCATGACCTGAGCGAAGTTGGACGCTTAACTGAATGAGCTAGCCAGGTGCTTCCCCCCGCCCCCCAAGGTATGTGTTTTTAACTTTTCACAATCTCTTTTCAAATAATATTTATACTACTTTATATGTAACATAAGGACTCTTTCAACACTACATTTCTATTTTCCTCCTGCCATCCTTTGCGCTATTTTCATTTATTTTATTTCTACCTGTGTTATCGACTTCAAAATATACAGTTGATATTTTTGTTGTCAAAGAAATTTTTAAAAGGTAGAAATATCCTTTATATTTATTCACACATGACCATTCTGATGTTCTATGAAGATTTAGATCATAGATACCATACTCCTTTTGCCTAAAATTATTTTCATTTGTATGTTTTAACACTTTTCATTGTGTAGGTCTGCTGGTGATGAGGGTTTTTTAATGTAAGTATTTATTTCACCTTCATTTTTGAAAAATATTTTTGCTGACAGAATTCTAGGTTGACAATTTTAAATTTCAGGACTTTAAATTTTTTTTTTTTCAACGTTTATTTATTTTTGGGACAGAGAGATACAGAGCATGAACGGGGGAGGGGCAGAGAGAGAGGGAGACACAGAATCGGAAACAGGCTCCAGGCTCTGAGCCATCAGCCCAGAGCCTGACGCGGGGCTCGAACTCACGGACCGCGAGATCGTGACCTGGCTGAAGTCGGACGCTTAACCGACTGCGCCACCCAGGCGCCCCAATTTCAGGACTTTAAAGGTACTGTTCCACTGTATTTTTTTTTTTTATCTTGCATGGTTTGATTAGAGGTCTACTATAATTTTTTTTATTCCTTTTTATGTCTTTTTGTTTTCCACACACTTTTAAGATTTTCTCTTTATCACTGATTTTCACTAATTTGATCATGTTGTACCTTGGTGTCATTTTTTATTATTGTTAGTTATGATTGGGATTCACTCATATTCTCAGATCTGTGGAGATATAATTTTAATTAATTTAGAGGAAAATTGGACATTTGAAAAAATTTCCCCCTTTTTCTTACTTGCTATGAGACTATACACATTGTACTTTCATATAGTACTTTCATATTTTCATATACTTTCATATTGAGGTTCTGTTAATATTTTTTTGTCTTTTTCTTCTATGTACTTCAATTTGTATCTTTTCTGTTGATCTGTCTATAAATTTCTGTATCTTTTCTTCTGCAGTGTCTAATCTGTTAATCCTGAGTTTCATCTTGGTATTATATTTTTGTAGAATTTCCATTTGCTTCTTTTTGATATCTGATAACTTTTATTTTCTCTCATTATGTTCATCTGTTTTTAAATCATTAAGTTTATTGACCATAGTTATAATAGTTCTTTAAACATTTCCTTCTGTTAGTTCAATTGTCTATTTAATTTCTGGATCTGTTTCTGTGGACTGATTGCCCCTACTGGTTATTAGTCACATTGGACTGGGCCTTCATGTGTCCAGTAGGTTTTCTTGGAGTCTAGCCATTTTATATATTTGAATGTTGTATTTTAGAAGGGGGGGGGAGCATTCCTTTTAATTTCATACTTTGTTTTATCCTTCATTTAGGTCATGTCTTGATCTTTTCAAGAAGTACTATTTAAGCTTTTTTGGAGCAGATAAAGAGTAGCCTTTTCTTTCAGGCTACTACCCATTACTAAGACATTACTTTTCTGTGGTTATTTATTAAATACTCAATATATTCAATTGGGTTTCTTCAGACTTTGAGAACCCAAATGCTTCCCATACTTGTACAAACTCTTGGGATTTTTCAGATTTTGGTTTCCTGGAAATAGCTTTTTCCTTGAAAGTTCCAGCATACAGCTAGACTTGTAGAGCTCTACCTGACCCATGACTAGATTAGCATTCAATCATAATCTCAAGGGGACTCCTGTGCAGATTTCTAGAGCTCTTTTTCTACATAGTACCCTCCTAGTATTCTGTCCTCCAAACTCTAGCCCCTTAGCCTACCTAAACTCGGATTTTTCTCTCTTTAATACAATAAGACTATTTGGTTCCTTTTGGGTTCCCCTTCCTATAGCATAGTCCAGAAACTGACTCTAGGCAGAAAGCTGTAGCAATTGCAGGGCTCATGCATGTTCCCTTTCTCCTTGGGATTATAGTCTGTTGTCTCATGTTTGAAATCAATTGTTTCATATATTTTATTCAGTGTTCTGTTTGGTTATGGTAAAAAGATAAGTCCACGTCCTGTTACTCCCTCATGGCTGATGAGTATACCATTGGAAATATGCTACTTTAATCAGGACAAATTTTATTTCTTTAGCATATTTAACATGTATTTATGAGACACCTACCATGGAAATGTGGAGATAAGTAAGTCACAGACGAAAGCTATACAACCAAGTAAAATGTTGCACTATTGTGGTAGCTTTCAAATATAGTCCCTGAATTCTTAAATAGACCTTCCATCAAGAATTGGGTTTCGAGCACCTGGGTGGCTCAGTCGGTTAAGCATCTGACTTCGGCTCAGGTCACGATCTCACTCATGGCTCATGAGTTTGAGCCCTGTGTCAGGCTCTGTGCTGACAGCTCAGAGTCTGGAGCCTGCCCTAGATTCTGCATCTCCCTCTCTCTCTGCCCCTCTCCTGATCATGCTCTGTCTCTCTTTGTCTCCCTCTCAAAAGTAAATAGATATCTTTGAAAAAATGTTAAAAAAAAATTGGGTTTTATTTCCTGTGCCTTTTACTATAGACATTGTGACTGTTTGTCCAATAGAATATGACTGATATGATGCTGTGCCCCTTACCTACCTCAGGTCTTCGTATCTCTTGGAATGCTTGGTCCAATATGTTGGGAGAAAAAGGAGACACATAGGAGGTCCAATGTAGTTCTAGCTGACAGCCCCAGTGACCTAGCCAACTGCCAGCGTCAATTGCCAGACACGTAAGTGCAAAAGCTTTCCAGTGATTGCAACCCCAAGGTGTAGGATCATTCCAGACTTTGAGGCACCCCTGCTGACACTGTGTGGAAGAGAAGGAATCTGTGCCTGCAGAACACTGACTAAATTTCTGATTTGTAATCAAAGAAAGGATTATTGTTGCCTTAACATGACTTTGGAGTGGTTTTTATATAAAGACACCTGGAATAAATATAATACCACTAAGTGCTGTGACAGAGGTCGCCAATAACCAACTAATTAACACGTATTTATCATGTGCCTATTATTGGTCAGGTACTGAGTACAGAAAGCCCAGCAAGGGAAGTGAAATCTGAGAAGAGGTTTAGAGAAGTTATAGAATCAGAGCGGAAAAGGCAGAAAAACTTGCTTGTTTGAAGATAGGGAAACCATGGAACATCAGAAATGTTAGAGGAGAGGCTGTGAAAAAAGACTGAAGAGATGAGATACTCAGGGGCCACTTCAGTAAGGATATGCTTACTAAAGAATCAGAATTTAATCCTGAAGGTAGGAGACTACTCTGCATACCTATAATCATGGAATTATTTAATGACTATTCTCCAAACAGGAGATACTCCAAATAGCAGATACTCCAAAAGAGGTTATCTCATATACAGCATTTATCCTTATGTTATTTCCAGCATACAGAATGGTACCTTGCACACATAAAGTGTTAATAAATATGTACTGAACGACTGAAGAACGGATATGAGAATTCCATAGGAATGACACAATCAGGTTTGTGTGTTAGAAAAAATCATTCCAGCAGGGGTTTGGAGAATGGTTTGGAGATAGGTAGGTGTATCAGTCAACTCTGGTGCTGTAAGAAATGATCATAGATTGGGAAGCTTAAACAACAAATTTGTTTTTGGAGGCTGGAAATCTGAGATCAGGAGGCCAGCATGCTCAGGTTCTGGTGAGAACTCTGCTTCCGGCTTCCCTTCCGTGTCCTCACAAGACAGAGGAAGCTCCCTCTTGCCTATTCTTAAAAAGGGCACTAATCCCTTGGGGCACCTGGGGGCCTTCAGTCGGTTAAGTGTCCAACTTCCGCTCGGGTCATGAGCTCACGGTTCTTGAGTTCAAGCTCCGCGTCCAGCTCTGTGCTGACAGCTCAGAGCCTGGAGCCTGCTTCGGATTCTGTGTCTCCCCCTCTCTCTGCCCCTCCCCCTGCTCGCACTATCTCTCTCCCTCAAAATAAACGAACGTTAAAAAAAATTTTTTTTAAAAAGGGCACTAATCCCATCATGAGGGCCCCACCCTCAGGACCTCATCTAAACCTAATTACTGAATTATCTACCAAAGGCTTCGTCTCCAAATACCATCACATTTCGGGGTAGGGCTTTAACATGAATTTGGGTGGGATGCAAATCAGTCTGTAACAGTAAGAAAGTAGAAAAACATAGGAGGTGGATGTAATAATTCATCTAAGAGATGATGAGGGTGTGAACTAGTGTGAATAATCTTCCTAGGATATTTCTTTTCCTAAACTTTAAAATTATAGATATCCCCTGGAACAACTCCATTTGCACATTGCTATCATTTTTTACTGTAGAAGAATTTTCAATGTCACACCAAAAAGAAAAGGAAGTAATATTTTAAAATTAACCACAGAATTTATTAAACCCATGTATTATAGAAATTATATGTAGTCTCTAGATTTTAAAAATTTTGGTAATCTTAAAAGTGCCAACTCCTGCAGTTTCAATGTTTTAAGGGATAACAACAGAAAGCTAATCTCAAAATACAAACCCATTTAACTTTTGTATTTGACTTTTATGTTAAGCATGACAATATTAAAATTTCTACATTTAAAAATGTCTAGGGGCGCCTGGGTGGCGCAGTCGGTTAAGCGTCCGACTTCAGCCAGGTCACGATCTCGCGGTCCGTGAGTTCGAGCCCCGCGTCGGGCTCTGGGCTGATGGCTCAGAGCCTGGAGCCTGTTTCCGATTCTGTGTCTCCCTGTCTCTCTGCCCCTCCTCCGTTCATGTTCTGTCTCTCTCTGTCCCCCCCAAAAAAATAAATAAAAGTTGAAAAAAATAAAATAAAAATGTCTATTATTTATAGCATATAAATTATAAAGGTCCCAAATAGCTGAAGGAATTCTTTTAGGTCGGAAGACAACGATAATGGCATCAAGACTAACTAATCCCTTCACTATTCCCAGTGCTTTCACACACTGATGATCAAGGCTCGCACAATTTGATCACTAGCTTATTGCCAGCAACACGGCAACTCAGTGTCCTTATTGGAGCACAAAGCACGTCCAAACGCATTTTTATAAATATTTGGCTTTGATGCAGGGCGATTATGATAATGTGCCCCAGACACTGCTCAGGACCTTAAGATGGACAAGCTGTCACTTGATTCTATCAGATTAGTCACCAAGAACCGGTTTTAGAGAGAATGTTCTGCTTTTCCTATCAGTAGTGATGTTTTAGAATAATTTTATACTTGCCATCATGAAACACAAACAAGCTTTCGGTACTGGCTCCTCAAGATGTTAAGAAGTGGTATTACTAATATGCTACATTTTTTACACTGTTTTTTAACTCTTTTTCTGCTTCTGAAAGAAATAGAAGCTCATGGTGAAAATATTTGGAAAATGTAACATGCACAAAGAACAAAATATCATCTCAAATCTTACCACTCAGAGACAGCCCTGTCATAATAGTCTCATGTATTTCAGGCTTTAAAAATTGGGCGTATTCTGTAATTTTACGCGTTTTTGTAACCCGCTTTTAAGAACTTATGTATCTGGATGTCTTTCTACGTAAATACACATCTACATCATCACCTCGCCAGCTGCGGAGTTTCTACATCGTGTGTACTATGATTTGCTTGACCAATATTAATTATAATGATTACTTACATTTATTTAGTGCTTACTACATGCTAGGCACCTAAGGGTTTGGTTTGTATTCATCCATTCCATCCTCACAACCCTATGATTGTTTCTGCTTCTCACAGATGAGAAAATAAAATTGAGGCACCAGGAGGTGATGTAATTTATATTGGGCATTTTAGTGGTGAACGACGCTTTGATATTAGAAGCCACGTTGCCACGAACACCGTTGTTCGTGTTCTTCAAGACTGTCTTTAGGATAAATTCCAAAAAGTAGAATTGCTGGGTCCAAAGGTGTTCCTACTTTTGTAACATCCTTTCAAATAGTTCCTTTAGGAAGACTATATTAATTTAGCCTTCAGTCCCTGTCTGAATGGGCGCAAGGTATCCGGACACTACTTGAATTTGCGTTTTTCACTTTCAGAAGTGAGATTTCGTTCGCCATGGAGTTTTGTAAGCCCGCCTTGAATAGTGATCCCGTCGCCGACAAGTTGGAAATATTTGTTTACACGCTACGTGTGTTAAGTGCTCTAACCGGAGATACGATTCACATAATTCCAATTTATGCGCAAGCTGCTCTGAAGTTGGTTCCAAGTGGGACACAAAACCCCCGGAAGCTGCTTAAAATTTCTACGTGACATAAACGCAATTTGTTAAAGACTTAAAAATAAAGTTACCAAGTCAACATTCTGAGGTGCTAGGACTCCCTCATCAATTTCTAGCTCCATTTCTCAGTTGGTTTTGCTTTGGATTTTTTTTTTTTTTTTGGCTGGGTCTGGGAAGCGGGGCGGGGACGGCTCTCGCAGACATTCCTGGGGCGTGAAACTGATTTTCCAATCGCCACAACTGCTCAGTGACTGCACAGTTCGTCAGGCGCGCCAACGCCCAGCTAGAAGTGCTTTCCACAGAGACTCAGAAGCCAAGCGTCCGGGGACTCTCGGGAAGGTGCCAGCGTTACCTCAGCCTCTCCGAGGGAGCCGCGCGCCCTGACACTCCCCTCTTTGAGGATTCGGGCCAATCGGTTCAGCTCACATGACTTCATCCAAGCAAGTTTCTTGTCACCTCGGGCAGCGAACTGAACTCACGGCTTTTTGACTTAGCTGACCCCCAAAGAAGGAGTTTCCGTCCCCCCTCAAGAGGGACTATAAAATCATGACAACTGACCGAGCCAGGGCCGAGTACGGGGTCTGGCTCAATCCTCACGCGACCCTTTTTCTTTCTCGGTCTCTGATTCACGCCTGGGCTCGGTAGTCGTCTTCGGTGCGCCTGGAGGACCCCGTCCTCCGGAGACTCCTGGCCAAAGCAAAAGCAGCAAACACAGGCATTATTCCTACTCTCGCGCACGACCGATCGAAAGTGGGGGTCCGGGAGAGGGGACTCTTTGGTGGGGCCTGATTTGGCGGGGCAGGTTCCGGGCAGGTCCTGAGTAGGCAGCGCCGAGGTCGCCTAGGTTCCCGACAGGCTCCGCGCGGCGGGGGCCTTACCTGCTCCCCCGCTGTTGCCGCCGCCGCCGCCGCCGCCGCTGCCGCGGTTGCTGGGGGTCGGTGAGAGGTGGAGCTGTCGCCAAGCCCGTGGAGTCCGTCTGTGTTGCTGTTTTTGCCTGAGGAGTCTTCCTTCCGAGGTCGCTCCCCGACTCCCGTGGTGTCGAGGGGGAGTCCCTGCGGACGCCTGGGCACGCAGCGGAGATGCCTCTCTTTGCCACCAATCCCTTCGATCAGGATGTTGGTAAGTGCTTTTGCCGCTCCCTGTCCGCCCCGCGCCGGAGTGCAAGCCCACCCTGCCTGCTGTGTGCGGGTGCCCCTGACCCGCTGGCCGGGGCTGAGTGCTTCTCCTTTCCCGAAGCTCCTTCTTAAGAGTTTGGAGGAGGTTGGGGGCTTGGCTCACCCTCTTTGAAAGAAATGGGACTCTGAGAGCCTGCGAAATGGGCCTCGGACTAGCACTGTGGGTTTCAAAAGAACTGCTTCTGATGTCGAGGGCCTCGGAGGAACAGCTGGTGTAGCATCTGGTGCTGGGACAGTGCTTCTGGAAGAAGAGAGTTTGAGAGCCGAGCAATATGTCACCTAGGGTAGGATGATAAGCCCTCCAATAAAGTGTTTTCCCTGGACAAATGTTAAACGTTTGGAATAGAATGTTTTGGGTTAGTTTCCTTAGGGGATTAAAAAATTTTTGTTGACTGTAGCGAGAGGAGAGAGAGCTTCTGGTGCAGGGTTGATTCTCAAAAATGTTAGGAGAGATGCAAATGGAATGCTTGGAAACGACTGAAACCGAATTTAGGACCGGAACCACTGTGTTGCATTTTTTTAGCCTGGCTCTCAGTACTTTAAGAGGCGTGGAAGAGAACCTTAAATCTGAGAATGTTAATTCGTTTTGATTTTGAAATGCCTTTTTTGTTTTGTTTTTCTGTTTTCTGAATCGTTGGTCTTAGGTCCTCATCGTACCGACTCAACAGGTTAGTTTTTTGTTTGTTTCTGGTCTGAGGGTAATAATTACAGGACTTTGAGTTTCCTGGAGAAGAATTTTGGGGTGATCTGAATGCACTTAGGAACCAGTTTGGCATATAAGTGTGGAATGAAAGCAAGCCGTATACCATGACTAACTACCGTAGTAAAGAAATATAAGGACACCCTTTTAGACTTGCTTTTTATTTTTTAGTATAATTTAGTTACAAAAGGTAGGTGTTGAATTTTGCTTTTTAACTCTTCCTTAGAGTATGTCACTGAGTCTTGGAGGTTTGGGTTAAGACTAGAAAGGAGTTCACTTGGCCACTGCCTAGCTTGTAGTGAAATCATAGGCAAGTCACTTAAGCTCTCTGAGTCCCAGGGTGCTCATCTTTAAAGAGTGGAAAAACACATTATTTTTGTGATCAATGAAATAACATGTGTAGAGGGTCTACTACGGTGCCTTTCTATAGTAGTCACCTACCAAATGATAGCCCTTTTTGGTTCCAGTTTCAATGAATGTCCTAAATCAGCAGTGGGTGGAACTTTAGAGATAGCCAATAATACTTAATAAATAATTGGAAAATCACGTTTAATTCAGTAGGCACTTAGCACACAGTCAGATCCCTGACTCACAGTAGTTCAACTTAACGATTTTCAAATTTAGCATGGTGTGATAGCGATATGCATTCAGTAGAAACTGTACTTTGAATTTTGAATTTGGATCTTTTCCCGGGAGAGCCAGATGCAGTCGGTATGATCCCCTCTCGTGATGCAAGGCAGTGGCTCCCATCTGCAGCTCCCAGTTAGCCGTGCAACCATGAGGGTAAACTCCCCATATACTTAGAACCATTCTGCATCCGTACAACCGTTGTTTTTCACTTTCAGTACAGTATGCAATAAATTACGTGAGATAATCAACATTTTACTATAAAATAGGCTTTGTATTACATGATTTTGCCCAACTGTAGGCTAATGTAAGTTTTCTGAGCACATTTAAGGTAGGCTAAGCTAAGCTGTGATGTTTGGTAGGTTAGGTATATTAAATGCATTTTTGACTTAGGATATTTTCAGCTTACTGTGGGTTGAGAGCTAACCCCTCATAAGTCTAGGAAGATCTGTATTTACAGGACACTGCCTCGGTGACATAAGAGAGTGATGAATAAGACATGGTTGCTGCTCTCAAGCAGTTTTATAACATTACAGTAATTTCTAGGGCAAATGTTCAAAATAATTTTTTTTTAAGTTTATTTATTTTGACAGAGAGAGAGAGATGGGGGAAGGGTAGGGAGGGAGAGAGAGAGAATCCCAAGCAGGTTCCGTGCTGTCAAAGCGGAGCCTGATGGAGGGCTTGAACTCACAAACCTTGAGATCATGACCTGAGCTGAAATCAAGAGTCAGATGCTTAACTCCTGAAACAATTTCTTAATATCTGCTTCTTTGGTTTCCAGAACTTTTATCTAGTTTTCATGGCTGTATATAATCTAGTTTTCAACTACATTCACTTTTATATCCTACTGACTTTTTGAACACACGTTTATATTGGGGTTAAACAAATTTCTTAAAGTCAGACTCTATCCCAGTACCTTTACCACCCAATTCAAACACAGGCTCTGTCAGCCTTTATACTTTCACTTGTATTATTATGGCTTCCAAATTGCTGCACGTGCTCATGATTAAAGGCCAGCTCTGGGTCCAACTCGTTTTTGAATCATTTCCTGATTACTCTAGCCTAAAGTTTCTTAGTGACACTTGACATTTTGGACCAGATAAATGTCTTTCTTTTGCAAGCCTATCCTGTGCAATGTAGGGAAGCCTATCCTGTGCAATGGAGGATGTTTAGCAGCATGCCTGACTTCTACCCAGTAGAGACCAGTGCGCCTACCCACCGTCCCCCCCCCCCCCCCCCATGATTTTAAAAGTTTTCTGACATTACTAAATGTCCCCTGGGGGCACAAAATAGCTCCCAGCTGAGAACCACTCTTTTAGCCTACTGGAATCTTTGCCCTTTTCCAAACTCCTGCAATGCTTTCTGTCTTCACCAAATTATTTAGTATTAAAGATAGTTATATTCTGTACTATGTTTCTTAATTATTTTATTAGTTGCAACATATTAGGCGCCTAATGTTCAATTGAGAATGTCTCACTTGAGCTTACTAGATAGTAAGCTTCTTGAGTGTAGGAACATTCCTTTGCTCCAGGAAAGCTTACTTTTTTTTTTAATTATATTTTACAGAGAGAGAGAGAATGTGTGCGGGGGAGAGGGGTGGGTTGGGGGGGGGGGGGGAGAGAGAGAGAGAGAGAGAGAGAGAGAATCGTAAGCAGTTTCCAGTGTCCTCACGGAGCTCCACTGTGGGACTCCATCGCATAATCATGGGATCGTGAACTGAGCCGAAATCAAGAGTTGGCTGCCCAACCGACCAAACCACCCAGGTACCCCTGGGGAAGCTTACTTTTTAAAGTTAGTCCGGTTCTGTATTTGGATTAATTTGCTCCACATGATCCATATATCAAAATATCATGAAAGGTTACCTAAGGAGACCTGTCAGAGACTCCCAGTAAGTAATTCTTGGAAAGAGTCCTTTAGACTCCCATGTTAACTTTTTTACTAGTATGATATGTAGAATACTGTGTGTAGAATAAATTTAACAACATTCCTTCTTCTTTGTCCATCAATGGTATGTGACATTAAAGTAGTCCTACTAACTCACTTGATTTAATTGTAACTTAATGTTGTATTTGTACTTCTTCAAAATTAACTGTCTTTAGCTTTATTTATAAACTGAAATGGTGAATCAGAAATTCATTATCTGATTTATGTAATGTAACATTTTATACAAAGAGGCAAAATACTGGTCATAGCTTTTTCCTGGAAGAAATGCTGAAATGTGTTGTTAGAATGTGAGCTCTAAGAGGACAGAGATTTTTGGTTTGCTCAGTACTGTATCCCAAGCATGTAGGCCACTGTCTGCACTAATAAAACATTCAGCAAACATTTATTGAATAAATTAATCTTATTTTGGATGTTGTGTTTCTTGCTCAGTTCAACTGTTGAATTACAACGATAACTTATTCTATTGAGCTTTTATTTCAAAGTCCCTAGTGACTTCCATCTTGCCAAATCTAATGGTCAATTCCTAGTCTCTTTGTTGATCTCTTAGTTTTCGTCTTTGATATACTTTATTCAGTTGGTTTCCAGGAAACCAAACTTTTTCTAATTTGCTGCTTAGCTCCATTTTAGTCTTTTTGGCTTTTCCTTTTGTGACCTTCAAATGTTGAACCAAACTTTAGGCTCAGTTCTAGAAATTCTTTTGACATTTTTCTTCTTGCAGTCTTACTAGACAATTTAACTTAGCATTAAGAATTCAGACCTTGGGGGCGCCTGGGTGGCTCAGTCGGTTAAGCATCCGACTTTGGCTCAGGTCATGATCTTGCAGTCCGTGAGTTTGAGCCTTACATCGGGCTGTGTGCTGACAGCTCAGAGCCTGGAGCCTGTTTCAGATTCTGTGTCTCCCTCTCTCTCTGCCCCTCCCCCGTTCATGCTCTGTCTCTCTCTGTCTCAAAAATAAATAAACGTTAAAAAAAAAAAATTTAAGAATTCAGACCTTGGAACTATACTGCTTGAATTCAATTCCTAACTTTGCTGCTTACCAGCAGTGACCTTGGGCTAGTTGCTTAGATGTTCTGTGCATCAGTTTCTTTATCTTTAATATGGGCTATTGAGGTAAATGGTTCTTGGTTTTCTTACCTAAACCTTCTCTTTTCTTCATTCTTGCCTGTTTCAGTAGACGGCACCATCGATATTCCTGTCACTCATCTCTAATGTCTAGCTAGGAGTCATCATTGATTCTTCTTCTTTTTTCACATTCCACATCCATTCTGTCAGTAAGATCTTTGGCTCTACTTTAATCACTTCTCCTTTCCTTACCATTATTATCTTACTAATCCAGTCATTGATATCTCTTTCATAGACTATGGCATGAGCCTTCTAGTTGGGCTGCACAATTGCCCCCTACAGTCAATTCTTATACAGTGATCTTTTAAAAATCTTAGATAATGTCATTTACTTGCTCAGAACCCTCCAGTAGCTTCCCATCAACTTACAGGGAAATGCAAATTCCTTATTGTGGCCTACATTTAGGCTCCTTCCTGTGTCTCTGATATGATTTTGATCTCCAGACTCTATCATTCTAAGCCTCTTGGGTCAGAACACTCTGAGCTCTTCCCTGCCTCTGTCTCTGTATTGTGCTGTCTTTTTTGCTTGCAATGCCTTCCCCCCCAATATTTGAAGATCTTGATGTCCATTACATCCTTTAAGACTGTGTTCAAATGAGTTTCGAAGAGAAGCTTTCCCTAATTACTTTCTATAAAAAAATCCATTTCTACCCTCTCATTCTGTTTCCTTTTTCCATTTTATTTTTCTTTATGGTATTCAACTACTTGACATTAATTGATTGTTCCCTGTATAAAATACAAACTCCACAGAATGAGAAAATTTCATTTCTAATTTTTTTTTAACGTTTATTTATTTTTGAGACAGAGAGAGACAGAGCATGAACGGGGGAGGGGCAGAGAGAGAGGGAGACACAGAATCTGAAACAGGCTCCAGGCTCTGAGCTGTCAGCACACAGCCCGATGTAAGGCTCAAACTCACGGACTGCGAGATCATGACCTGAGCCAAAGTCGGATGCTTAACTGACTGAGCCACCCAGATGCCCTGAGAAAATTTCATTTCTATCCCTAGTATCTTAGGGACAGTATCTGATACATAGTAGGCAGTCAATAAGTATTTATCAAATAATGAATTACTGATTTTTTTTTTTCATCTCCAGTCTTATATTTCTATTGGGTATTTTGTTATCACCTAGAAATCAATCTATCAGAAAACTGAACTTATTTTCCAGTCTGGTTCTACCTTCATTATATGGTAAATATTTTACACTGTATTAGTTGTCTTGATTTGAAACCCTAGAGGCATCTCTGAATTATTACCCTGCCTCTTCTAAACCATATCTTTGTTTTTGTGATAGTACTTTTGCATTCCTAATCAGAGTACTTTGGACCAGTTCATATCCTATAGACTTGGACATGGTTTTAGTCTGTTTTGTTAGTCCATTCAGGATCATAAATCACAGCCAGTTTAATTTTCATAAATGTTAATGCTACATTATTCTCCTGCAGTATGGTGTGATGGAAAGACCTTGGGCTCTGGGTTTAAATGGCAGCTGCAGCATTTGCTGTTAATTAATGGGCACGGTATGGACATGAACAAGTACAGAAGCCCTCTGCGTTCACTTTCCACCTTTGTAAATAGGGATAAAAATATCTACCTCATGGAGTTGTTATTAGGAATATTTATAAAAATACATGATGTTCTGATTCTTTTTTAAAAATTTTTTTTAACATTTATTCATTTTTGAGAATGAGAGAGACAGAGCATAAGCGGGGGAGGGGCCGAAAGAGAGGGAGACATAGAATCTGAAGCAGGCTCCAGGCTCCGAGCTGTCAGCACAGGGCCTGACGTGGGGCTTGAACTCATGGACTGCGAGATCATGACCTGAGCTGAGAGCCGAAGTCGGACGCTTAACCGACTGAGCCACCCAGGTGCCCATGATATTCTGATTCTTTACTGGAAATGAATATGCTTCAAATCTGGCTTGTTCAAAATCATATTTAAACTTTCCTTAAGTATTCTTTTCTTCTGTGCTGATGACTGGTACTTCAGTTTAGTCATGTATGTCTAGATTCTTGGGAGTCATTCTTGACTTCTGTAGTTGTAATTTTCTACGTTCCAGACAACAGACACATATGGTCTACTCTGTGCCAGCACACGGATCATGCCCTTAAGGATTCTGGTGTTGCTGTAATCTCTGAGCTTTATCTTCCTAACAGGTCTTGAATCCACATTCATTTTCCCTCCATTCATTCTTCCCCTCCTTTCTATTCTCATTGCCACTGCTAGGGCAGGTTTGGGTCCCTGAGCTCTTAGATGAGTACATTAGCCTCCAACTGTTATCCCTGCCTCCAGTCTGTCCCCAGGAATTTTCTAGGTGGTTGATCATGATATTTCGAAAATATAATATAATCATATGGCTCCAGTGATTACGGCATTTCAGTAAATCTACAGCTTTCACAGGAATTTGACTTTTCAGCCTAGAATGTAAAACTTGTTAGCATTTAGCTCCTTTCTTACCTCTTCATCCTCACGTTCCACTTTTGTTTCTCAAGGCATGTTTCTTTGTTGGTTTTATACCACTGCTTTTTCAGGTGTGGATCCTCTGGCCTGGCATAGCCTTCTCTTCGTTAGTTTTCATTAGGGTTGTTTTAAGGATATGATACATGTAAAGCACTTAACACAGTACTTGCTATAGTAAGTAATGGACAAATTTTAGCTTCTCTTATGATAAAGTTAGAAATAGCTGTGGAGCCTCTAGAGACTACTCAGATTCTAAGGGATGGGATTAGTTACTGTGAAAACATGCTTGGGGAGAAATGTGAAAATTTAGAATACAGGTCTATTAAAGGTCTGATAACCACTGGGTTAAGAAATTATACTCATTGTTTCTTCTGTTTTAATTTTATTTATCCTGTAAGGTTTTCTTTGTATAGCTTTTTAGGTTTTCATTTCTATTTTGTGCTTTTCTCTGAGATGCTTCCATGCTGTTCTTTTGACGCCTACTGATTCCTTTCTGGTTAGTAGAGCTTCAGATTGCTTTTCTTTGTAAACACAGTTTCTAGTGGTCAGCAGGACTAGGGACATAAGATGAAACATTTTTGAAAAATTGATAACCATAATCTCAAAAAGACAATAATTTCTTTAAGTCTTGCTTTCTCCATTAGCTCTTTTTGATGAACTATTACATCTCCAAACTGATTGACCTTTTTTCCCCCTATAGCCGGAACATGATGGGCAATCATCCTGTCAGCATTTCTTACCTTCCCAAATCTTTTATTAAATTGTAAAAAATGTTTATTTTAGAGAGAGAGAGAGAGAGCAAGCACACACAAGTGGGGAGAGGAAGAGAGAGAGAGAATCTTAAGCAGGCTCCATGCTCAGTGTGGAGCCTGACGTGGGGCTCCATCCCATGGCTCTGGGATCAAGACCTAAGCTGAAATCGGGAGTTGGACGTTCAACTGACTGAGCCACCCAGGCGCCCCGATTTAGCATAGTTCTTAAGGGCCCTAGGATTTCCATAATGATGAACGAGCTTTGGCTTCAATTTAGACACCAGCTGCATTAGCCTCTAACAGGAGGGTCAGCCTGTCTTTCAAAGCTTTGAAGCTAAGCATTGACTTCACTCTAGCTATGAAAGTCAGAATTGGCATCTTCTGCCATAAGGCTGTTTTGTCTACATTGAAAATCTGTTTAGTGTAGCCACCTCCGTTATCTTAGTTACATCTTCTGGATAACTTGCTGCAGCTTATACTTCAGCACTTGCTGTTTCACCTTGCACCTTTGTCTTATGGACATGGCTTCTTTCCTTAAACCTCATGAAAACTCTGCTATCTTCTAACTTCTGCAGCTTCCTTACCTTTATCAGCCTTAATAGAATTTGAAGAGAGGACATTCCTCGGGGTGAGGCTTTGACTTAAGGGAGCTTTGTGGCTGATTTGATACTCTCTCCAGCCACTAAAACTTTCTCCATATCAGCAATAAAGCTGCTTCACTTTCTTATCATTTGTGTGCTGGAGTACTAGAGTAGCATTTTCAATTTCTGTCAAGAACTTTTCCTTTGCATTCACAACTTGGTTAATTGTTTGGTTCAAGACACCTAGCTTTTGACCTTTCTCAGCTTTTGACATACCTTCCTTACTAAGTTGAATCATATCTAGTTTTTTATTTAAAGTAAGAGATGTGGCTCTTCCTGTCACTTGAATACTTAGAGGTGATTGTTGAGTTATTAATTGGCCTAATTTCAATATTTTGTGTCTCAGGGAATAGGGAGGCCCCAGAAGAGAGAGAGAGCGACGGGGGGGGGGGGGGGGGGGGAAGGAGGGAGAGAGATGGGGGAATGGCCATTCAGTGGACAGTCAGAACATACACATTTATGTATTAAATTCATTGTCTTACTATGGACGTGATTTGTGATGATCCAAAACAGTTAACAGTTGCAACATCAAAGATCACTAATCTTTGTATTCAGGCATACCTTGAAGGTATTGTGGGCTGGGTTACAGACCACTGTAATAGAGTGAACATATCAATAAAGTGAGTCAAATGAATTTTTTTTGTTTCCTGGTGCATGTACAAGTTATGTTTATACCATACCGTAGTCTATTAAATGTGCAATAGCATCACTCCTAGAAAGTAGTGCATACATCTTTTTTTTTACAAATTTTTTTTTAATGTTTATTTTTGAGAGAGAGAGAGAGAGAGAGAGAGAGAGAGCAAGCAGGGGAGGGGCAGAGAGAGAGGGAGACACAGAGTCTGAAGCAGGCTCCAGGCTCTGAGCTGTCAGCACAGAGCCTGATGTGGGGCTCGAACTCATGAACTGCGAGATCATGACCCGAGCTGAAGTCGGACACTCAACCGACTGAGTAACCCAGGCACCCCAGTGCACACATTTTAATTAAAAAGTGCTTTATTACTAAAAAATGCTCACCATCATTTAAGCTTTTAGCAAATCATAATCACTAATCACAGATCACTGTAACAAATATAATAATGAAAGAGTTTGAAATATTGCAAGAATTATCAAAATGTGACACATGGAAAAATGGTGCTGATAGACTTGCTCGAAGCTTGGTTGTCACAAACCTTCAATTTGTAGAAAAAGCATTATCTGCAAAGTGCAATAAAGTGAAGTGCAATTAAACAAGCTTTGTATTAGGGTAAGGATAATCTGGGGATAAAGTGAGATCATTATGAAGCTTTGAATTCTTTAGAAGCAAGTCTCTGTTTTTGCTTGTCACTTTTACCTTGCCTACGAACCCTGTTTTTGTCTTAGAAAATAGTTTTGATTTTGCTGTTCACAAAACCATGTTGAATTGTTACTGATAGTTTTTGTTCATCCGATTTAAAAATATTTGCGGTTTTTGTCACTGACAAAGAACTGTGCTATTGCTCTTGTTGATTGTGAGGCAGCATCGATAAAGAATTTGAATAGTTCTAGAGTTCTGAAATGGGTTGCATTTCTGATCTGTAGAAGTTTGAGTCAGATCCTGATCCTGTTTATACGTTGGAAAGTAAGAAGGTAGGTAATTCACGAGTTTTCAGCAAATCTGCTGACGTACTCCTGGGTACAACTTAATTCAGAACTGTAAGATCATACTCTGTTAATGGTTATAAGCAGTTTATATTTGATCAGACATAAAAATATCATTTCTAGTTAACTATTGAAGTTTTAGTAAGTTTTTTTTTTAAGTTTATTTATTTTGAAAGAGAGAAAGAGCACGCTTGCATATGAGAAGGGAAGGGGCAGAGAGAGAGAGAGAGAGAGAGAGAGAAGGAGAGAGAGAGAATCCCAAGTAGGCTCCACACTGATGCAGAGCTTGAACTCACGAACTGTGAGATCATCACCTGAGCCGAAATCAAGAGTCAGATGCTTAACTGAGCCACTCAGGCATCCATAAGTTTTAATAAGCTTAGCTATTATATTTTTAAATAAGATGGTAGAATTTAAGTGTTTTCTTGTTTTTGCACCATGTTTTTAAATGCATAAATGCACTATGCTTTTTAAAAGGCTTGCTTGGCTACCAGTCAGTAAGGATGATGAATAAATTATTTAAATACACTGTCAGATCAAAGTAATGACTTGATTTCCTTTTCTAAGATGAAGTAAATGTTAGAGTGGAGGATATTGATCAGGATGAGTCACTCAGTTTTCTTTGTTTCATAGGGGTTGGGGATCCATAGGGTCTCCTCAATTAGAGGAGGGTCTAATAGAGGTTGGGTCTCGCTGGGTCTCCTCAATTAGAGCAGTTCTACTTGGATTTGGTTTACAACTGAGTTTCTTTGAAGGTAAGATTTTCTTATAAAAGAATATTGAATGAGAGTGTGTGATCTTTGTCTATGTTAATGAGATGACTCAGCATGGAAGCTGGTCACTCTAGCTTAACCTTGTGATTAGATGGTTGAGACTTTGAATCATAGGATATTAGCCAGATCCCCAGGGAGGAGTAGGAGGCCTGGAGATTGAGTTCCAGGAGGTGGCTTCATAACTTCGTAACGAAATGCCAATAAATGCTCTAGACACCAAATCTTGGTTGAGCCTCCTTGTTGGTGTTGCACATTTATGTTCCAGGAGGATGATGTGTCCTGAGGATACAGAGGCGTTGGGTTTGGGATTGTTCCAGACCTTACCCTGTGCAAGAATCTCTTCACTGGCTGGTACAGATTTGTATCTGTTGTAATAAAACTGTAATCATAAGTACTTTTCTGAGTTCTGAGTTGTTGCAGTGAATTAATGAACCTGAGGGGGATAATGGGAACCCTTGAATTTGTAGCCAGTTGATCAGAAGTGCATTTGACCTGGGAACCCCTGCGCTTGTTGCTTTTGTGTGAAGTGCGGGGAAACTTGTGGAGTTCTGTGCCCACAGCTCTGAACAGAACAGAAGGTAGCATCACAGTTACATTGTGGAGGGTTTCCTGTACTGAAAAGTAAAATTTGAAAATTATTGAAGTAGATGCTATTAAAGGTCTCTGTGTTTCTGTGACTTTTATGGATTCATATTGTGATTGCATAAGTTTAGTATTTATTAATTACTTAGGCTGAGAACATGAATATTGAAAAAACTGCCCAAAATAGAAATGGTTGTTGTTTTCAAGGGATTTACAGTATATTATGTAAGCTTGAACAGTGACAGGTAAATTTGACTCAGTTATCCTTTTGGCATACCCGCAGCCCAAATGAAATTAAATAGCATTTCAACATTTGCTTTCTAAATAACCTGTTTAGTTTCCAAAGTACTGTTCATTTCTCATTCTGTTTTCTTCTTTTCCCCTTTCAAACTATTTTCACATATGGGTAGTGTTCATTTTTGTCTGAAAGTCCAGCTCTGGTTAGGTTATTTATTTGCTGGAAACTTTATTGGCTGTTTCTTGAATTAAGACAAACACAACATCTTGTATTTTAGGTTTTTGAGTGATTCCAACCTTTCACAACATAGTCTCTATTGTATCTAGCCTAGATTCTTTGTTATGCTTCTCTTCTGTTTTTATAACTTCACTCTTTACTGTATTTACTGTATATTTACTATACTTAAATAGAAACAAAAGAGTTTGCTATTAATCCTGTTCTCTTCTTAGTTTCTAAGTATATCAAGAAGCCTTTCCGGTTTCTCTTTCTCTCTCCCCCCCAGGTCTTTACCTTTTTTTAAGCTTGCTTGGGCTTTCCATTTTTTTCTGTGACACTTTTTCTGTCATCTATTTAGGTCTCTATCGGCTGGTTTCATTTCTTTTTTTAGAGTCGAAGCTACTTCAGATGGAGCCTGGCATAGATTAGAAACTTATTCCATTTTGTTGAATGTCTGTCCAAATTTTGTAATTTCCTGCAAATAAGTTACCTAACCAAGATCTCAGATGTATTGGACATTTGTATTCTTATACAAGGAATTCATTTGTGTGAATAACCTGCTTTTGTTATTTTCCCTATTCGAAGATGGTAGGATGATTAGGTATAGGTACCCACTACTCGTTGGTGACAACTCACTGCCAGCGTCTGGTGGCAGTGACTGACTAGTAGGTGTTGCTCTATCCCTTGGGGCTGTGCTGTGGATCAGAAGTTGTCAGCCTGCAAAGAATTTGGACAGAGTTGGCTGCTTGCTCTTTTCTGCTTTAAACCAACTCTGATCTCCGGCTCTCAGTAGTAGATCAAAATGGAGGAAATGAGTATCATTGTTGAACCAGGCTGCAGGGCATTGAGGGGATGTGGGGAGCAGGAATTTCACTGTCATCACCAAGACCAACCCTTACAGGTAAGAATCTTGGTGTGGATCAGGCCTCTCACTCCTAACCCATCTTAAGTTAAAAAAAAATGAAAATGTTAGTTGGGATCATGATGATGCTGTCTTTTAAACTATCTGTTCTTAAATTACAGTGCTCCCGTCAAGACAGATTATGTCTACTTCTGTACAGATTTTGTTTCAGATTTCTTTTGAAATTTTTTCCCTCCTACATAGGCTCTTGTTTATTCTAACTTGCCTTATTCTGTTTTTTTCTCTTTTTCTTTTTTCTTTTTTTTTTTTTTTTTTGTTTTCTGTATTTGTTTTGTCTTTTCTTGTATCTTCTATGTTAGAAGATTCTCTCAGATACGTGATAATACTTGGTTGTTTGCCCGTGGTTAATACCAGAGAAATAGAAAACACTTCAGAAGCCGTAATCATGTGGTTAGGCCTTCTAAATTGAACTTCATTATAGGTTGCTGTGGTATGCCATTTACTGTGGAACTTCCCTCTACCCCTTCATATCATGATCTTGAGTGTGTTTAGGTGTTTCCTGTTGGGCTGACCTGGAATCCCCAGAGAGCAGTCCTGTAAGGTGAAGGTACAAATGAAGGTGAGGGGGTAGAATAGAATAATTTCTCAGAGGGCAGATATTTGATGCAGGACGGGGGTAGGATTCAAGACCACCCACTCCCAGCCCCCCAGTTCTAGAATTCACCAGGACTCATAGGACTCAACATAGAACAGCTACGATTTATTACAGTGAAAGGACCCAAAGTTCAGTCAGCAGAGGGAAAGGGCACATGAATGAAGTCCGGGAAAACCAGACACAAGCTTCCTTGGGTCCTCTGCATAGGATATAGTTAATTGCCCCAGCAGTGAGTTGTGACAACATGTATGAAATATTGCATCCAGGGACGTTCATTAGAGACTCAGTGCTTGGGCTTTTATTGGGAGCTGATCTTGTAGGCATACTCTGCTTGGCACGTAACCCAAACTCCCACAAGGAAAGCAGGTATTCAGCAAAAACCATAGTGTTGTACGTTTGTACAACCAGTTTAGACATAAGGAGTCAGTCTTCTCAGTTCTGTGAATGGTGGGAACTTTCCCTAAACCCAAGTTCCTGTACACAGACAATGCTTGTAAGCAGGCCCTTTAAAGGATACCAGTCAGGAAGGCCTCTGTGTTAAACTCTTTTTTTCACAGCAAGTATCAGCATTCATGCAGTTGCTTAATTCATCTATTTATTAATTTTTTAAAAATGGACTTTAGTTTTTAGAGTGGTTTTATTTTTTTTTTTATTTTTTATTTTTTTAACATTTATTTATTTTGAGACAGAGAGAGACAGAGCATGAATGGGGGAGGGTCAGAGAGAGGGAGACACAGAATCCGAAACAGGCTCCAGGCTCTGAGCCGTCAGCACAGAGCCCGACGCGGGGCTCGAACTCACGGACCGCGAGATCGTGACCTGAGCCGAAGTCGGCCGCTTAACCGACTGAGCCACCCAGGCGCCCCTAGAGTGGTTTTAGATTCACAGAAAAATTCAGCAGAAGGTAAAGAAATTTCCTATATCCCTCCTGCCCCCACATACGCACAGCTTCCCCAACTATCAGCATCTTGCAGCAAAGTGGTATATTTGTTGTAGTTTCTTAACCCACATATGCCCGTCATCATCACCCCAATTCCACAGCTTACATTAGCATTCACTTTTGGTGTTGTATCTGCCAAGGGTTTTGACAAATACATAATAACATGTGTCTACCGTTGTATGCAGAGTAGTTCACTGCCCCACACAACCTGTGTGCCCCCCCGTTTCTCTTCCCCTCCCTCCAGCTCCTGGCAACCACTGATTTTTTTTTTTTTCACTGTCTCCATAATTTTGCCTTCTTTCGAACGTCATATAGTTAAAAACATGCAGTATCTGGTTTTTTCACACTGGCTCCTTTCACTTAGTAGTACGCCTTTAAAGTTTGTTGTGTCTTTTAATGGCTCGTTAGTTCATTTTTATTTTTTTAGCACTGAATAATATTTCATTGTTCTAATGTACCTTATTTTATCCATTCATCTACTGAAGGATGTCATGGTTGTTTCCAAGTTTTGGGAATTATGAATAAATCTGCTGTAAATATTCCTGAACATGGAATATCTTTCCATTTATTTAATTCTTTGATTTCTTTCATCATAGTTTTGTAGTTTTTCTCATATAGATCTTACACATATTCTGTAGATTTATACTCATTTTATTATTTTTTTAATGTTTATTTATTTGTGAGAGAGTGAGATAGAGTGTGAAAAGGGGAGGGGCAGAGAGAGAGGGAGACAGGCTCTGAGCTATCAGAAGCAGGCTCCAGGCTCTGAGCTATCAGCCCAGAGCCTGACGCGGGGCTCAAACTCCTGGAATGAGAGATCATAACCTGAGCCGAAGTTAGACACTTAACCAATGACTGAGCCACCTAGGCACCCCAAGTATTTTATTTTTTTGAGTGCTAATATAAATGGTATTGTGTTTTTAATTTAAACTGACACTCGTTTGTTGCTCTTATATAGGAAAGCTATTGACTTTTCTATAATTAACCTTGTATCCTACAGTTTTACCAAAATCATTTATTATTTCTAGGAATTTTTGTTGTTGATGATGTTTTTGGATTTTCTACATAGATGAACATGTCATCTGTGAAGAAAGACAAATTTATTTGTTCCTTCTTAATCTGAGTACTTTATATATATGTGTGTGTGTGTGTGTGTGTGTGTGTGTGTGTGTGTGTATGTATGTGATGTATCTGGTTTTTTTTTTTTTTTTTTTTTTTTTTTGCATCAGCTAGGACTTCCAGTATGGTGGCAAAAAGATATGGTGAGAGAAGACATCCTTGCCTTATTTCTCATCTTAGTGGTAAAGCTACTAGTGTCTCACCATGAAATATATTAACTATAGATGTTTTTGTAGATGTTCTTTATCAAGTTGAGGAAGTACCCTTTATTCCTAGATGGCTGAGAATTTTTATCCTGGGTTGTTAGACTTTGTCAGATGCTTTTTCTGAGTTTATTGATAAGATCATGTGATTTTTTTCTTCTTTAGTTGTCAGTGAGATGGATTACATTTATTGATTTTTGAATACTGACCCAGCTTTGCATACCTCGGATAAATTCCATTTGATTGTGAAGTGTAATTCTTTTTTATATATTGTTGGATTTGATTTGCTAATATCTTGTTAAGAATTTTGCGTCTATGTTCATAAGAGATTCTAGTCTATAGTTCTTTTTCCTAGTAATGTTTTTGTCTGGTTTGGTAGTAGGGTAGTATTGTTTTCATAGAATGATTTCCTGTTTCTGTCTTCCAGATGAGATTGGAGATAATTGGTATAATTTTTTCTTTAAATGTCTGGTAGAATTTAACATTAACTTCTCTGTGCCTGATGCTCTCTGTTTTGTAAGGTTATTAATTATTGGTTCAATTTTTTTTTTTTTTTTTTTTTTTTGGTGAGAGAGAGCGTGCAAGCGGGAGAAGGAGACACAGAATCCAGGCTCCAGGCTCTGAGCTGAGAGCTCTGAGCCTGATGCAGGACTCGAACTCACAAACCATGAGCTCATAACCTGAGCTGAAGTTGGACACTTAACTGACTGAGCCACTCAGGCACCCCTATTGGTTCAGTTTTTTAAATGTGGTATTCAGATTGTCTTTTTTTTTTATGTGTATACTGTGACAGATGTGTCTTTCAAGGAATTGATCCACTTTATCTGAGTTATTAAATTTGTGGGCCTAGAGTTATTCATAATTCTCATTTGTGGTTTTCCAACACTGCTGAGCAGCTCTCTGCTTCTCAGTGGATAACTGACCAGTGTCCCACTAATTTAACTCAATTCTGACACTATCTATCTGCCTGGAAATAATGTCAGATCCTACAGGTTAAGGGCTCGGTCCCACAAGACTGTCCTTACTCTCCACTTCAGATGCCAATCAAAGTCTAGGATATGACCTGTGTTTCTTACTGATTGGCTATAAATTGGAGGTTCCCCTGATCCTCTCAATATTATTGAGCCATAGTAATGTTCGTATTACTTTAATGTTTGCGAGATCTGTAGTAACATCTCCTTCATTTCTGATATTAGTTATTTGTATCTTCTCTTTATTTTTTTCTTTTTCAACTATCAATTTTATCGATCTTTTCAAAGAACCAACTTTTGGTTGTATTGATTTTTCTCTATTTTCTTTTTTCAGTTTCATTGATTTCTGCTCTAATTCTTTTCTTCTGCTTATTTTGGATTTAATTTGCTCTTCTGGTTTTCTAAAGTGGAAGCTTATGTTAGTGATTTTAGATTTTTTTTCTAATGTATGCATTCAAAGCTGTAAACTTTTCCAGTATGCATAGATTTCAACTGTATCATATGAATTTGGTATGTTGTAGTTTCATTTTCATTTAGTTGAAAATATTTTAAAATTCTCTTGAGATTTCTTCCTTGACTGTGTATTACTTCGAAGCATGTTAATCTCCATATATTTTGTGATTTTCTAGCTATTTTTTTGTTAATAATTTTTCATTTAATTCCATTGTGGTCCTTGAGCAGACATTGTAAGATATCTAATCTTTTAACATTTATTAGCGTGTGTTTTATGGCCATGCAGTGTATTTTGGTGAATATTTCATGTAAGCTTAAGAATGTGTATTCTGCTGTTGTTGGATAGTCTGTAGATGCCAATTATGTTCACTTGTCTGATGGTATTGTTGAATTCAACTTTGTCCTTACTGATTTTCTGCCTGTTGGATTTGTCCATTTTTTTTGATAGAGGGCTGTTGAACTCTCCAATTATACTAGTGGCTTCATTTATTTATCTTTGCAGTTCTGTTACTTTTTGACATTGTTATTTTAACATTCTGTAATTAGGCATGTACATAGTAAGGATGTTAGGTCTTTTTTGGAGAATTAATCCCTTTACCTTATGTAATGCCTCTATCCCTGGTAAGTTTACTTGCTCCCAAATCTGCTCTGTCTAAAATTAATGTAGCTACTCCCACTTTCTTTTAATTGATGTTAGCATAGTATCTCTTTCTCCATCTCTTTATTTTTAATGTTTATGTGTCTTTGTATTTAAAGTGGGCTTCCAGTAGACAAAATATGTTGCATCTTGGTTTTTTTTTATCACTTTGATAATATTTGTATTTAGACCATTAACATTTAGACCATTAATGTGGTATTGTTGGATTAATATCTACCATATCTGTTACAGTTTTCTAGTTGTAGCCCTTGTTATTTTTTCCTATTTTTTCTTCCACTTTTTTTTTTTTTTTTTTTTGCCTTTTGTGACTTTAAGGCAACATTTCATATGATTCAGTCTTCTCACTTTTGTAGCATATTAATTAACTTCTATTTTTGCTATTTTTAGTGGTTGCTCTTTCAAATAACATACCACTTCACTGGTAGTGCAGGCAAGTGAAACGAATAATGAAATATTCATAGTTCCTCTCTCCTTTTCCTGATATCCTTGCTGTCATTTATTTCACTTTTATGGAAACACACATACACCCTATCCTATATCATTTTCTTCTCTCTGAAGAGCTCTTTTTTTAAACATTTTTTTTGCAAGGTGAGTTTATTGGCAACAAATTTCTTTAATGATTCTTTGAGAAAGTCTTTATTTCTGCTTTCCTCTTGAAGAATAATTTCACAGGGTACATAATAGGTTGATGGTTATTTTCTCTCATTGCTAACTATTTCACTCCATTTCCTCCTTGTTTGCAGGGTTTCTGAGATGTCAGATGTAATTCTTATGTTTACTCCTGTTTAGACAAGGTATTTTTTTCTGCTGATTTCTTTTTAAAAATTTTTTTTTTCAACGTTTATTTATTTTTGGGACAGAGAGAGACAGAGCATGAACGGGGGAGGGGCAGAGAGACAGGGAGACGCAGAATCGGAAACAGGCTCCAGGCTCCGAACCATCAGCCCAGAGTCTGACGCAGGGCTCGAACTCACGGACCGCGAGATCGTGACCTGGCTGAAGTTGGACGCTCAACCGACTGCGCCACCCAGGCGCCCCTCTGCTGATTTCTTTTTATATTTTTTTCTTTATCATTGATTTTTTGCAGCTTGAAAATGATATAACTAGGTGTAGTTTTTTGATATTTATTGTGCTTGGTGTTCTTGGAGCTTCCTGGACCTGTGGTTTGATGTCTGACATCGGTTTGGGGAAATGTTGAGTTGTTTTTGCTTCAAGTATTCTGTTTCTTTCCTCTCTGCTATTTCTTTATTTCTAGTGTTTATTTTGGGGTGGGGGCTGACATGGGGCTCAAACTCACAAACCTTGAGATCATGACCTGAGCCCAAGTTGGACGTCTAATCAACTGAGCCACCAGGCACCCCTCCTCTCTGCTGTTTCAATTATGTCTACGTTTGACTTTTTGTAGTTTCCTACAGTTCTTGGATGATCTGTTGCAGGTTTTTTTTTTTTTTTTTTTCTTCCAGTCATCTTTTTTTTTTTCTCTTGCTTTTCAGTTTTGGAAGTTCTTCTTGACATATGTGCAAGTCCAGAGATTCATTCTTCAGCCATGTCCAAGTCTGCTAATGAGTCCCATCACAGGCATTCATTTCTATTAGACTGTTTTTGGTCTCTAGCATTTCTTTTTGATTCTTTCTTAGAATTTCCTTTTTTTTTTTTTTTTTTTTTGCTTTTTTTCCATTTCTTTGCTTACAGTATGTTCTTGCATATTGTCTCCTTTTTCCTTTAGAGCTCTTAGCATATTAATCAGAGCTTTTAAAATTCCTTTTCTGATAATTCCAACATTTCCTGTCATGTGTGAATCTGGTTCTAATATTTACTCTTCAAACTGTGATTTTTGTTTTATACTGTGGCTTGCTGAAAGCTAGACAAGTTGTAATGGTAAGATGTTAGGTAAGAAGAAGTGTTCTGTAGTCTGGTGGGTAGGTAGTCTTTTAAAATGAGCCTTTGCCCCTGAGGTGTGAATTTCTCCCATGCTCAGCTTTTTCCTCCCTCTTAGGTGGGAAAGGATTGCCAGATGGGCTGCAATTGGGTAATCCCCTTACAAACATGAAGGCTGGAGCAGACTGGAGTTGGGAATTTCCTTTACCCTAGGTGGGTTAATCTCTGGTAAAACACTAGTTGGTTAGGTGCTAGTTAAAATAATTAACAGGTAGGCCTTGTTAAGAAGAGAATGCTCTGGTGTATCTCACAGTGGTTATCGTCTCCCTTCCTCTGCTGAAAAATAGAAAATTTTCTCTGGTGTTCACCTTGAGATCCTGGGAGAACTTATGGAAGTAAAATTTGCAAAAATGCAGTAACTCTCTTGTGTCCGGGCCCCTTTGGATTTTAACTCAGAATTGTGCACATTTAGCTTCCAGCAATTTGGCTGTTAAAATTTAGATCTATGGTACTGGTTTCTGGTGACGTTTCTGCTCACGGGTTTCTGCTCTGTTGTTTTTCTATGTATCCATCTATCTATGTGTCTCTGATTTTTGGGACAGCATTTGTCCTGTGATCCCACTTCTGAGGGATCTAAGAAGAGTTGTTTTCACTTTATTTAATAGCTTTTTACTTGGTTGGTTGGAGTGGTAACTTCCAAGTTCCTTAAATGCTGTACTGGAAACTAGAAGTAATTCGTTATTTTTGGTGCTTATGTGTCAACTGTGCCTGATGTCTCTTTATCAAGGAAACCTTTCTTTATCTTCAGAAAGCAAATCATTCATTTACTCAGGTGGGTGGGAGAGAAGTGGTTGCAAGAGCTTTCGAATAAGGAAGGCAAAGTAGGTACCTACCTACATTTCCCAGAGCATTAACCCATTCTCCCTAAGTCCTTTCTTCTCCACTGTCAGCTGTAGGCATTACCTTCTGCTACTAGGACATGACTTTTCTGAGAATTTGGTGGTGGAAAACAGGCTGGTTCTTAAGCTCTTTTGTTACTGCCAGTATATGACGCACCTTTTTTGGGTCTTCTAAGTAGGTGCCACATGCTTATATTGTTATATAGTTTTTGAGGAATTGTTGCTCATGTTTTTCTTGTCATTGTGTGTTTGCTTCAAAAATCCTTTTGCTGTAATTAAGGGAGGGAGCTTAGTGAGATGATGGACTCAATGTATGGGGTACCTCTGTTGATGTTTTTAATTTAGTTTGTCAAGTTTTTATTTAATGGAAAATACTCAGTTAAAGCCTGGTTTTCTTTTGTTCATTTTTTCCCCCTTCCCCGTGTCAGACACGAAAATCAACAAAATCATATAATTTAATTACCTGAAACATTTTGGTAGAGATTTGTCATGTTTCTTCACTGGCAAGTAAAGCTAAGAATTATTTGATAATGAAGGTATTTCTTATTTTAGTCTTTCTGTGTGTGGAAAAGGGTAGACCTGTATGTAGTTTTTTTATAAATAAGTATCAGTGGCCTGTTTATTATATTAAGTAACAAGCAACTGAAGTGTTTATCGGGAAAACGGTTGTAATAGACAGTAAAGGTGCTCCTACCCCCTTTTAAAGATGGACTTGAACATTTCATTGAACACACTCCTGGCAGCCATTCCTATTTGTTGCTGATACTTGATTTTATCACAGTTTAGTAATTTGTGATCATTTACCTCTTAAAGATTTTTTAAAATGATATGTCTATGTTTTCTTTCCATAATACACAGAGAAAGCAACCAGTGAGATGAATACTGCTGAGGATTGGGGCCTCATTTTGGATATTTGTGACAAAGTCGGTCAGTCTCGCACTGGGTAAGTGTTGCAGAGTTTCAAAGGAGCTTTATTTATTCTCTTTATTAACGTGAATAAAATGAGAGCCACAAGGTAAAGCATATTACAAATTAGTTTGAGAATTTTTGGCCGGCAAGATTTGAGGAATCATCCCATTTAAGTTACTCTTTATGACCATTTAGGGTAACATGACTGGTAACAATGTTGCTATTTTAATTACCCTTGTCCATAGTTGCTTCCTGAAGTCTAGCTTTTCCCACTGATTTTTAAAACCATTAGTGATTTCTCAGCTATCAAGTTTCATGGTTATTTTTCAGTTCTTTTCTTCTTTGTCGTATCTGCAACATTGCACCTAATTGAAAAGAGTGGCTATGAAAGAGTTTTAGGACAGTATAATCCTAAACTTTTTGGCATAAAGCCTAATACAGAGCTTTCAATACAGCAAATGGATTAACAACTGGTATACAGATTAATAGTTTCCTTAATTCCTGGGCTAATAATGTCAGGTTATTAGTAGCCTCATTTACCCCTTTGTGCCACAAAAATACTGTCTCGTTTATGTACTTGGTTGTGAAAAATGTAAGAGAGCATTGCTGTATTATACTTGATTCTTGTGGTGCTAATCTTAACCCTCTGATGATGCTTTCTTTGCCTCTCCTTCCTTCCCTTCTAAATATATGCTTCCTTAAACTTCCTTTGATCCATTTTTTCCCTAATACTTTTTTCTTTTCTAGTACTTTTTTGTTTTAAATCTTACAACTTCTTTATATCTTTATATGGGTGACATCTCTATTTTCAGTTGTGATTTTTCTCACTCTAGCACTAGTCTTGAGGACACATCATTGTTTCTGGACATGATACTGTATAAGCTTTCATTTCAACATGTAGAAACCTGAAGTCATGTCTCTTTTTGCTTTAAACCTTTTTTCCCCTCGTTTGTTCCCTGTCTCTGTTAATGACAAGATTATTTCATTTGTTCTTAAAACCTCAAAGTCACCTCCACGTTAATATTGTTGAGAAATTCTGTCAGTCTGCCTCCATAGTATCTCTCAAAAGTGTTGATATTTTGAAGTTTCCTCAGTTAACTTCTTGAGCATAGCCAAACCAGGCAGGGGCAGTTTGTCCTCAAGGTCTTTCTACCCCTTCAGTCAAGCCCTTTTTGGCCCATAACATGCAGCCCTTGTCCCCAGAACAGCCAAGTTCCCCAAAGCGTGGCCTCCACATGTGGCCTCATCCATATCCCCTTTGTTGTTGTTACATATTAGCATGCTGAGTCCTTTTCTGACCTGAGTCCTGACCCTGTTAGTTCCTTAATTTAATTGGAATTGGAGTAGCTACTGTTTGCTACGGATCTATTCCTTTTTCTCTATTTCTGTTGGTCCCATTTTACGTGAGACATTTGCTACCGTGCCTGGACTAGTGAATTAACCTTCTGATGTTGCTTTCTATTTCCATTTTTTTCTGTCCGCTTCTTATATCTCGTTACCATATAACAACTCCTCCCATGTTACTCCCCTCCCTTCTGCACTCAGTTAAGTCTGACCTCCCTCTAGGCATCTGACTCTCTTATTTTCCATTTATTTTTCCCCTGAGTACCTTTTTTTTCAACTCAAGCTTTTCAGTTGCCAGTGCTTTTCTACCTTAGTTTAATGCTTTTGGTCATTCTATTCCTTTAGTGTGAAATATTTTATTCTCCCATTTTCTGTCTCTGTGTCTCATATCCTTGCAGGCCCAATGTAGATACCATTTCTCCTAGAAGCTTTCTTTATCCCCTTTGCTGCAGATCATATCACGGTCCTGTGAATCCTCAAAACACTCTATCAAAATCACTCTTATTTTTGTTTTGTTTTGTGTTGTAGTAACTTATATCTATCTGGTAGGCTTAGATTTGTAGAGTAGACAGGTCCATGAATTTTTGTTGTGCAGAGGAAAGAAGCAGCTAGCTGAGTGGTTGAGAGTATGGACTTTGGAGTGACACTGCCTGGGTTCACATCTGAGCTCTGACCACTTTCCTTGTTTGCTATGGAGGATTAAAAATAGCATCTTCTATGTAGGGGGCAAATTGTCAGTGTGAGATTGGTTAACATGTGTAAAATGTTTATAGTCGTACCTGGCATGTGGTTAACTGGGTGCAACTTTACCTCTTTTTGATTCAAGTTCCAGCTTTCTGACAGTTTGTCCCTTAAACACTAGGTATCAACCTAGCTGCATCCCTGTATATTTTGGAGATACAAGTTTTATCTGGCATTTCAGTTACTAAGTCCCTCTTCTCTTCATTCTGTCAGTTTTCTTTTTATGTTGATAAAGGTAAATTTGGTATTCCATTTTGTAGTCACCTTTTATAATGGGTTAGTTGCTTGAAATGCAAAGATTAAACTCCCTGTCATTACTAGAAATATTTCATATTTTTCCAGTTAAATAATTTATAATCTATCTGAAATTCTGTGTAATGTACAATGAAGCTGAAGAGATCAGTTTGTTTTTCTTCATGTTAACATTATTTTCCTAGTAACGTTTATTTGTTATTCTTTCCCCTATTTTTTTCTTGTAGTGAGAACTTTTAAGTCTACTCCCTTTGCAACTTTAAAATTACAATAAAGTATTGTAACTGTACTCTCCATGCTGTAATTACATCCTCAGAACTTACTTGTAACTGGAACTTTGTACCTTTTGACCACCTTCACCTACTTCACCTCACCCCCATTCCCCACCTCTGGAAACCATGAACCTGTTCTCTATTGCTGTGAGTTCAGTTTTATTAGATGTCACATATCGGTGAGATCATATAGTATTTGTCTTTCTCTGACTTATTTCACTTAGCATAATGCCCTCAAGGTCCATCTATGTTGTCCTTATATATTTAATATGTCTTAATTTAATGGCAACCCTCTTGCACTGCTGGTGGGAATGCAAACTGGTGCAGCCGCTCTGGAAAACAGCATGGAGATTCCTCAAAAAATTAAAAATAGATCTACCCTCTGACCCAGCAATAGCACTGCTAGGAATTTACCCAAGGGATTCAGGAGTGTTGATGCATAGGGGCACTTGTATCCCAATGTTTATAGCAGCACTCTCAACAAGAGCCAAATTATGGAAAGAGCCTAAATGTCCATCAACTGATGAATGGATAAAGAAATTGTGGTTTGTTTACACAATGGAATACTACTTGGCAAGGAGAAAGAATGAAATCTGGCCATTTGCAGCAATGTGGATGGAACTGGAAGGTATTATGCTAAGTGAAGTAAGTCAGTCAGAGAAGAACAGATACCATATGTTTTTATTCATATGTGGATCTAGAGAAAGTTAACAGAAGACCATGGGGGAGGGGAAGGGGAAAAAAAGTTACAGAGAGGGAGGGAGGCAAATAATAAGAGACTTGTAAACACTGAGAATAAGGGTTGATGGGGGGCGGGGGAGAGGGGAAAGTGGGTGATGGGCATTGAGAAGGGCACCTGTTGGGATGAGCACTGGGTGTTGTGTGGAAACCAATTTGACAATAAATTATGTTAAAAAATAAATATACAAAAATAATTCATAGAATTCAAAAAAGGTCTTAGTTTGTAACTTTAAAAGCTGTGTTCCATTTGTGTTTTTTAAATATAATATCAATAGTTTAGACACATGCTCATTTTTTTTCGTATTTATTTTAGATAGCTGTCATTATATTCCTTAATATTTCAGCTATCTTTTGGGCATTTAAGAAAAGTGTTTACGTATTTTGAGAGAGAGAGAGTACTAGAGCTAGCGGGAGAGGAGCAGAGAGAGAGAGGGAGACAGAATCCCAAGCAGGCTCTGTGCTGTCAGCACAATGCCTGACGTGGGGCTCGATCCCACAAAGAGATCATGACCTGAGCCACAATCAAGATATGCTTAACTGACTGAGCCACCCACATGCTCCTCTTTTGGGCATTTTAATTGACATTGTGCAATTTTTATGAATTTACTTAGGGAGTATTTTCAACTTTGCTAATTTAAACAATGAAGTGTAGCTCTGTTTGTGCTTTTTATTTTTTTGTTTATTTTTGAGAGAGAGACAGAGCACAAGTTGGGGAGGGGCAGAGAGAGCAAGGGAGACACAGAATCGGAAGCAGGCTCCTGACTCCGAGCTGTCAGCACAGAGCCTGACGCAGGGCTCAAAACCATGAACCTTGAGATTGTGACCTGAGCCGAAGTCAGACAACTGAGTCACCAGCTGAGACCAACTCTGTCAACCAACTGAGCCACCCAGGTGTCCCTAGTCTGTTTGTCCTTTCAAGTAGTCTTTTCTCCTTTCCTCTTCTCTCTTTTCCTTCCACTTGTATTTCCTCCCTTAACATTTATTCCTTTCTGATTCCTTTAAATCCTCATTAAGTTAATTTCCAAGCATTTGTTTATTTATATGAATGTAATATGTCTTCACAGCTCTCATTAATAAAGAATTGTTTGGAAAGGATTAAATAGTAATTGAGATGCTATTCTGATATTATTGAGCTTTAAAAAAAATTTCAAACTCTTAATATTTGTTCATGTGTGATTTCTCTTTAAGAATAATGTTTTATATTTATCCAGGTGCATTTCACTTTTTGTTGTAACTTGGTAATTTCATGATAGGAAGTGGTAACCATTAGGGCCGCCTATTAGGACTTTTCACAGGCCCTGGGCACTTTTGCCTTCATGGGTCCATTTCTCCATGAAAATTAATAAAACTGTTTTATGACTGTGTTGTTATCAAGACAATATATTATTACACATCCAAACGTTTTCTTTGCCTCAGAAGTTCATTTTTTTCCTTTTCTTTTAAAATAAAACATTTTTTTGGGCCCCTGAAATTATTGTGTTGTACCTACATGCCTAAGAAGAATTGTTACAAATTGTGTTAGATAGTCTCAGATCGACTTAGTAGTAGAAAATTATTCAAGTTCTTCTCAGGTGAGTAGTGAACTATGGGATACTTACGGTGGTGTTCATACTTCTTTTGTTTGCTTGTCTGCTTTTATTGTGTGTGGTAAAATACATACAGTATACCATAAAATTTATAAGTTTGACTGTTTTGTGGCATGTTTTGTGACATTCAGTACATTCACATTGTTACGGGGTTAGCGTCACTATCCATCTCCAGTACTCTTTGTCATGCCCAGCTGAAACTGTTTACTAGAAAACTCCTCATATCCCTCTCCCCCAAGCATCTGGTAACCACTTAAAATTTGTTTTTAATCTCTGAAATCATTTTGTAGTTAGTGAATATGAAGAACTTGAGATCTGGTTTACGTTTAGTTTAGTTTAATCATATGTTTAGTTATGATTGCTGATGGTAGCCTAAGAATATTGGACATTACTGTGGGTTGTCAGTGAGGTATTCTAGATACCTGGTTGCGCTTTACAGAAGATTGGTGTGAGAGGGGTGTTCCTGCAACTACACCCATGTGATGTGACATTTCCTGAGACAAATTTAGGTAGGGTAGGCTGAAGTAGAGGGTAGGTATGGATTGGAATGCATTTCATAAGCTTTTTTGTGTACTAGGCAACAGTCTAGATTTTTTAAGAAAGCATTGCCATTTGGTGTTAATCTAAATTTATAAAATATACGGATCTATTTAAGAGGGTGGATTTGGGGATTTGTGCAGGGAACTTTAGGGAAAGTTTTTTTTTTTCTGTAAGCTTTGATATTTTTATCAAAATGATTTATAACCATCAGTATATTATAGAATTATTTAGTGCACAAATAAAATAATTTATATCGTCTTTCTTCCCCCACCTACCCCCCACAAATCCTTTTCTTCTTCTTCTTTTATTTTTAACCAAAAAAATCTATCTATTCAAATAGATTGAATCTATCTATTCAAATAGATGAATAGATAACTTTTCATCTATTTTAAAGTTATGGCAGTTTGGAAAATATTTTCAAGTCTTAAGGGGAAGAAAAAGAGCCGTCATTGTGAAATTGTCTTTAGTCAGAACTGTGACCCAGAAACACAGCTTCCAATGTTTTGAAAAATCTTCCGTAATGATTTCTCTTTTAAAAGTCCTGTTGTTCTATCCTTTAAACCATACGTATATATGTGTGAGTGTATTTATGTGTGTTGGTTTCAGGAAATACATGTGCTTGTATAAAATACATACTGTTTTTTTTTTAAGTTTATTTATTTATTTTGAGGGGAAGAGAGAGAGAGTACACAAGCAGGGGAGGGGCAGAGAGAGAGGGAAAGAATCCCAAGCAGGCTCCAAGCTGTCAGTGTGGAGCCTGATGCGGGGCTCTACCCCATGAACCATGAGATCATGACCTGAGCTGAAATCCAGTGGCGGTTGCTTAGCCGACTGAGCCATGCAGGTGTCCCTGTACTTTTGTCTTTTAAAAATAGATCTATTTTGGCTCAAAAATTAAAACTTAAAAAGATGACATTGATAAGTCTAATGGCCATCCCTGTTTTTCTCCCCATCTTCCATAGGTACCACTTTTGTTTCTTTTGTATCTTTCTGTTGTTTCTTTACTGAAATATGAATTTATTTCCCATTTATATGTAACGAGCATATTGTATATACTATTTGACATTTTTAGTTAATTCATTAACATATCCTGGTAGCCTTAGAAATGTATTTCTTTTAATGTCTGTTAGTAATGCATTGCTTGTTAAATAGACAAATTTAGAAATCATTTTCTAGTTTAACATCAATTTTTGATTAGTGATATGTAGAATATTTAACACACTTTAGTAATTGCTAACTAAAATTATTTAATTAAAGATTGTAAATAATTGTATCAATCTCAGGAAGCCTAGTACATGTTATTACTGTTTGCTTCATATAAGGTTATTGAAGGTTTTTTTAAGCCTGAAATGTTTGAATATGCTGGACTTAAAACCTTAAAGAACATTTTTAAAATTTTTTCTGACTTCCTAAGATATTCACATGATTTTTAGTGTGCGGTTCCAGTGTATGAGTAAGTACTGAAAAATGCCTAGCCATTGAGGTCATACGATGGACTGAAAAGTCATTTTAGAATCAAGAGAACTTGAATGATGGTAGCAGTTTTCCTTAACATGTCTTCACATAATGAATAGCTTTTGTCTATTAGTTTTAATTGATTTGTCTATATTCTCATCTGAAAAATAAATGTGAAGGGTAGGTCTTGATTGCCCACAAAAACAAGTTAAAATTAAAGTTCAGAAATTGACATCCAGTTTGATTTCCGCTATTATTTTATGTCTGAATTGTTTTTGCTTGGCTTTAGACAAAGATACAGTTGACTGAATGTGGAAAACATGATACAAATTTTCTCTTTCCTTGGCTAAGGGGTCTGTTTAGGTAGTAAATCATTGATTTATTCCTATAGAATTAGAAGGATAATGATAGTCATTACTGACGTTTTGTGAAAAATACAAATAGGGGCCTTTGGAAAAGAATTTACTAAAATTTTTATGCTTTTCATTTTGTCTGTATCATCTTGACTTGGGCTGTGACTATTTCTGTTTTTCAACTGGGAATTGATAGAATATTTCCTGATATTTTTAAGGAAAAAATAATCTCTGACTCACACATTTTCAGTCCGGTAGAGAAACAGATGTCTTTCAATACCCTTAATTTTCAAGGTCTTTTAAGTGCTTTTTTTAAGAATGGTAGCCAACTGTTATTGATGGCATCAGTCATTTTTTCTTTTATTTGACAAAACAGCGAGTACTGGCCAGGTATCATGCTTCCAAGTATGCAGTGGTAAATAAAGCAGTATAGCCTTTGTCATCAGCTGTGGTGACAGTCTACTTGTGGAAGGTAGAAATAGATAACAAGTGAAGGAGATAGTGATCAGAGTGCTTTAGTGGAGAATAAAAGGGGAGACCTACTTAGATTTTTTAGGAAAGCTCTAGTGTGAAGGGGTAACATTTACGCTATGACTTTAAAGCTGAGAAGAAGCAAAGAGCTGAAAGCAAGAAGTCCCAGGCAGAGGGAGTAACATCTGCATGAATCCTGCAAGCTTAGTGCTTTTTAAGAACTTGAAAGGTACAGGGTAGCTGGAGAAGAGGTGATTTGCCCTAAATGAGTACAGAGTTGGATGTAAGAGAGTGAGTGAGTTAGAAAAATAGAAGTGCTAGTTGGAATGCTTGAAATTGAGATTATAGAGGGTTTTCATTTATTGGCAATAATATGGTCTAGGATTATGACCATGGTAGTTAATAATAATAAAGTGGGATAGAAGTTGAAAAGACAAGATGTTGGGAACATCACCTGTGTAGTAATTAATTAACATCTCTGAGAATTAAGACAGGAGTGATGTTGGAGAGAGTAGTGGGGAGCCAGGAGTTAAAATCATTGAGGGATGAGGGGGTAATTGAGGTTTTTTTAAATAATTGCATTAAGAAGATAGTCTGACCTGATGAAAACTGGACTGTTTTAGGAAAGAGGGAGGGAGAATGATTTGGAAGTAGTAAAGGGGGCAAAGAAGGCCCATATATAGTAAGAGTAGTGTTGTCCCTAGCCAGATTTCTGTAGAGCAAAAGGCCTGAGGAGCAGGGCTTTTGTTGACAACAGACTGTGAATTCTAGAGGACGGAGTGGAGAAGTTTCAGAAGGTGGAAAGTAATGCATAGGCAGAGCTGTTTAATGATGAAAAGAATAGTCTGGAGCTTCTCTTTAGGCACTGGGAAATAGGAATAATAGACACGTGTTCTCAAATTCTCAATTATTGTTTAGTAGAGAAAGTTGAGTGCCTAAGACTTGCTCTAGACCTTTGCAGATGGAACCTTTGAGACCTGGGAAGGAGTGGTTGGGGCTCTCTTTTGACCCCTGTCCATAAAGGTGAAGAGGCTTCAGATGGGATAGTCTTTTTTTTTTTTTTTTTTTAACTAAATTTCACTTAACATACAGTGTTATATAAATTTCAGGTGTACAATATAGTGATTCATCCCTTCCATATACATTGCTGTGGGCTTATCATGGGATAGTCTTCCATAGAGTTGAAGGTTTCACTCTTATCATTTGCAAAGTTGAACGTCCTTTTCTATGTTTAAGAGCTTTTTATGTTTCCTTTTCTGTGAACTGTCTGTACATATCCTTTCATTTCTTATAGTTTTTGATATATTAGGGACAGACCTTGTCTATAATTTATGTGTATATATGTGTATATGTATGTTACATTGTTCTTTTGACTTTGTTGTTTTTCCATTTAGAAGATTTTAATTTTATATGGTTATTATGGTTTGTAGAATTATGAATTGTATAGGACTTTCCCTCTCTCAGGCTTTACTGGAATTAACTCATTTTTTCTTTGTGGTTTCATTTTTTTTGTTTGTTTGTTTCGTAATTAATAGACTTTGGTTTTTAATGTTTTAATTAAAATTTTAATGTTTATTTTTTTGAGGAAGGGAGAGAGAAAGAGCACAAGCAGGGGAGGGGCAGAGAGAAAGGGAGACACAGAATCTGAACTAAAGTAGGCTCCAGGCTCTGAGCTGTCAGCACAGCCCCAATACAGTTTTAGATTTGCAGAAAAAGTGAGCATACAGAACAAAGAATTCTGTATACCCACCCTATCCCTTACGTGAAGCTACACCTATTATTAACATCTTGCATTGTGTGGGACATATGTTATAAGTAGTGAATCAGTAATGATACATTATTATTAACTAAGGTCCACAGTTTCCATAAAGTCTCATTTTGTGCTGTACACTTTTATGGATTTTGACAAATCTTTAATGATATGTATCTGTCATTACAATATCACACAGAATAGCTTCACCATCTTGAAAAGGTCCTGTGCTCCACCTGTTCATTCCTTTTCTCCCTTTTTCTGAACCTTTGACAACCATTGTTTTGGTTTGGGTTTTTTACTGCTTTTATAATGATGCCTTTACTAAAATGTCATATAATTGAGGTGATATAATATATAGCCTTTCATACTGGCTTCTTTTATTTAGCAAAAGGCATTTAAGTTTCATCTGTGTCTTTTCATGGCTTGATAGCTCACTTCCTTTTATTTCTGAATAATATTCCATTTTATGGGTATACTGTAGTTTTGCTTATCCATTCATCTATTGAAAGACTTCTTGATTCCTTCCAGTTTTTGGTAACTGTGAATAAAGCCAGTGTGAAATATATTCAGGTACAGGTGTTTTGTGTGTGGATGCAGGCTTTCAAATTCAGTTGGGTAAATACCTAGGAGCATGGTTGCTGGATCATTTGGAAGACTGATTGGCTTTGTAAGAAACTGCCAAACTGTCTTCCAAAGTCTCTGTACTGGTGGTTTCGTTTTTTACATTTAAATCTTTGATCTATTTGCAATATCCTCTTATGTAGTATAAGGTATGGCTCTAACTTTATTCTTTTCTGTTTGGGTACCTAAAATTCCAGCGCCATTTTTTTGTATAATCCATCTTTTTCCTGTCTGATTTGAAATACTGCCTTTATATATTATGCTCCTTTACATATATAAACACTGTGTATATTACCCCAACTATTTTAGAACTTTATCTTTTGTTTTATTGGTGCTGCTACCACCTGATTTCAATTGTTAAAGCCTTAGACTACATTTTAGTAATTGACAGGGCTAGATTTCCTTTTCTGCCCCCCCTTGAAATTTTTCTAAATACTCCTTCCCCTTCCTTCTGTCCCCATATAAACCTTGGGATTGGCTTGACTAGTTTAAAAACAAAACTGTTTCTTTTTAAATTGGCTTTGTTTTGAATTAATAAACTGTCTCTATGATACTAAATCTTCCTATCCAAGAACATAGCATATCTTTGTATTTTTTAGTAGTGTTGCAAAGTTTTCCTCTTATAGTCTTGAACATTTTTGGTGAAGTGTCTTATATTTTGTCCTTTTGGCTACTGTTTAAGTGGAGTCTTTCTTTAACTGGCTGTTTGATAGGAATTTTCTCTTTTTAATGGTGGACTGTATTAAATATAACATCTGTTTATCCCGAAGAGAATGACCCATTGTAAGGGGCGAAAGAAGATGATGATTGAGGAAGTGGGGATAGTAGCAGGAGCCAAGTCCTTGACTAGCATAGGGTTCTGATTCAATCTCATTTTTTCATCTTTATTTGTCCTAGACAATGATTTTACTTTTATATTTTACTGCAGTTTTTAAAACACCATATATTTTATAGCTAGGACCTGTAGAATCCTCGTGACTGTAGAGATCGTTTCATAGATGAGGAAGCTGAAGCCCTGAGATTTTATTTTTTATTTATATTAAAAAATTAAAATTTATTTTAGAGAGTAAGCATTGCATGCAAGTGGTGGGGGAGAGGGAGAGGGGGAGAGAGAGAATCTTGGGCTCCATGCTAAGCATGGATCCCACGACCCTGGGATCATGACCTGAGTCAAAATCAAGAGTTGGACACTCAGCTGACTGAGCCACCCAGGCACCCCAAGCACTGAGATTTTTAATGTGACTTTTCCAAAAGTAGTAGCAGAGGCAAAATTCAAAATTGGGTTTTTACTCCCAGTTTTTTTTTTTTCTCACTTCTTTGTGCTGTGTTCTTAGGCACTTAAAATGAAGAGTTATTTGAAAGTTAAAGTCCTGAATCAAGACATGCCAATCTGATATTGAAGTATCAATATGTATTGATATACATGTATTATATATTATAATACATGTATTATATATTGTATTATATAGTATATGTATTATGTATTGCACATATTTTGCATTACATGTATTATATGTCATGGATCTGTGGGTTAACAGCTGGGCACTTCTTGCTTGAGGTCACTCATGAACTTGCAGTCACCTGATGGCTGGGACTGGAGTCATCTGAAGGCCTGAGTGGGATGATGCTCAATATGGCTGGCAATTGATGGCTGGCAGTCAGTTAGGACCTCAGCTGGAGTTGTCACTTGAAACACTAACCAAAACCTGTACATGTGGCTTGAGTTTCTCACTGAATAGTAGCTGGGATCTCAGAGGGAGCATCCTAAGAGCAAATGTTCTAAGATGTAGGTGAAGTCTACACAGCTTTTTATGAACTATTATGTCTCACAGTATCACTTTTACTACATTATGTTGATCAAGCAAGTCACTGAGGTCAGCCCAGATTCAGGAGGAGGGTTAGTAAACTACCTCTTGATAGGAAATGTCATAGTCACTTCATACAAGAGCATGTGGGAAGGGAGTTACTATTGTGGGTATCTTTGGAATACATAATTTGCCATAGAGGCCAGCTCTAAATATTGAATGCGAGCTTTGACCTAGATAACAAAACAATGAATATATCATTAGAGTAAAACAGTGGATTTTAGTAAACAAAATTGTAAATTCCAGTTTTTCATACCTGAGACACACAGTCATTAAGACCGTGAATGACAAATGTGATGTAAGTGTCTCTTACTATTTTTATCTAATATTTATTTATGACTTTTTACATAGAAAGTTGTTCTGTGTTCAGAGTTCTACCCATTTGTAGATATTTGTAAATAAAAACAACATGTGAAAGCTGATTTGGTAGTCATAAAGATTTAGTTTGATGGTGACCTTTTGTGGCTTTGTTTTATATATAAGACTTGGTAAAACTTAGCTTGTGAAAATTCATAAAAGCCAAAGTGAAAATGATGGCATAACATTAGTTAATGAAAACATTATCAGCAGAGTTACTTGCTACCTGTTGAACTTTTTTTCCATAGTGTCATTGTAATATACATGGAGACGGTGATTGAGTCTGACAGTATTGGTGACAGGATTAATCATAAGGGTCAGTATTGTTGAGCACTCCATATGAACATGGCACTGTTGGTAGAGGGCTTTTGCTTTCTGGATACTTTTTCAATAAGATGAATGAGCAAGAATGAAACATTGTATTAATTCACTTAGGTTAGGTTAGGTTGAAGAGTGACTGCTGATACAATGTATTTAAAGAATGTATCCTTTCCAGAATTGCCTTAAGAGCTTCATTTCTGCAGTCTGTGTTTTCTGTGGGAAACTGGAAAAGTCTGAACTGCAAAAGAAAGCACGGTAGCATGGCCCTGTGATATTTGTGTCTGAAGATTAAGGAGATTTCACGCCTTAGTTTTTCATTTACCTTCGAGCCTAAGATAGTTTATTTTTAGCGGTTGTAACTTCACATAGAAACTGAATGGCTGAGAGTGGTATGATGGGAGATGAGTGGGAGTAGAGAGGATTTGATAGAAAAGAGCCCCCTCTTAAAGCTCTGTCTTGCTTTCTTTGAAGCCCACAGTAGTTTGTTGAGGTGGGTTGGAATAATAACTTGTGAATGGTGAAATTGACTTCAATGCTTTAGTTCATCAGAACTAACATTTGCTAAGGCAGCTGTGTACATTCCTGACAAATCTGTCCATTCTGGCTAGTCTGTGATTTGAGAAAAAGTCGTTAGAAGCCCCAGCTACATGAAAGTACAGGTATCCCCTGCGTTTGGAAGGTTTGTTTTATGCCACTTCGCAGTTACAGAAAGACCTGTTTACCTTAACTAAAAGAAATTTGAAGAGGTTTTTCACTTTTACAAAAAAAGGCCCAAAGTGACTTTCTTTCAATTAATATTGATATTCTCTTTTCCTATCTTGTTTCTGTCTTTTAATCTGTCTATATTTAAAGTAGATTTTCCTGTAGATAGTTTATAGCCAGCATATACCTCGTCCTTTTTTATCCAAATTGAGTCTCTGCCTAGTAATTGGAGTGTTTAGGTTATTTATATTTAATGTAGTTATTGATATGGTTGGATTTAAAGCTACCATTTTGCTGTTAGTTTTCAGTATGTTTTATTTGTTCTTTGTTCCTTTTGTTTTCTATTTTTTTTCCTTTTCATTTTTTTATGATCATATTTTATCTCCATTTTGGGCCATAACCTGTGGCTCAAAGAGGAAATCACAACAGCATTTGGAAAATATTTTCAGTGAAATGAAAGTGAAAATGAAATATATCAACACTTGGAGGATGTAGCTATAGCTATCCGTAGAGGTAAATTTATAGAATTAAATGTTTATATTTGAAGAAGAAATGTCCCAAGTCCATGATCTAAATTTTTATCTTAAGAAACAAGAAGAGCAAACGTAAAGGAAGCAGAAGAAAGGAAATGATGAAAATGAGAGCAGAGACCTATGAAACTGGAAAGAGAAAAACAATAGGGAAAATTCAGAAGTAAAGCTGGTTCTTTGAAAAAAATCTTGTGGATTTTATCCCAGGCATGCAAGCCTGGTTCACCCTTGAAAATAAATCAGTGTAATTTACTGTCTCAAAGCCTAAAGAAAAAACATATAATCATCTCAGTAAATGTGGAAAGTTCCTTTGGAAAAAATTCAATTTACATTTGTCACAAAAACTTTAAGAACTAAAGGAAATTTCCTCAACCTGATAAAGGACATCTACAAAAAAATTGTGTATTCAGCACAATAGCAATTATTTGATAGAATTCACTACAGAAGTCATCCGGACTTAGAATTTTCTTTCTTGGAACTCATTTTATAAGCCCTTCAATAGGTCAGTACTAAAAACAAAGAAAAGCACAGACCGGTTATGTACAAAGGTACAAAAATCCTCAACAATATTGTAATCAAACCCAATAACATATAAAAAGGATAAAGTATTATGACCAACTGTGGTCCAATTTTCTTTTTTTTTTTTTAATGTTTTTATTTATATTTGAGAGAGATGGAGAGAGAGACAGACAGACAGAGACAGTACATGAGCAGGGGAGGAATGGAGAGAGATGGAGACAATCTGAGGCAGGCTCTAGACTTTGAGCTGTCAGCACAGAACCCAACGTAGGAATTGAACTCACAAGCTGTCGTATCATGACCTGAGCCAAAATCAGACACTTAACCAACTGAGCCACCCAGGCGCCCCCAATTTTCTTTATGTTATTCATTTATAGTATAATTTTATCGTGGTCTAAAGACATAGCATGTTATCATTTCAATTTTTAAAAAGTTAAGTTTTTTTCAATGGTTCAATATATGGTCTATCTTGGTTAGTATTCTGTGTGCACCAGAAGTAATATCTATCCCGCTATTGTAGAGTGCAATGTTTCTTACCTATTTTTCTGTTTAATTGTTTTATCTATTTCTAAGAAAGGAATGAAGTCTCCAACTAAATTGTGTATTTGTCTCTCTTTTCAGTTTTATCAATTTTTGCTTCATGTATTTCGAAGCTCTGTTTTTGGATAAGAATACACATCTAGATCTTTTATGTCTTCTTGGAGAATTGATCCCCTTATCATTATGTAATTTTCCTCTATATCCCTGGTAATATTACTTAAAGTGCAATTTGTCTGATACTAGTATAGCTACTTCAACTTTCTTGTTTGCAAATCTTTCTTTCCTCCATCCTTTTACTTTTAACTTATGTAAGTCTTTATATTTAAACAGTTTCTTATAGGGAGCATTTAGGTGGGCCCTGCTTTTTTTAATCCATTCTAGCAATCTGTCTTTTATTTGGTGTGCTTAGACCATTTGCATTTAATATAAATGTTGATATGGTTGGATTAAAATGTCAAAATTTGCTATTTTTCTGGATGATATCTGTAAGGTTGAACTTATGCTTTTTTATTGTCTTTATATACCAATTGAATATTTTTATGATTTTCTTTTATTTCCATTTCTCTTTTAAAAATATTTTTAGTGGTGATCTGTATTAAATTTATTTGGTCTTTTTTCCCCTCTGTACTTAAGTTCATGTACCTAAGCGTGTCTTCAAGTTTACTGATCTTTTAGAAAATCAAAATTCAGGGAGGCCAAGGGAGACAGAATTTATAAGACACAGTAGAAGGAGCTATATGAAGAAATAGTTCTGGTCTGAATTTTGATTTCTCTTCCCTCAACTCAGATCACCATTCACTTCTTAGGATCATCTTCTCTGCCCTGAGATCCAGAAATTGCCTTTAGGCAGAAAGCCTGTACCGATATTTGAGAAGTGCCTCTGAGTGGAAAGTTGAGGCAAATGTCTGTCTTAATCTAATTGTATTCCTTCTTAGAGACTATTCAACACTGCCTGTGGCCTGATGTCCCAAACAGTTACCTGAGTATATATTTTAGGTATATTTTTCTACTTTTCTCATTGTTTACAACAGGAATATAAGTCTAGGTCCAGTTATTCCATCATGACCGGAAGTGGAAGTTTTGGTCTACCATTTTATTTCCAGAACTTTTTTTTCATCCAAAAGTAGTACGGAATGCCTAATGTATGATTGCTAAGGAAGAGAGCCTGTTAATTTTGTTTGAAAATTGTGTCATTAAGAAGAATTAAACTTCTCTACCATATTCTGCCTTTTGTATGGTACAGTCTATTACCTATTATGTTAAGGGGGAAAATGGCTGGATGTACTACTAATTGTTACATTTCTCATTTTTTAGACCTAAAGATTGTCTTCGGTCTATTATGAGAAGGGTGAACCATAAAGATCCTCATGTTGCTATGCAGGCTCTGACTGTGAGTGATTTCATTTTAAGTTTTACCACAAAATTTTCTGCTAAAACAGAGCCTTTTTAACTTGCTATTTTATGCTTTTAGCTTCTAGGAGCATGTGTATCAAACTGTGGCAAAATTTTTCATTTAGAAGTATGTTCAAGAGATTTTGCTAGTGAAGTAAGCAACGTATTAAACAAGGTAAGGGACATTATACAGTCTTTTTCTTTCATGTATTTTATTCAGTTCTTTACATTTTAAATCACAAAGGACTGGTCTGTGCTTTCTTTTTTTAAAAACGCTTCCTAGGCTATGTCTATTCAGTATGTCAGTATGTAAGTTATTTTGCTGAAGAGACTATAGATTTTTTTTTTTTTTTTTTAAATTTTTTTTTTTTTTTCAATGTTTATTTATTTTTGGGACAGAGAGAGACAGAGCATGAACAGGGGAGGGGCAGAGAGAGAGGGAGACACAGAATCGGAAACAGGCTCCAGGCTCTGAGCCATCAGCCCAGAGCCCGACGCGGGGCTCGAACTCACAGACCATGAGATCGTGACCTGGCTGAAGTCGGACGCCCAACCGACTGCGCCACCCAGGCGCCCCAAAGAGACTATAGATTTATGTACTTAGATAATTTTTTTTCCCAAACCAGATTAGACTATATTTAACCTGTTTTCTTCATCATTCCTTTCATCTGATAAGAAAATATGTGTATTTTTTTTATCTGATTAAATAATACCAGTGTGTTTTAGGCACAGTTTTTATAACCATTTGTGTAGCCACAGAGGTATTTTCCCAGTGTAGAAGTGTTGAGAAATACTGCCAAAATATGGCACTGTTTTCATTGTGACATGAGTAAGGCTACTACCTGACCATGATAGGATTTTAATACTATACTCTTTATTTAACTGAATGTATCATAAAAAATTCACTTTAAGCGGCTTAAAAAATTTAAGTTAGTAATATGTGAATTTTCCTAGTAAAAATTTGTGCCTTCTAAAGGTAATTATTTTTTATTTTTTTCGGCGGGGGGAGGGGGAGGATGGAGTGTTATATAAGCAAGAAAAATTTTAAGATGTGAAAAGGGAAAATGCCTCATATTTTTTGGGGAAGATGAGTATTTCTCGGTTTTAGTAGAAAACAGTTCAGAAATAAGATAAAAATTTGTTTCCATAATTCTTTACAGAATTTCTGTACCTTGTTTTCAAACATGATCATGTGTTAATTCTTTTCATGTTTTGCTTTATTCTTTATTTATATTTAGGTGTCTTCTAATTAATAACCATTCTTTTAATGTCCTGAGTGTCCCTCAAAATGTATGGTTGTTTATGAATAGATTCTAGTGTATTCTATAATTTAGTTGAAGATGTGATATGCAGATTTGTGTTTAGTAGCAGGAACAACTATTTTGAAAAGCAAACAGCTACATACAGGAAAAAGGACTACTTTATTTTCCAAATACATATTGATTTTATACTTAAGGGGGAGGTGTTATTTTGAAGAAATGAGGTTTCTAGGAATATTGACATGCAGTGGACCTCAAACCAGCCTCTGATAATTAAACAACTTGGGGAAAAGACACAGTCAGGCATATTAAAAGTCAGGGATTAGGAATAAAGGAACTATCATTTTTTTCTCTTCCCAGCTTATTTTTTACTGGTCTGCAAAATTACCAAAACAAAACAGACTACCTTTCTGTGTCTTCCTGATGTACAAAGCTCGCTTAGTTGCGAAATACTCTAAAAAGTTCTGTCTCTCTGACCTCCAGTATAAGTTAGTACACACTGTTTTACTTTGATATGAGGGATGTATGTTGGTATCACCTATTGTTTTTTCACAATGTGAAAAAATATTTGATTATTTCTAGTAACCAACTATATTTTCTTATGTATTATCTATAGCTAGGGATAATTTGTGATTCAAAAAAATGTCTACAGCACTTTTATAATATTTATATATTTTTTTCTTTTTTTTAATTTTTTTTTTAACGTTTATTTATATTTGAGACAGAGACAGAGCATGAACGGGGGAGGGGCAGAGAGAGAGAGGGAGACACAGAATCTGAAGCAGGCTCCAGGCTCTGAGCCATCAGCCCAGAGCCCGACGCGGGGCTCGAACTCACGGACCGCGAGATCGTGACCTGAGCTGAAGTTGGACGCTTAACCGACTGTGCCACCCAGGCGCCCCATATATTTATATTTAATGTATCTGTGTTAAATTACCCAGGCAATTAGTACCTTTTAATTAAATTTTTTCTCTATTTTCAGGGTCATCCTAAAGTCTGTGAAAAATTAAAGGCTCTTATGGTTGAATGGACAGATGAATTTAAGAATGATCCACAGCTTAGTCTAATATCAGCAATGATTAAGAACCTTAAGGAGCAAGGAGTTACATTTCCAGCTATTGGCTCTCAGGTATTTTGTAAAGTTGCATGTGTGCTATAGTTGGTTTCTCTAAAGTAGCCACATTTATATGAAGTTTTCTTTTTTCTTCTAAACCACGTAGTTTTTACTACCCCAAAGGAATTTTTGTTATTAAGTCCTGCGTTCAGTGATACCAGAAAAATTCAGGGGAATATTTATTTGTTCCAACTTCCACTTTCCCACTGTTTCTCCTTCTTTATAAATAAATTAGATTAGCATTTGCAATTAAAAAAATTTTGAGTTTTTAATATACACAAAACTGCTGTATGGTATCAGCTAATACTGACAGTCTTCTTAAATGCTCTTAATGCTTTAATTTTATCTACAAAGAATGACAGCTTAAAAGTTGGGCTGTCCTTAAAATTTAAGGGTGAGTTTAGAGTTTGTTTTGGTAGTGAAATTTATGAATACTTGTATTAAAAGTGAGACGGAGATAAGGGAGTCGATGAGAAGAGAAGCGCATGAAATAGCTTTTCACTTAATTAGAACTGACCAATGCATAAATATGATTGAGTGAAAGGCTGAAATTTCCTTTCTGCCTCTCCCTTCCCCAGTTTATATAATGGGATCAATCTCTAATTTATGTCACGAAGAAAGCATTTTTGAAAGGGTATCTTTTATTTTTTTTCTATTCTGAGTAAGCATCCTTTGAGATGCCCAGCGAATCTAGGGGGCCTTAAAATGTGTGATAATTTATTATACTGTCTTTCCCTACGGCATGGACTGGGGTGAAATATGACAAGTGGTGTGAAAGCATGCACAGAAAACTCTCAAGCTGTGGAGGGCTCAAGTTCGGGGTTTTGAGCACTTCACCGAATTATGAAGTGATTTATCCAGACTTAACTGAACTTTCTTCCCAAAGTACTCTTTTAGTTTGTCTGAATAGTCTTGAGATGTGAAGATGCAGAAATATATTTGGGAGATACGGGAAGGGAAGTATATTTTTCTTCTTACTTGAAATTTGACTTATGAATAGTTTTACAATGATAAATTATGTCTTTAAGAAGTATTTATTCATAATTTGTAGCTGGCTTTTACTACTCTCAGAATGTTTTCTAACATCTGTGTAATTAGGGAATAATTTTATGCAGAGCAACAACAACCTATCTTATAATTAAGTTCCTTGACAAGACAGGCGATGTTTAATTACCAAAGGGTAGACTCCCTATAGAAAACTAGAGTATAGATGCTTACTGAAATTACAGTTTCTGTGGCCCGAGAAGCTATTCTAGAGCTTGTTACTTAAAATGTAGCTTGTTGATCGTCGTCATCACCACATGGAAGCTTGGTAGAAATGAAGTATCTTAGGTGCCACTCCAGACCTATGGATTTATTATCTCTATTTTAACAAGGTCTCCAGATGATTCTGTGTGCGCGTTAAAGTTTGGGAACCACTGCTCTTGATCTTGAGTACGGCTTTCAGTACAAGTGAAAACTATTTTTCAGTCCACGATGGAATTTGTTCCAGTTAGAGAAGGAAGGACTAACGATCTATGTGTCATGTAGCTTTGTTTCGTTAACCTAGAATCTCAGGTAGTTGTGTGAACAACTTTAGGGATTCTCTAATCTAATCCCCTCATTTTACAGATGAGGAAACTGAGACCCAGAATGGTTAAGTGACTTCCCCAGGGCCACAGCTCGTAGTTGACAGAGCTGGAAGTAGAACACAGGCCTCCTGACTCTCAGTCCAGTGTTCTTTCCACTACACGATCCTGCCTTCCGGTTGATATAGAGGTTAGTGGATATGTGTCTGTCCGGACTAGGCTTCACAGGACAGGAAGTGGAGTGAACACTGGCAAGAGCACTTATTTATTGACTGGCACAGAAGTTAGGTTCCTCTCCTGTTCAAGAGGTTCAGGACATACATCAGCAATAGTAAAGTTAAGAGTTACTTTTCTTTTTTTCATCTAGATGTTCTAAAGCATATGAAAGCTAATTTTGTTGTAGTTACTATCTTTAGCCACAAGAAATACATAAAATGCGTATAAAGTAAAATATAATCAGCTAGAATGGTGATTTTATTTAACAATTGTGTCTGATAGCTGATTATTGGAAACCATGTTTGTGCAGAACCTCATATTTAATAAAAATGATCAGGTAGGATCATCTACACAAGTCCCTCGAGATTTTAAACTCACTTAGTTGCCTAATCATTATTACATTTTAATCAGACTAGATCTTTGTCAGCGTACTTAACAAAAGCCTCTGAAAATACTAGGATTTTTAAAGTGTATTTTTTCATCCAAGTACAGAAGAAAATAATCTAAAAATATTAAGAAAAGTCATACTTCAGTCACTTAACTCTTTCCGCTGCAGTTCTTGTAGCACTAACTTTTGACATAGAGATAAAAGTAACGGTTGCCCTGCGACTGTATTCGACAAATGAGTAACAGGAATCATTGCAACACCTAGAACCTGATGATCGGAAAGAACTTTGAAAAGTGTGCAGCCCAGGAGTATAGGGCTTAAATATAGCTTGTTTCTGCACTTCTCTGTTTTCTTTAATTGAAGAATATTTGACATACGATATTGTATTAGCTTCAGGTGTACAACATAATTATTGACTGTTTATATACATTATGAAATGGTCACTTTAATAAGTCTAGTTACCATCTGCCACAATACAGAGTTGTTACGATGTTATTGATTCTCTATGCTGTATATCATATCCCCCCTCTTACTTATTTTATAACCGGAAGATTGTATCTCTTAATCCCCTTTACCTGTTTTGTCCATTCCCCTCACCTGCCTCCTGTTTGGCAGCCACCGGTTTGTTTTCCGTATCTGTGAGTCTGTTTCTGTTTCTGTTTTGTTTGTTAGAGTTCACATATAAGTGAAATCATACCATGTGTCTTTCTCTGGCTAACGTAATTTCACTTAGCATACCCTCTAGGCCCATCCATGTTGTTGCAAATGGCAAGATTTTACTCTTTTATTATGGCTGAGTAATGTGTGTGTGTGTGTGTGCGCGCGCGTGCATGCATGTAGCGTGCACGTGCGCGTGCACATAAACCATATCTTTATCCATTCATCTTTCAGCAGACATTTAGGTTACTTCTAGTCTTGGCTGTTGTACTGCAGTGAACACAAGGGTACATATGTCTTTTTGGAATGAGTGGGTTTTTTGTCCGTTGGATAAAAACCTAGAAGTTTTTCACACAAAAACCAGAACTGCTGGATTTTAATTTGTTAAATTAAACAAATTGCTGGATTTTTAATTTGTTGAGGAGGAATCTCCATAGTGTTTTCAGTAGAGGCTGTACCAGTTTACATTTCCAGCAACAATGTGAGGGTTCTCTTTTCTCCACTTCCTTGCCAATACTTGTAATTTATTTACTTTTGATACTAGTCATTCTGTCAGATGTGAAGTAGTTATCTCATCATGATCCTGATTTTCATTTCCCTGATCGTTAGTAATGTTGAATATCTTTTTATGTACCTGTTAGTCATCTGTATGTCTTCTTTGGAGACATGTCTATTCAGGTTCCCTGCCCATTTTTAAATTGTAGAACTTGTTTTTTAAATATATATTTCATATATTTTTATGTTATATCTTTGTATATATTTTTATATATTTTGGACGTTAACTTCTTAGGGGATATATCACTTATGAATATTTTCTCCCGTTTAGTAGGTTGCCGTTTTGTTTTGTTGATGTTTTCTTTGCCGTGCAAAAACTTCTTAGTTCGATGTAGTCCCGTTTGGGTGTTTTTGCTTTTGTTGTCCTTGCCTGAGGAGTTAGAGTCAAAGAAATATTGCTAAGACAGATGTCAGAGAGCTTACTGCCTGTGTTTTCTTCTATGAATTGTGTGGTTTGGGTTTTACATTTAAGTCTTTAGTCCATTTTGAGTTTATTTTTGTATATGGTGTAAGAAGGTGGTCCGGTTTCATTCTTGTGCATGTGGTTGTCCAGTTTTCTCAACACTATTGAAGACACTCTTCTTCCCATTGTATATTCTTGCTTCCTTTGTCATAGATGAATTGACCAAATAAGTGTTGTTTTATTTCTGAGTTGTCTTTTATGTTCCATTGATCTGTGTGTCTGTTTTTTATGCCAGTTCCATACTGTTTTGATTATATGATAGCTTTATAGTATATTTTGAAATCCAAAAGTGTGATATGCCCAGCTTTGTTTTTCTTTCTCAGGATTGCTTTGGCTATTTGGCATCTTTTATGGTTCCATACAAATTTTAGAACTATTTATTCTAGTTCTGTGAATAATATTCTGTGAAAAATTAATATTTTGATATGGATTGCATTGAATCTGGATCTGTAGATTTAGGTAGTATGGACATCTTAACAATATTAATTCTCCTAGTTCATGATATTGGCCTATCTTTTCATTTATTTGTGTCATCTTCATTTGTTTTCATCAGTGTCTTACAGTTTTCAGGGTACGGGTCTTTCACCTTCTTGATTAAATTTATTCCTAGGTATTTTTTGCATTTTGATGGGATTGTAAATGGGATTGTATTCTTAATTTCTCTCTCTGGTATCTTGTCATTAGTGTATAGAAATGCAAGAGATTTCTGTATATTGATTTTGTGTCCCACAGTTTTACTGGAGGAATGTAGTAGTTCTGATAGTTTTTCAGAGAAGTCTGAGGTTTTCTTTTTAATTTTTTTTTAACATTTATTCATTTTCGAGAGAGACAGAGCATGAGTGGGGGAAGGGCAGAGAGAAAGGGAGACACAGAATCCTAAGCAGGCTTCAGGCTCTAGGCTCTGAGCTGTCAGCACAGAGCCTGACATGAGGCTTGAACCCACAAACTGCGAGATCACGACCTGAGCCAAAGTCGGACACAACCGACTGAGCCACCCAGGTGCCCCAAGTGGTTTTCTATATATAGTATCATGTCGTCTGCAAATAGTGACAGTTTTACTTCTTCCTTTACAATTTGGATGTCTTTTCCTTTTTCTTCCTTTTTTCTTCTTTTTCTTTTTCTTTTTTTTTTTTTTTTTGGCTTGGTACAGTGTACGTTATTGATGGTTCAAGACAAGGTAGGGCTCCTAAAGCCTCTCCTCTTCTTCATGGTGTCTGGGATGGAGACTGTGTCGAGGTTGGGAGGTTCTCAGTGTGTTGGGGATGAGCTGGGGCACGGATTCCCTAGCAGCTCAAGGCTTCTCTCTTCCTCTTGTGCTCTGGCAGGGGCTGGTGGTGCAGGGGGCTCTTACCCAGTTCACCACCCAGTTGCTTTTGGCCAAATTCATTATCATAACAGGAAATGAGCTTGACAAAGTGGTCATTGAGGGCAATGCCAGCCCCAGCATTAAAGGTAGAAGAGTAGGCATCTCCTGTTAAAGTGTCAGGAGACCACCTGCTACTCAGTGTAGTCCAGCATGCCCTTGAGGGGTCCTGCTAATTCCTGCTTCACCACCATCTTGATATCGTCCTATTTGGTACCTTTCTCCAGGTGGCAGACATAATCCACAACTGACACACTCGAGGATGGGCACATGGCAGGCGTGCCAGTGACCTTCCCATTCATTTCAGGGATGACCTTGGTTACAGCCTTGGCAGTGCCAGTAGAAACAGATGCTGTTCTGGGCAGCCTCTTGACCATCATGCCACAGCTTCACAGAGGGCCATCCGTGGTCTTCTGGCTGGCACTGACGGCATGGACTATAGTTATGAGTCCCTTCAGGATGCCAGCGTTGTCATAGATGACGTTGGTCAGAGTGACCACGCAGTTGGTGGTACAGGAGGCATTGTTGACAATCCTGAGGGAGTTGTCATCTTTCTCATGGTTCATGCACATCACGAACATGGGGGAATCAGAAAGGGCACAGGATGATCTTCTTGGCTCTACCCTTCAAGTGAGCCCCAAGCCTTCTCCATAGTAGTGAAGACCCCAGGTGACTCCACAACGTATTCAATACCAGTATCGTCCCATTTGATGTTGGTGGGATCTTGCTCCTAGGAGATGGGCTTTCCATTGATGACAGGTTTCCTGTTCTCAGCCTTGACTGTGCCTTTGAATTTGTCATAGGTGGAATCATGCTGGAACATGTATACCACTTGGTTGAATTCAGTGAAGGGGTCAGTGATGGCAACAGTATCCACTTCGCCAGAGTTAAAAGTAGCTCTGGTGACCAGAAGCCTAATACAGCCAAATTCATTTACTGCAACATTCACCATCATGTCTCAGGGTTGTGGTTGGCAAATCATAAGAAGATGCAACTGTGCCAAATGAGAAGGTGCAGAGCACCCCCCCCCTTTTTTTTCCTTACCTAATTGCTGTGGCTAGGACTTCCAACAATACGTTGAATAATAAAGTGGCAAGAGTGGGCTTCCTTATCTAGTTCTTGATCCTAGAGGAAATATTTTCAGCTTTTCAGCACTAAGTGTGGTGTCAGTCATGGGTTTGTCATATATGATCTTTATTATGTTAGGGTATGTTCCCTCTATACCCACTTTGCTGAAAGTTTTTATCTTAAAAGAATGTTGAATTTTGTCAGATGCTTTCACTGCTACTGTTGAGATGATCATGTGGTTGTTATCCTTTATTGTATTAATGTGGTGTATCATGTTGATTGATTTGCAGATATTGAACTATCCTTGCATCCCTGGAGTAAAGCCCGCATGGTCATGGTGTATGATACTAATAATGTATTGTTGAATTGATTTGCCAATATTTTCTTGAGGATTTTTGCAGGCTTATCGAGGATATTGGCTTTTTTTTTTTTTTTTTTTGGTAGTGTCTTGGTTTTGCTATCGGGGTAATGCTGGCCTTGTGAAATGAGTTTGGAAGCATTCCTTAGTCTTCAGTGTTTTGGAATGGTTTCTGAAGGACGCTGTTAACTCTAAGTGTGTGATAGACATTCAGCTGTGGAAGTCTGGTCCTGGATTTTGTGTGTTGAGAGGCTTTTGATTACTGACTCATTTTCATTACTAGTAATCATTTTTTGAGATTTTGTTTCTTCTTGTACTTTTGAAAGACTGTATGTTTCTTAGAATTTAACCATTTCTTCTGGCTTGTCCACTTTGTTGTCATGTGATTGTTCATAGTAGTCTCTTAGGATCCTTTGTCTTTCTCTGATATGGGTTGTAACTTCTCTTTCATTTCTGATTTTATTTATTTGAGTCCTCTCTTTTTTTCTTGATGATTCTGAATAATGGTTTATCAATTTTGTAATCTTTTCGAAGTACCAGTTCTTAGTTTCTTTGATCATTTTTATTGTTTTAGTGTCTACTTCATTGATTTCTGCTCTGCTCTTTTTTTTCCTTCCTTCTACTGACTTTGGGTTTTATTCTTTTTGTAGTTCCTTTAGATGTAAAGTTAGTTTCTTTGGGATTTTTCTTGTTTCTTGAGGTAGTCCTGTATTATTGCAAACTTTCCTCTTGGTATTGCTTTTGCTGAGTCCCACAGATCTTGGAACATTGTATTTTCATTTTCATTTGTCTCAAGGTGTTTTTTTATTTTCTCTGATATCTTTATTGACTCATTGGTTGTTTAGTAGCATGTTGTATAGTCTTCACTTGTTTGTTTTTTACGGTTTTTTCCTAACAATTGATCTCTAATTTCCAATCATTATGGTTGGAAAAGGTGCTTGAGAAAATTTCATGCGTTTTAAATTTACAGAGACTTATTTTGTGACCTAACATGTGATCTCTCCTGCAGAATGTTTCGTGTGTACTTGAAAGGATCTGTATTCTGCTGTTTGAAGATGGAATGTTCTGTGTATATCTATTTAGTCCATCTGGCCTAATGTGTCGTTTAAGGCCATTGTTTCTTTATTAATTTTCTGTCTGGATGATCTGTCCATTAATGTAAGTGGGTATTTAAAGCCCCCTACTATTACTGTGTTGCTGTCATTTTCTTCCAATTTGCGTGTTAATACTCATTTTATGTATTTAGGTGCATCTGTGTTGGGTGCATAAATATTTATAAGTGTTTTTCTGTTGCATTGATCTCATCATCATTATGTAATGCCTTTTTTTTCCTCTTGTTACAGTCTTTGTTTTAAAGCCTATTTTGTCTGATATAATTAATGCTGCCCCAGGTTTCTTTTCATTTCCATTCACGTGGAAAAAAATTTTTCTGTTCCTTCATTTTCTGTGTATATACCTTTAGTTTTCAAGTGAGTCTATTAATGAGTTTTGGTTTTTTATTCATTTAACCTCCCTTTGTGTTTTGATTGAAGACTTCAATCCATTTACTTTTAAAGTAGTTGTTGATAGGTATGTGTTTATTGCCATTTTGTTCATTGTTTTCTGGTTATTTTTGTGGTTCTCTAGTTTTCTTCTCTTGGTCTCTTCCCTTGTGATTTGATGACTTTATTTAGTGTTGTTTGGACTGCTTTCTCTTTACTTTTTGTGTATCTGTTAATAGGATTTTGGTTTGTGGTTACCATGAGGTTCATTTATGACAACCTGTGTATTTATGGCAGATTATTTTAAGTTGGTGGTTGCTTATGCTCAAACACATTCTAAATGCGCTACATGTTTATTCCTCTCACCTCACATTTTGTTTTTGATGTCATGTTTTGCATCTTTTTATTTGTGTGTCCCTTAAGTAATTATTATGAATATAGTTGACTTTATTACTCTTGTCTTATAATCTTCATACTAGCTTTATTAGCGGTTTGTCAGTAACCCATGCTATGTGTTTCCCTTTATCATTGTAATTTTTCCTTCACATATTTTCTTATTTCTAGTTATGGTCTTTTCCCCATAAAGCAGTCTTTCTAATGTTTCTTTGAAACCCTTGTTTCAAATTATGAAACTCCCATAGCTTTTTGCTTATTTGAGAAACTCATCATTTCTGCAATTCTGAATGATAATCTTGCCAAGTACAGTATACTTAGCTGTATTTTGTTTCCTTTTAGCACTTTGAATCTATTGTCTGCACTTTCTTCTTGATTGATAGAGATTACTTCACAGACAATAAAAGATCAATAGGTCTATTTTGTGAAATTCACCAAACTGAAAAAAATTCATATGCAATTGAAAAGGACATTCTGAGGAAGCATACCTTTAATTTTCAGAGATATGTGTTGATTAAAACCTTAATATCTAAAAAAAATTCCATGGAGAGATGGATCAGAATTGAGAGTGCTTGAAGTTGCATTCAGTGAACTACAAAAAGCTTTTTAGTATCTGCTTTTCTAAAAATAAATGCTTTGTGCATTTGTTTTACATTATAAAATACAGTTATGTACATATGGAACTGTATAACTATATCTATATCTATAACTGTATTTTACCCGTTATGTTGAATATTTTGCCTTTCATTTACTAAACAAATGCTTCTTTATTGTCATCAGTATTTAGGGACATATATTCTCAGGGAATGTATAGCATGGTTATGGAGACAGATATAAGCAGATAATTATAATAGAAGCTGAGATTTACTAACTGTTACTAGTGCCAGGCACTAATCTATGTGCTGTACATGTGTTAATTTGAATACTTATAAGAATTCCATTTTTGTTGGTGGTGGTTGCTTTGGGTATTCTAATATACCTTTGTAACTGTTCACAATGTATTTTGAGTAAACATTGTATTATTTCATGTAAAGTGTAGAAATGTTGCAACTGTTGAGGGTTTATCCTTCATTTCATCATTCTTTATGCAATAATTACCGTACGCGTGACCTAGATTACCTCTATGTACATTATAAATCCCAAGAGAGAATGTTATACTTTTTGTTTTAAACCGTCATTGGTGGCCCTCATCCTATCTGAGTTTGGAAGCTACATGTGAATTTATTCTCTCAAACCTATCTAGTTGCTATTATTACCCTCATTTTGTAGATGAGGAACTTGAGATACAAAGAGTTTAATGTACCCCAGGTCATTCATTAGAACCTCGTGGATTTAGAATTTGAACCCATGTTTCCCTGACTCCAAAATTTACATTCTTAACTACCTATAGCATAGTGCCTTGGTAAAAACACTATCAGAGGAACAGAGAAGAGGATGCTTAATTTAGCGGTTTAGGAATGTTTCATCGAGAAAGGGATTATTTTAGCTGTTTACGGACTGGTAAGTTAAAACTCAATAGGAAAAATGTTGATCAAGTAAAAGGAGCCAGAGGGGAGGACGTTATAAGCAGAAACAAATCTTTGTCAAAGGCATGTAAGTGTGTGTGTGTGTGTGTGTGTGTGTGTGTATGCTGGCAGTTCCTGGTAACTGGAATATGCTGTCAGAATTAACTACTTGTATTTTAGTTTACAAAAAAGTATAATTTTATGAGCATTATATTGTTACATGTAAATTTTTATTCCTAAGGATAACATCCTGCCTTTTAACCTGGCAGGAAGCCATAAAATATAACTGTTAAATAGCTTAAAATTTTAAAAACTACTTGTTTTCAAAATAGACGTCTCCTTCCCTTTCTCAACCCATTTTCTGGTTTCAGAATTTTTCTAAAAAATTTTAAATCTCCTCTGGTCTTTCTTGGCTCGTTTGCATCCTGTCTGCTTTTAGCAGCCCTCAGTATCCCGTTGCTCTCCATTTCTTTCCTCCAGTTCCACATCTTCTCCTTTCAAAGTGGAGGCTGCTTCGGTTTGGATTATTTTCTTCTTTCTTTTTCTTTTTTTTTATTTAAATCTTCTTTAATGTTTGTTCATTTTTTGAGAGAGAGCAGGAGCAGAGGAACGGCAGAGAGAGAGGAGAGAGAAGAGAGAATCCCAAGCAGGCTTTGTGCTGTCGAGCACAGAGCCTGACACAGGGCTCGGATCGCACAAACTGTGAGGTCATGGGCCTGAGCCAAAACCAAAAGTCAGATGCTTAACCGACTAAGCTACCCAGGCGCATCTGGATTATTTTCTTCTTCAGAAGTCTGTGGTAGATTGATAAGAATGGTCTTGCAAATTCTTAGATTAAGTGTAGGTAGGAAAATTCGAGAACATTCTGCAAACATTGTCTTCCTTTTTTTGTGTTAGGCTGCAGAACAAGCAAAAGCAAGCCCAGCCCTGGTTGCCAAAGACCCTGGTACTGTGGCTAACAAAAAAGAAGAAGAAGATTTAGCAAAAGGTATGTTTTTTAAGTCTCTGGTGTTGGAAAGGTGGGAAGAAGATGGGCCCTGAATATTTTTTTCCTGAGATATTTAAAAATAAAATAAATAGGATTTTACAGCTCACACTGAAATCCATTTTTTTCCCCTTTGCAGTATCAACTGATACTCTTTTGAGACAACTACTCTTCATATGTGTCCTTTCAGTCTTTCTTTTTTATTAATATTTTTATCACACCATATATCCATAAACAATGCCAAATACTTTATGTGTCCAACAAATTCTTTACTTTTTGAAGTTTATTTATTTATTTTGAGAGAGAGGAAGAACAAGCATAAGAGGGGCAGAGAGCGAGGGAGAGAAAGAATCCCAAGCAGGCTCCACGCCATTAGCCCAGAGTCCAACATGGGACTCAGTCTCACAACTGTGAGATCATGACTCGAGCTGAACCGAAGAGTTGGATGCTCAACTGACAGAGCCACCCAGGTGCCCCACAAATTGTTTTTTCATAGGGTACATAACATGTACAGTTTGTTTTTTTTCATGAGACAGTACGTCTAAGATCTATTCATAATAAAATATGTAAGTCAAGTTCATTTAACTATTGTGTAATATTTCAGTGTACTAAAAAAATGTATATGGCAATTTTCTGGCCTGCTACTGACGGGCATTTGGGTTTTCTGATTTTTTTTTTTTTTTACTATAATAATAGGCTGCATTGAGAATCTTTGTAATATCTATTGTAGATATCTACTCTTGATTTGTGGCATTTACTTTAACTTTGATACTGGCGTATTTTATCTAACAAGTTTTAAATTTTGATATAGTCAAAATTTTTGCTTTTTTGTTATGATTTTGCATTTTTTATATCTTAAGATATTTTTCCCCCAAATCCTAAAAGGTACTTTCCTGTATTTTCTTAGGATAGTTTTAAAGTTTGCTTTTTCCTGTTAGGTCTTTTATCAATGTAGAACAGAAGTAGCAGGGATGAAGGGGTTATGGTTTGAGTTGAAGCAGGGTTCTCAATCTGTTCAGGTTATATTACAGAGCCTAAGTGACACATGGTGATGACTTCCATTGGGGGAGGAGGGAAGCAATACAAGAGACACATTTGAAATCTCTTTGAGGGAATTTGATAGGTGAGACTTCATTGTAGTTATTTCCTAGTTCTACTTCTTAGACTGATCACAAAGAATTACCTTTGGAGCAGTAAAATGCAGGTTCCCATATACTACCTCTGACATTCTGATTTAGTAAGTCTTCATTGAGATTTGGGACTCTTGCCAAGTGATTGTGATTATCATTTTTGGGAATTGAAGCTATAGAAATATATTGAAAAGATGAAAGAAAATTAAAATATCTGCAGCTAAATAAAAACATTGGATTTGAGAGATAATATCTTTTTATTACCCAGAATAATTTAAATTTTATCCATTCAGTAAAAATAGTCATTAATGGCTGTTCAACTTTTTAATAGTTTATTCTTTAAACTTTCGGTTGTGAATGAATGAATTAAATTGATGAAATGATTTTTATTCAGTATGTAATAATATATCCTAGTTTCCAGCTCCACATTTAAAAGAATGCATTTTTACCTTCAGATATTTTTTTATACTTCGGATTGTTGGATATATTAACATTTGGAGTCTTTTTAACTCATTATTTTCTAGCTATTGAGTTGTCCTTGAAGGAGCAAAGGCAGCAGTCAACCACACTTTCTACTTTGTACCCAAGCACATCCAATCTCTTAACTAACCACCAACATGAAGGCCGAAAAGTTCGTGCTATATATGACTTTGAAGCTGCTGAAGATAATGAACTTACTTTTAAAGCCGGAGAAATTATTACAGTTCTTGATGACAGGTGATGGATAATATCAAATTGATATTAACTTGACATTCATATGAAAACATATATTACTTCTGTGTTTCATATTATTCCTGTTGAATGCCATTACCAAAGGTAATAAGAAAAATATTGATGTAGATATTTTCTGTGTCACATTTGGTTGCTTTGCTTGTGTCATATTGTCTGTATTCTTATTTTGTAGTTTAATTTTTTTCTTATTTCTTGTTTAAATTGTTTTTATTTGATTTGGAAGACTAGTTTATTCATTTTTTTTTCATCTCATAAGATCGATTTTTAAATAAGTTAAAATTTTAGAAATTAAATTAGTAAAGTTAAAATGTTAGAAAATACACCAAATATGTATATGTATTTATGGAATTTGTAAGAAATACATAATATATTGAATTTATTTATTCACAAAAAATAGTATATCCATGTAGGACAAATTCATTTTATGTGCAATTATATACATTTATATTACTATGGGAGATGATTCAATATATCTGGTTTTTGGCTGTAGCTTTATTTTTACTTGAAAATTGTTACTGATGATTGTTATTGATAATGAAGTACTAAAATTTGCAAGCAGTTTTAAAGAATAAATTCAAAAATATTTAGGTTATTCCTATAGTAGCACATTTACATTCTCTTCTCTTGAGTGAAAGAAAATGAATTAAATTTTGGGCTGGTTAGCTGGAAATTGCACAAAACCTTGATCATTGATTCATTCAAAAAATGTTTATTGAGAGCTTGCTAGCTTTCCTCATACTAGGCCACCCAAGATAAAACAGTGAACATGGAGTTGTACCTGGAAGTGTGTTCCTTGTGAATGCTTTGTTCTATAAACAGTGTCATCTGTCACGTTGTCTCTTGTGGGGGGATAAATGTGCATTTTTGTACAAGAAAAATGTGCATTTTGTATGTACAAGAGAGAGCACTAATTTAGGAATGGATCTGAATTAAGTGCCTACCATTTATTTTATCACAAAAGAACCTTATAGACAGTGGAGCTCATGAACTACCTGAAGTTGACAGTCAAATGCAGAGACCTCTGTTTTGGAGAGAGAGTTCACACCTTTTATTAAATCCTCAGAGCATTCGCCAGCCTTCCAAAAGATAAAGAACTGTGTTTAACAGCCCTTTATCTTCTCTGAGGGTTCATCTTCTATTTGTAATAATAATATATTCATTTCTTCCCTCATTGGATTGTTGTGGGATTCAGATCTGATAATAATGCAAGTTAAACACTATTAAGGTAGAGATTTATAGAGATAAAAATATTTTTTGTTTCTCATTAGTGATCCCAACTGGTGGAAAGGTGAAACCCATCAAGGCATGGGGTTATTTCCCTCTAATTTTGTGACTGCTGATCTTACTGCTGAACCAGAAATGAGTAAGTATTTTCCAGTCTGTAAGTGGATGATAATCCATAGTTTTCTTCTTAATAAAAGTTGAGTAAATTCAATTTAATGGAGCTGGGACTCTCAGACATTAGTGCCTCCTAGGTGTTTATTAAAAATGCAGCTTGCTAGTGAGATTATTTACCGAAAATCATCTAATTATCTACAAATTGAAATTATATTTCTACCAAGATAATCCTTAATCAGTTAATTGTGCAGCCTATGGATTTTTCTTTAAAACATTATATATATATATACCATTGTAAAAACGCAGATTAAGAAGTGTTATGAAATTTATGCATTAGGTATTTTCATTATCAGTTCCTGAAGTGTGACAAATGCAGTGTAATCTCATAGGGATTCTTTCTGTTCAAAGATTAAAGCCATTTCTTTAGCATCTAGCCCCAAACTTGGAAGCACTGGCCTGTAAGTAATATAATGAATGGCTTTCCTAAGACCTCATGTCAGATAGTCAGAAGGAGCCATAACTAATCTTACGAAAACTTTCTGTTTACTTTCCAAACCTGTGCTACCAAGGGAAGTAAACTAGAAAGTGGGGCCTAGAAGGAAAAGTGATGTTACGGGCAGGCATGATAGTTGCAGGAGATGTAAGTATTGGTAGCCCGCCAAAATGTTTGTAGGCAGTTCACTATATTTCTACATAATACTATAGTTCACTGAATCTTCATGATGATGAGTTGGGGTCACCAAGATTAGGTCATAAATGAGAAATATATTCTAATGTAAAAAGGTTTCTATTAGTGGTTGAAAGGTTTAGAATTTTAAAAGAGCTTTTGTATATAAGCTGGTAGGCTATAGTTAGCTGGCAAAATATCTCATCTTTCTATAATGTGGGTACGAGGGGTCAAAGAAAGTTACAAATTGCAAGATGCTTAGGTCTTTTTTAGTTTACAAGAATTTAAAGAAGGATCTTTGTCTTAGTCACCTTTTCATTTCCAGCAACTGGAATGAATCTTACCCAAAATATAGACTATATAAATATTTATGCAGTAAATGATACATAAGTATGTGTGTATATACGTACATATATACATATATATGTATACGTAAAACAACACATACACTTTTCTTGAAAAAATACAGGAACACTTTTCTTTCAAGAGAAGGCTTTAACAGCAAATCAGATACTACTTTTATCTGTGATGAAACGATGCTGTCTTCTGATGATTGCCAGGTTACCTTGTGTCATTTCATGACAGATTTACAGCAGAGACAGATTCCTGCTACCCGTTCTAATAATGTCGTTGTTTTTTGTTAGAACCCAAGAAATATGTCGTAGGACCTGTTTAAGATGGCAGTGTATTGTGTGCCGGCTTTTTAACCTGGGTTTATGGTGGTGGTTTTTTTAATTTGTGTTTTGGGTGTTTGGGTTTTTTGTTTTTGTCCTGAATCAGCTGTTGGAAAGGATAGAATGGTCTTGGACTTGTGTTCAATCTGAGATCCAAGATCTTGTATCGATCATGTAGCCGTCTCATCTTGTCCCCCATCGTGTAGAGTGCAGTGTTAAAATGAATACTCTAGCTCTTCTTCCTGTGTTTCTCTCCGGACTTCTGTAAAGAGGAGAACTGGAACAGCAGAGCTTCTGTCATAGAAATGTAGTTATTGAACTTGGGAAAGCAAGGTTAGCATGATCGTCATCATGCTATTCTTTGTGAGGAATCAGAAGCCCACTTTACTTAATGGCAAGGAGAAGTACCCACCCTGCTTAGCTTGTTTTTTCTTTGGAAGTGTGGTAGATACTGTGAAAACAGTTTGTTTCGTGCACATGTGTATGCACGTGCACACACGCTATATGCAGACGTGCACACGTGCGTAGTAATAGTATTGGTGCCTGTGAGAAAAACACTGACAACTTGTACATGGTCGGCTGGCACGATGTTGAGGCCTCCCTGTGTTCTCTTATGGGTAGCAGCCAATGCATGCTTTCCCAGCTTCCTACTTGTTAATAGCTCAAGATATAAAAAGCAAAAATATCTCTAGCACATGTCTCTTTTACCCCCAAGGGAAAATGAAACCAGCTGAAAGTGTTTTGTATAGAATTTTGCTTTATGGTGACTTACGTGGAATGAATGTATTCCTTATGTTGGAGGTTACATTATCTGCGTTTTATACAGAAGCACACAATACAGAATTACATGAGTGATAGGAGCTCCTGTTCTCAGAGTAAAATCATTGGCCAGATTCCAGCATGTGGACTGGTAGAGCCAGATAGGCTGGCATTCAGATCCAGGCTGTGTCATACATTAGCTTTCTCCTGTGCACGAACTTTTAATATTACTGTGCTGCTGTTAACCTCATTTTAAAATGGGCGTATTTCCTAGTATAAGAGAGTCACTGGGGGGAAATGTAATATTCTATTACACACATTAAATAGTTTAATAATATATTTCCTTTCCTTACTTCTGCTCTGTTCCCGATCCCCTTTTTATAGTTTCTTCTTAACATTGTTATGAATACCAATTGACCACATTGACACAAGGATGAAAAATACAGAAAGTTTATTCCTTTAAAGCTGTATGGACCTCTCAGGATTTGTGGGGAGAAGGTTAATTGCTCTATTAATCATAACCTTGTATTTACTAGTTAATGATACATTGAATAGTTTTTAAAGATTGCTTTGTTGAGCAAGAGAAATAATGTGCGTCTGGTCAGTGGTTTGCAGGTCCCTTCATAACCACAGTGTTATTTCAAAGAGTCATGCAACTAAAAAATGTAGGCCGATTTAGTGGAAAATTCAGATCACTGCCAGTGCTACTTGTAAAGTCCTCCACTGACCTGGATGTCATTGATTCTCTTAGTAAAAACACTGAATGGCATGCCAAAAAACATATGCCTAACTTTCCAGTTCACTACAATGTAATAGTGTGGTCTTTCAAATGAGATTTTTCTTTGAAAGGACTGGTAATTTAAAAGAGAGTTTATTTTGATTGCAGAGTTCATTTATGTAAAACTTTACTTGTAAAAGAACTTTACTTCTAAAACTTAACTTTTTGCCCACCAGTTCACTAAATTCTCATATGTAGTAAGTGATTAATCTTTGCTTTGGAAATATCCCTTTTATTTTTAGTGAAGTGTCTTTTCAGGAAAATGTAAAATCTTAGAAGAGAAAATTAAGAAATCGTCACGGAATTCCACAAAATAATGTTCTGTCATTTTTGTCTAAATCTGTTGTCTTAATGATCCCTTAAACTACGTCTCCCAGATCGAAGGGAATATTAAGAAAAATCCAGATTCTCTCATAGAATTTGAAGTGCTTTGAAATAGAATTTTAAATTTCTTATAAGGAAAAGGTGAATATTACATGTTTTGCAGTTAAAACGGAGAAGAAGACGGTACAGTTTAGTGATGATGTTCAGGTAGAAACAATAGAGCCAGAACCGGAACAAGCCTTTATTGATGAAGTAAGTGATTTCTTCTGTGAAAGTGGTTCATACTTGATATTGAAGTTGAAATACTTGTCTTGTTTTAAAAAAAGTGATTACTTGATTAATGCGTGTATTTTATGTTATAAAAATTAAGTCAATATAGACAAAGCAAAGATTCTCCTTGAAACTGTCTCTATAGTCTTATTCTGTACCTCATTATTTAAAATTTCTGCTTAATATTCCATAGAATGGACTTGGCATGATTTAATTATTCTTCTATTGGACGCTTAGGTTGTTTGCAGTTTTTTGAGGTTTTTTGATTATTACAAACACTATTGTAGTGAATTTTTTTTTGGATTGAATATAGTTAATAGAATATATGACTGTTTCATTTACAAAGATCATTATTTAATGCTCTGGAAATTACATCCTTTGTAATATCTTAAACTTATGATGAAAAATTATATGTCATCTTTAAAATAAGTGAAGGGATTTTATAGGTTTTTAGCCTTCTTCTGGAGGGAACCGGAAACAAAGTTTGAAGAGTGCTCTTTTAGAGAAACCGACTGGAGATTGTGCTGAAAGCCAGGGAATTTGACGGGGTCAGGGAAACTTAACATTTGGCCAGTTGCATTACATAAGAAAATGCGTGTAGAGTCAGCCTGGTGGTCCGTATAATAAACCTCATGTCTTGGATTCTAGGTAATTTCAAATAGAGTGTAGTGTTTAAAACAAAAATTATCCACATGTTAGTTGACTGTCACATTACCCCCTTATCCCCCAACTTTTTTTTTTTGCTATAAGCAGTCTTTTCTGTAGCACGCCTTCTGTTTTAGACTATTTAAAATTAAAATTGTGAATCTTTTACATTAAAAACTGGTAACCATTTCAAAATACAAAATTCTTGTGACTTTAGAAGTTTTTTATGTACTTGTGTGACTTTCACCATCCAGTGATTAGTTCATCTCTCAGTCTGTTCTTTGCAGAAACAGCATTTATTTATTTTTAAAAATAATTTACTTATTTTTGAGAGAGAGCACAAACAGGGGAGGAGCAGAGAGAGAGAGAGAGAAACACACACAATCTGAAGCAGGCTCCAGGCTCTGAGCTGTCAGCACAGAGCCCGATGCGAAGCTCAAACCTATGGACTGTGAGGTCGTGACCTGAGCTGAAGTCAGACGTTTAACCGACTGAGCCACCCAGGCGCCCCAGAAATAGCATTTTGGTTTTAGTTTAAATGACTGCTTAGAATTGGTAGTCTTTTACACTGTTTACCTAATGTACCTGTGTTTAGTAATATAACCATGTAGGAACCATGCATGGAGAGAAGTTCGTAATTATTACACTATCATTCTTTGGTACATGAGATCAGTATTTTGATTTTTAAAAATTTAAATTTAAGTACATATGTACTTGTGTAATATATAGATGTGTTTATGTAATGATGGTTTCATTAGGTCCATTGGTTTTTGCAAGGGAATGTTCTGTAATAGATCTGAGTCCTTGCTTTGAGATCCTTCCAGCCTTTCCCTACATAGGAAAGGAGAGAAGCCACAATCTTACTACTTCCTTTATGACAGACTGAAACATTGGTGGGAAGAAAATATAGAATAAGATCTTATGGCCCTACTTAGAAGAAGAGCTGTACTATAGCTGAGCTGTGCCTTGCTAAAGCAGCTGCTGGATTCGCCATGGTGGAGAAGTAATAACTGAGCTGTTAGTCATAGGTAACGCCATCTTGAGAGCGAAGTTACACCTGTCAGCATGGCAAGGGTACCAGCTGCTCCAAAACAAAGTGACACGGAAATCCACAACCATGACATAACAGATCGAAGAACTCACACGTTGTAAGTTGAAATATGGCTCTCCTCTCCTCATATAAGAGAGTCTCCGTGAGCAGTTTGAAAAATAAGTAGGAAGAGCTTTCAAGGCTCTGACTTCACTTGGTACTAAAGAGAATGTGTGGATAGTAAATACATAAAAGCAAAATTGGAGTCTCTGTATGAAATATAAAAGTTTTTCATCCATTATCTAATTAATGAAATGAAAACATATTGTTGCATAATGATTTGTTGCTTTTTGTATTAACTATTTAATTCTTGTAGGACAAAATGGACCAGTTGCTACAGATGTTGCAGAGTACAGATCCCAGTGATGACCAACCAGATCTTCCAGAGTTACTTCATCTTGAAGGTAAACTTTGTTTTCCATTAACCTTGCACGTAAAGAATAATTAGAGCTTGTCTGTAGTGTTCTGTTACAGAATGGTTTTATATTTAAATAAAATTTAAAATGATATAAAAAAATGTGAACACTTCTCATTCTTCTATGACCCAGTCTTGCTTATATGAGTATCTATCAGAGATAAGCTTTTCTTTGCTGTGTTTTCTTATATTTCTTTAAATCTTGTTATCTTAGCAATGTGTCACCAGATGGGACCTCTCATTGATGAAAAGCTGGAAGATATTGATAGGTAAAAGAACATGTGCTATATCTATATTGTGTGTCTTTGCTGAAGTTCTAAGTGTATGCTGGGATAGAGCTGCCTTTTAATTTTATTTATTTTTATTTTAAAAATATGCCAAAGATCTGCCAGAGGTACCAGTTCTCATTCAATTGTTTTCCACTAGATGTGGGAATTAGAATTGGACCCATCTACCTGCGTTTTTTTTTTTTTTTTAAGTGAGAATTTATTTGATCTTAATTATATTAGTCTTTTTAAAAAATAATACTTAGCTGTTCTAATCATTGTAATGCCATAAGTGACATTACCAGAGCCCACAGATGACTCACCCATCTGTTATTTATTAGGGATACCTAGTTATTTCAAGATAAAGTCAAGTACAATAAGCTAGAGTTCTTCCAGCACCGTACCTTAGATAGTTTTGGTTGCCCTGGAGCTAGAATACAGGATATTTTCTGTCCTAAGGTTAAAGTAATGTCTACTTATATTACTTTTTGCTATTTTTGTGTGTGGTCGCATTTAGAACATTGTATCATTTAATTAGCAATTGTATTTGAAATTACTCTGTAATATTTCAGAAAACATTCAGAACTCTCAGAACTTAATGTTAAAGTGATGGAAGCACTTTCATTGTATACCAAGTTAATGAATGAAGATCCAATGTATTCCATGTATGCAAAATTACAGAATCAGCAGTATTATATGCAGTCATCTGGTGTTTCTGGTTCTCAGGTAAGCTTTTAAAAATTCAAGTATATTATTTTAAATTCTCAACTGTGTTTGAGATTATTTGGAATAGCTGTGTTTTGTAAGATTTGAAACTTTCCAAAAGTAATGCTTAGAACAAAGTTTAAAAGAATTTTTTACTTGACAAATACAGTGTATAATATACTAATTATTCCAGTAATTCTTTTCACAATATTATTTTTCTTCAAAGGTGTGCATCAGAGTCAAACATTTAAAAAAAAATACAGGTTGCTTCTCCCCACCCCAGACTACTGAATCAGAATGTTCAAGAGAAAAGCCGAAACATCTGTATATTTTTAAAGCCTCATATATAATTATCTGGTTAAGAACCATGTCTTCTGTCTGAGTAAATTGTCTAATTACTACGAATTTTTTCTGAGAATCTACAGTTTTGGGTTTTATAGTAAGTGGCTTTAATCTGAATGTTTCCATCTTCCTTTACATGAGAAGGCATAGATGCATCTTCCTTATTCACCTTAAGTGACTATTTCAAGAGCCCTTTTCCCACAAACTCAGTATGGTCACTGTATAGGGACCTAGCCAAGCATTCCATTTTATTTATGTGGGTGGCATAAACTTTGTGCAAATTAATTTTTTTCTTATAACATGGCCCACTTTCCTCGAAATGAGGGACCAGATCCCTGGAGTGGACCAGCCACACTTGTCCAGTGTGAGGCTAGATGACGCCTACTCACGGCTCTTGATACCAGTTTTAGCAAAAAAATTCCTCTTCATGTTTCATTTGCAAATACAAAAAAAAATGCTTTTAAGAGGACTGGAATACCTCTGTTTATAGTGAAGACCTTCTGTATTCTGATGTATGTATGGTCAGTCTCTTAGGGCTTAAACGAAGTGCTAAGATGATTGTCTTCTCTCCTGATGACTGTGTTACTATCTTAACAGCTGGCAAAAATCTCACCACATAGACAGTTCTCTTTTCAAACATGTGAAATGGAAAGATTGAATGAATACTACAGAAAATTAGAGTATTTTGTGTGCTTTAGATTTTGGGCATTTAAGAGATCAATCCCATTAGATTAAAATACTCTTTCTGGATGCATAGCCCAAGGGCCAAATCCAACCTCCCACCTGTTTTTTGTGTTTGTTTTTGTTTTTGAATAAACCTTTGCTATAACAGCCATTCTCATTTGTTTTTACATTGTTTCCGGCTACTTTCTATATGGGCGGTTCAGTAGTTGTGACAGAAAGGCCCACAAGGCCTAAAATATTTACTATCTGGACTTTTGCAAAAATGTTTTTGCTCATCCCTGCTTTAGAAAGTTAGCTTGCTCTGTGTTCACTAAACTGTAATTTAGGAAATACAAATTGTATCTATAAGCACATGCAGTCTATTGATATAAAACTGAATTCAAAGAGACTTCTTAAACATTTTTTGAGATTCCGTTTATGAAAGTACTTAAAATATCAGTATGGAAAGAGAGATAATATTAGTTTCAAGATAAGTTCCTTTATTGTTTCTGTATGAAATAAACCTGAGTGTAGCTCATGGTTTGTTTACCTAAGAACAAAAATGATCAGAAAGCCCACTTCACTGGAAAGTATTCTTTAAAATACCTGTCAAAAGAAGTAACTTCTAAAAAGATTTTGGAGCTTTCATTGTTCACTTTGTAACTGAATGCCTCTACAAAGAAATTTTGGCACACCTGTTAAAATCTTAGAAAGTCTAATTTTTTTTTTTTTTTTAATCATGACCTGTTCTAGGTGTACCCAGGGCCTCCTCAGAGTGGTGCTTACCTGGTTGCAGGGAGCGCACAGATGAGCCATCTCAGGAGCTACAGCCTTCCCCCAGAGCAGCTGTCTTCTCTCAGCCAAGGAGCTGTTCCGCCATCTGTAAACCCAGCCCTTCCCAGTCAGCAGACTCAGGCTTCTTACCCTAAGTAATTTGAGTTTTGACTGTTATTTGACTTCTGTTTGGAGTTAGTGCTGTTATAACTCTTAAATGCCTCCACTCATCTGTAACCGTAAGAACTGCATGAGAACAACCTAGGATAGATGGATGCCATCACCAATATCAGATAGTCAGCCCTGTTTACGGTGATGAGTGGGTCCTACAGGACCCCTTGCAGTATTGCATTACTAGCCAGACGGCTATTCCTCTGTCCTACTGACTCATTGAACGGCTGTATTCAGGTCTTGGTTCTGTCCTTTTTAAATTTCCTATCATTTTTCTTTTTATCGAAGTAAAATTGGCCGTATAACATTATGTGAAGTTTCAGATGTACGTTATAATTGTACATCTGTACGCACTGCCAAGTGATCACCACTAAAAGTCCAGTTAACCATCCATCACCCTTCTTCACACATTCCAGCTACCCCGTCACCCCCTTCCTCTCTGGTAAACCACCAGTCTGTTCTCTTTTAAGTTTGGTTTCGTTGTTTGTTTGTTTGTTTTTTAGATTCCACCTGTGGGTGAAATCATATTGTCTATTTGTCTTTTTCTGACTTATTTCACTTAGCATAACATATTTCTAAGGTCCATGCATGTTGTCTCAAATGGCAAGGTTTAATTTTTTTTTTTTAGGGCTGTAGTATATGTACACTGTACATACTACTACTACACAGGCACACGCACCCCACGTACATCTTCTTTATCCATTAATTTATCGGTGGACATTTAGGTTATTTCCATTTCTTAGCTATTATAAATAATCCTGCAGTGAACAAAAGGGGGGCTATACCTTTTCGAATCAATGTTTCTGTATTCTTCAGGTAATTACCACATCCAGAAGTGGAAGAGCCCGATCATAGAGTAGTTCTGTTCTTAATTTTTTGAGGGATCTCCAAATGTTGGCTGCACCACTTTGCGTTCCCACCAACAGTATGTGATGGTTCCCTTCTTTGTACTGCCTCATCGGCACTTGCTATTTCTTGTCTTTTTTGATAATACCCATTTTAATTGGAGTAAGATAATATCTCATTGTAGTTTTGATTTGTATTTCCATGATAATTACTGATGTTGAGCGTCTTTCCTGTGCCTCTTGGCCATCTTGTATGTCTTCTTTGGAAAAATGTTTATTCATATCACCTGCCCACTTTTTAAATTGGATGGTTTGTGTTTTTTGTTGTTGAGTTGTGTGAATTCTTTATATATTTTGGATAAATCCTTGTCAGATACATGATTTGCAAAAACTTTCTCCCATTCAATAGGTTGCTTTTCATTTTGATGATGGTATCTTTTGGTGAGGAGAAGCTTTTTATTTTGATGTAATTTGTTTATTTTTTTCTTTTGTTTCTCTGTCTTTGGAGTCCGAGCCATACAGATATCGCTAAGACTGATGTCAGGGAGCTTATTACCACTTGTGTTTTCTTCTAGGAAATTTATGGCATCAGGTTTTACATTCAAGTCTTTAATCCATTTTGTATATATTTTTGTAGTGTTTATTTTTGAGAGAGAGAGAGAGAGAGAGAGAATGAGCAAGGGAGGGGCAAAGAGAGAGAGGGAGACACAGAATCTGAAGCAGGTTCCAGGCTCCAAGCTGTCAGCACAAACCCTGACGCGGGGCTCAAACTCACGAACTGTGAAATCATGACCTGAACCGAAGTTGGACACTTAACTGACTGAGCCACCCAGGCACCCTCTTTACTCCATTTTGAATTCATTTTTGTGTATGGTGTAGCTGGTAGTCCAGTTGCATTCTTTTCTATTTGGCTGTTCAGTATTTCCAACACCGTTTATTAAAGATACAGTCCTTTCTTCATTGCATGTTCTCGGCTCTTTTGTTGTAAAATAATTGTCCATATAGGTTGGGTGTAACTCTGAGCTCCCAATTCTGTTCCACTGATCAGTGTGTTTCTTTTTATGCTGATACCATACTGTTTTGATTACCGTAGCTTTGTAGTATACTTTGAAATCAGGGAGCATGATACCTCCAACTTTGTCGTTTCTTCTCAAGATTGCTTTTACTATTTGGGTTTTTTTGTTTTTTTGTTTGTTTTTTTTTTTTTTTTTTTGGTTCCATGCAAAATTTAGAACTATTTGTTCTAGTTCTTGGAATTTTGATAGAGATTGCAATGAATCTGTAGATTGATTTGGATAGTATGGAGACTTGAACAGCATTAATTCTTCTATACCATGAGTACAAAATATTTTTCTTTTTTGTGTGCCATCTTCAGTTTTTTTCATTAGTGTCTTACAGTTTTCAGTGTACAGGTCTTTCACTTCCTTCGTTAAATCTATTTCTAGGTGTTATATTCTTTTTGATGCAGCTGTAAATGGGATTATTTTCTTAGTTCCTCTTTCTAATAAGTCATTATGAGTATATAAGAAATGCTACAATTCTATATATTGATTTTGTGTGTTTATAAAATCTTTGTCAAGTATCTTTACCGAATTCATGTATTCTGACAGTTGTTTTGGTGGTGTCTTTTGGCTTATCGCCATGTACTCTCCTGTCATCTGGAAATAGTGACAGTTTTACTTCTTTCTTTCCAGTTTGGATACATTCTCTTCCCCCCTCCTTCCCTCCCTTCCTTCCATCCTTGCTTCTTTTTATTTTTTTGGCCTAATTGCTGTAGCTAGGACTTCTAATACTATGCTTACTAAAAGTGGCAAGAGTGGACATTCTTGTCTTCTTACTGATCTTAGAGGAAAAGCTTTCAGCTCTTTACCATCAAGTATAACGTTAGCTGTGCCTATGTCATTATATCTTTTCTTATGTTGACTAATGGTGCCTCTGTACCCATGGTGCCTCTGTACCTCAACCCTCTGTTGAGGGTTTTTATCAGAAGTAGATGTTAGATTTCGTCAAATGCTTTTTCTATATCTGCTGAAATATGATCTTTGTCCTTAGTTTTGTTAATGTGGTGTATCACATTGATTTGTGGATGTTGAGGCATCCTTGCACCCCTGTAATAAATGTCATTTGATATCATAGTGTTTGATCCTCTTAATGTACTGTTGAATTTGATTTGCTAATGTTTTGTTGATTTTTGAATCAGTGTTCATCAACGCTATGTTTGTAATGACATTTTTTTGTGATTTCCATATTTGGTTTTGGTATCAGGGTAAGGCTGGCCTCATGAAATGATTTTGGAAGTAGTCTCTCCTCTTCATTTTTTGGAAGAGTTTGAAAAAGATAGTTATTAAATCTTTGAATATTTGGTAGAATTCACCAGTGAAGCTGTTTAGTCCTGAATTTTGTTCATTGATAGATTTTTGATTACCGATTCAATCTTATAGTAACTGGTGTATTCAGATTTTCTATTTCTCTATGATTTAGCCTTGGAAGATTATTTCTAGTAATTTTTCCATTGTTTCTACCTTTTCCAATTTGTTGGCATATATTTGTAGTAGTTGCTCCTCATCCTTTGTATTTCTGTGGGGTCAGTTAAAACTTTTTTCATTTCTGATTTTGTTTACTAGAGCCCTCTCTTTCTCATAAAGGTTTGAGTTTCTTTATCTTTTCAAAGAACCAGCTCTTAGTTTTATTTATGTATGTATGTATTTATTTTATGTGTCTCTGTTATTTACTTCTCTCATTTTATTATCTCCTTATTTTTCTTGACTTTGGGCTTCATTTGTTCTTCTTTTTCCAGGTCCTTTATGTGGAAAGTTAGATTGAGATTTTCTGGTTTCTTGAGGTAGGCCTATATTGCTCTGATCTTCCCTCTTAGAACTACATTTGCTGAATCCTATAGATTGTACTATGTTATATTTCTGTTCATTTGTCTCTAGGTGTTTTGTTTTGTTTTTTATTTCTCTTTCTTTCTTGATTCATTGGTGTTCAGTAGCGTAGTATTTAATCTCCAAATATTTGTAGTTTTCCCAGTTTTCTTCTTGTAATTGATTTCTAGTTTTTATAGCATTGTGGCCATAGTGGATGCGTGATATGATTTCAGTTTTCTTGAATTTATTGAGTCTTATTTTGTAGTATAACATATGGTCTGTTCTGGAAAATATTCCATATGCATTTGAGAAGAATGTGTATTCTGTTCCTTTTGCATGGTGCGTTCTATAAATATCTAAGTTCGTCAGGTCTAATGTGTTGTTTAAGGCTGATGTTTTTTATTGATTTTCTGTTGGGATGATCTATCCATTGATGTAAGTAGGGTGTTAAAGTCCCTTACTATTACTGTATTACTGTCCATTCCTGTCTTTTGGTCTGTTAATGTTTACTTTATCTATCTTGTTGCTTCTATGTTAGATGCATATATATTTTTATTTATTTATTTATTTATTTATTTATTTATTTATTTATTTTCAACGTTTATTCATTTTTGGGACAGAGAGAGACAGAGCATGAACGGGGGAGGGGCAGAGAGAGAGGGAGACACAGAATCGGAAACAGGCTCCAGGCTCTGAGCCATCAGCCCAGAGCCTGATGCGGGGCTCAAACTCACGGACCGCGAGATAGTGACCTGGCTGAAGTTGGACGCCCAACCGACTGCGCCACCCAGGCGCCCCTGCATATATATTTTTAAACGTTATGTCTTTTTGGGATTGGACCTTTTTATCATTGTGTAATGCTCTTTGTCTGTTATTACAGTCTTTTAAGGTCTGTTTTGTCTAATGTGAGTACAGCTACTTCAGCTTTATTTTTGTTTCCATTTGCATGGAATATCTTTCTTTAGCCCTTCACTTTCAGTCTGTTTCTGGACTTGCTTCTGAAGTAAGTCTTCTGTAGGCTGCATATAGATGGGTTATTTTTTTAAGTCTATTCATTTATTTCTTCTTTTTTTTTCATTAGAGAGTTTAGTCCATTTACATTTAAAGTAATTATTGATAGATATATATTTACTACTATTTTGTTAATTGTTTTCAAAGCTCTTTTCTGTTCCTTTTCTTTGTCTACTCTCTTGTGGTTTGATGGCTTTCTTCATTGTATGTTTAGATTTTTTTTTACATTTTCTCTTGTGTACTTATTAGAAGTTTTTGCTTTGTGGTTACCATGACATTCACATATAACTTACTATGTATATAACAGTCCGTTTTGAGTTGATAGTAACTTAAATTTGAACACATTCCAAAACTTTACATTTTTCCCACTACCCGCAGTTTTTATATTTTTGATGTGTCATTTTGCACTTTTATTTTAGCATCCCTTAACTAATTATTGCATTTTAATTAATTTTACTCTTTTTGGTTTTTAATCTTCATACTTGCTTTATAAGTGAGTGATCTACCTTTACTATGTTTTTACCTTTCCCAATGAGATTTTTGCTTTTGTATGTTTTCTTATTATTAACTGGTGCCATTTCTTTGCATGTTAAAGTCATCCCTTTAGCATTTCTTGAAAAGCCAGGTTTAGTGGTGATTAACTCCTTTAGCTTTTGTTTATCTGGAACACTCTTAATCTCTCCTTCAATTTTCAGTGATGATCTTGCTTGATGATTCTTTGTTGGAGGTTTTTTCTTTTAGCACTATAAATACTGTCTTCTGACCTTCAGTTTCTACAGAAAAATCTTCTGATAGCCTTATGGGGTTTTTCTTGTATGTTAATAAGTTGTTTTTCTCTTACTGCTTTTAAGATTTTCTCTTTAACTTTCACTGTTGTAGTTATAATGTGTCCTGGTGTAGATCTTTTGGGTTCATGTCTTTTGAAGCTCTCTGAGCTTCCTGGACCTGTATGTTCATTTCATTCTCCAGATAAGGGGAAGTTTTCAGCTATTACTTCTTCAGAGTAAGTTTTTTGGTCTTTTCTTTCTATCTTCTCCCTCTGGGACCCTGTAATGGGAATGCTTTTCTGCTTGATATTTTATTAAAGGTCTTCATTTGTTTTATTTATTTTTTCTTTTTTTTCTTTTCTGTTCCTTCTGGATGAGTGCTGTTGCTTTGAATTCCAGTTTGCTGATCAAACTTTGGATTCATCCAGCCTGCTGTTGTACCTGCCTTGTATATCTTCCAGTTCACTTATTGTATTTTTCAGTTGCATAACTTTTGTTGGGTACTTTCTTATATTTTCTCTCTCTTTGTTCAAGATAAAACTGTTCATCCATTTTTCTTCAAAGTGTGATCAGCTTCTGAGCTTCTTTATGATCATTACTTTGAACTCTATGAGGTTGCTTGTTACAGTTTCATTAATGTCTTTTTCTGATGTTTTTTCTTGTTCTTTCATTGGAACATACTCCTCTGTTTCTTCATTTTGCCTGACTTTCCGTGTTTGTTTCTTTGTGTTAGGTAGATTAACTACCTCTCTGTCTTGAAGGAGTGGCCTTGTGTGGAGCACAAGAAGCATAATCCCTTCTGAGCAGAGCTTGGTGCTCACAGGGTGTCCCCTGTGTGGATTGTGCATGCTTGTCTGCTGTGTCAGGGCCCAGTCTGTGGTGTGGGAGTGGGTAGGGCTGGTACCTGATTGGGCCGTGACTCACAGATGTGCTGCGACGTGGAGGCAGGCATGGCTCTTGCCCTCACCTGACCATTTCTCATGGCTGTGCTGGGTGTGGGCAGAGTTCTTCACTGTGGCTCTAGCTAGCAGTAGGCTAGATAGCTCCAGAATGGTAGTTGCTAACCCTGACATTCTCAGGGTAGGGTGAGGTCAGCGATATGGCTCCTACCAGTTTCTCTGTCCCTGGAGAAAGTCCCAACAGTTTCCTGCCTCTCTGGTGGGCACTTCAAGATTAGTAAATATTTCTTGTTTACATAGAGTCCAGGCGCTTTTCAAACTGTTGTTTTAGTGTTGGGTTTTGAGTGAGTCTCCATCTCTAGCTCTTCCAAGAGCAAGTTCCCTGAAGTCTGTGGCTTTCCTTGATTAAGTCACCATTGTTTTTCCAAAACCCAGCATATTTGGAGCTCTTCTCATGCAGGATCTGAAGGTTGGGGTGCCTGAGCACAGACCCCTCACTATCCAGGGAAAATGTGTGTATATTTGAGATCTCTCTCAATTGTAGATCACAGCGCCTGGGATGGGGTTCTTTGTCCAGACGGTATCTCTGCCTCTCCTGCCTATCTCAGTGGTATCCTTTTTTGTCCTTTGTTGCAGAGGCTTTATCCAGTTTTCTGGTCTTTTTCAGAGTCAGTTATTTCATGGGTTTCATCTTAAACCCAGCCCATAATTTGGTTTTGTTTTTATTTGAGTATGTGATGATACTTGCTAAGGACTTTAATGAAACTTAAATTCGATAACTATAATTTATTATCTTCCACAAATTTCATATGAAATCTAAATGTTTTTATCATTACTGTTATAGAATTTATAGTTCTGGAATGTGTCTTAAGACAAATATTTCCTTCTTTTTGCCCTACATTGGAATTTAGTATATACCACGGCAAGATAAACCATTTGAAAGGAGAGATAGAAGAAGCTATATGCCTCTATGGTTTATGCATCAAGTAGCTGAATATGGAAAAGACAGGCCCATGTTTTGGCTATTTATTCTAATGCCTATTCACGTAGTTAAATGATTATATATGATGAGATTTATAATGATATGTTTTTGCTGCTTCAATGGGAACATAAACTGAAGTCTTTCTTTTAAAGTGAATAAAAGATAGGCAGTAAGAGTTCAACAGTGTCATTCTAGAAGTCACGATATTCTTCTGACACACAGCTGAAGTTTCTTGTTGGCACAGACACAATTTGTAGAAACCTTTCCATTAGTGTTGGAAGTTTCCCAGGAATGCTGCTCTACTAACATTACTGTGTTATTCATTCTCAAGAGTCATATAGGGGATGCTTAGGGATCTTCACATGTCATTTTGTGATCACATCTAGTATTCTGAAGTGACCATAAGAAAAAGGGTAATGGGGAGGCCTATTATAGCCATTAAAAAACAAGGAATTTACTACTGGGTTATATAGGTTAGGAAAAAAATGTTATGTGTAGCTCTTTCTGTTCTAAGACTTTTTTTTTTTTTTTTTTTTAAAGTTGAGATTGGAGGAATATGAATACCCTTAGGGGGGACATAAGCAAATTGGTAGTGAGCAGCTGTTCTTGGAAGAGTAACATCCTTTTTTCTTAAAACTAGATACAAGGTAGGTAGGTATTGTTGAGAATGTACATAAGGTAACTAGGAACTTCTTCGATATTTTACTATGGAGCCAGAAGTGCTGCCTCTTTTCCAGCTAGTCCTCTGTTACTGTGTCACATACTGCTCTAGCAACCTTGTTACTAGAGATTGCTTGGGAACAGTTCTTAGGTCAGGGCCTGGAGAAATTGTCCTTGTAAATGAACTAATCTGTTGGTAGGTGCTTGAACTTACATTGTGCTTTAGAGCTGCAGTGTCTTGTTGACTTTTGTCGTCTGTTGCTGTGTCTGCTTCTGCAGTCAGGTCATGGAAATCCCTGGTGCAGGTGCCTCTCTGTAGTCTGGGGCCTCATCTGCTGATACATTGTGGCTGTTAATATCATCTCTCAAGAGATACATGCACATTTCAGTAGGTGCTTTTTGTAGAACATTTCCTTAAAATATTTAGCCCTTTTTAAAAACCTGGCTAATTCTGTTTATTCTTTAGTTCTTAGAACTTTGTCTTTACTAGACCACCTGTTTTGCCTTCCCTCCTTTCCAGCACTGTTCCTCTTCTGTTGCTGTCACAGGACCCCAGCACACGGTGTACTGTTTTACTGTCACTTTTTAACTTGCTTATATCCCTAAACTATATCCCTAAACTATAAACTTGCCTATATCCCTAAACTAAACTATTGAATATGGAGAGCTGGAGCTAAGTCTCTTTCACCTTTTTTTTTTTTTTTTTTTTTTTTTTTAATGTTTTAATAGGGAGCGGGTGGAGATCGTGGGCAGGGGAGGGGCAGAGAGTGGGAGACAGAGAATCCCAAGTAGGCTCTGCACTGTCAGCACAGAACCCAAATGCAAGTGTTGAACTCATGAACTGTGGAATCATGACCTGAGCCAAAATCAAGAGTAGGACGCTTAACTGACTGAGCCACCCAGGCCCCTCTTTCACCTTTGTATGCATACTGTGCAGCCCAGAGTTTTACACCTGGTAGGAACTTGGTAAATATTTGATAAATAAATATTTAGTGTTGATGGGAATTTCAGGTGCTGTGTTAGGGCCAATGAGATAAATTTTTTAATTTCTTGCAAAGGCTTCACAAAGGCACATACACATATATACACCCATGTATACCATATATTTATAAATATGTAAGAAAATTTGTGGGGTGCCTGGGTGGCTCAGTTGGTTAAGCATCTGACTTCAGCTCAGGTCTTGATCTTGCAGTTTGTGAGTTCAAGCCCTGCGTTGGGCTGTGCGCTGACAGCTTGGAGCCCGAGCCAGCTTCTGATGCTGTGTCTCCCTCTGTCTTTCTGCCCCTCCACCGCTCATGCGCTCTCTCTCTGTCGCTCGCGCTCTCTCTCTCTTTCTCTCTCTCAAAAATAAATAAACATTAAAAAAAAACTTTAAGAAAACTTGTGTTATGTGTTTAAATGAGGTGTTATGTGTTTAAATGAGGAAATTGATGACAAAGTAAATGTAGGATAACAAAATTGGGAAGAGCAAGAATTGGGATTGGAAGTATACCTGATAGAGGTGTACTGCTTTGTAATTACGAATCATGGTCCATGAGCAATTACTTTGTCTTCTTTTTTTTGGTGTACAGGTTTTTAAGTGTCCCTCAGTTCATACCTAGAAGGCAGTTTCTTATTCTTTTACATACACTTTTGGTTCGTGGACCATCACTTGTCCAGATCTCTGTCATCCTAGGACGATCTTACTGGTATTTGGGTAAGGTAGTACTGATGCACTTTCCTAAACCACAGGATTATTAGCTAGAACTACCATGTTGTACATTAGATGACAGCTTGTTCAATCTTACAACCGAAAGTATATACCCTTCATTCGGGATTCCCTCATTTTCCTCAACTCCCAAGCCTTAGTAACCACACCTGTCCTCTGAGATTGACTCTTTTGATTTCTACATATAAGTGAAATAATATGGTATTTGTCTTTCTGTGTTTTATTTCACTTAGCATAATGTCTTCAGGTCTCATCCAAGTTGTTACAAATGGCTGAATTTCCTGCTTTCTTGGGCCTGAATAGTATTCCATTTGTGTGTACGTGTGCGTGTGTGCGTGCACGCACATGCGTGTGTATAAACCCCATATCTGTATCCATTCATCCACTGATGGACACTTAGGTTGTTTCCATACCTTGGCTACTGTGAGTAATGCTGCAGGGTAGGTGGGAGTGCAGATGTCTCTATGAGGTCCCGACTTCAGTTTCTTTACATATATATCCAGAAATGAGATTGCTGGGTCATATGGTAGTTCCATTTTTCATTTTGGGAGGAACCTTCATACTGTTTTCCAGAGTGGCTGCACCAGTTTACATACCCAACAACACTGCACAAGGATTCCCTTTTCTCCACATTCTTGCTAATACTTATCTTCTTTTTAATGATCGCCCTTTTAACATGTGTGAGGCAGTATCTCATTATAGTTTTCATGACCATTTCTCTGATGATTAGTGACATTGAGCACTTTTCATGTATGTATTGATCATTTTATGTTTTCTTTGGAAACTGTATATTCAGTTCCTCTGCCCATTTTTTAATTGGGCTGTTAGGGTTTTTTGTTTTTTCTTTCTTCTTTTTTATGCTGTTGAGTTATAGGAGTTCTTTATATATTGTGGGTATTAACCCCTTATTAGATAGTGATTTAAAACATTTTTTCCCATTCTATATGTTGCCTTTTCATTTTGTTGATTGTTTTTTTTGCTGCACTTTGTAATTTGATGTAGTCCCACTTGTTGATTTTTATTTTTGTTGCCTACACTTTTGTTATCATCCAAGAAATTGCTGCCAAGACCAGTGTCAAAGAGCTTTTTCTCTGTTTTATTCTAGGAGTTTCAAGTCTTTTTTTGTTTGTTTGTTTGTTTGTTTTCAACGTTTATTTATTTTTGGGACAGAGAGAGACAGAGCATGAACGGGGGAGGGGCAGAGAGAGAGGGAGACACAGAATCGGAAACAGGCTCCAGGCTCTGAACCATCAGCCCAGAGCCCGACGCGGGGCTCGAACTCACGGACTGCGAGATCGTGACCTGGCTGAAGTCGGATGCTTAACCGACTGCGCCACCCAGGCGCCCCTGGTTTTTAATGTCTCTTTATTTTTGAGACAGAGAGAGAGACAGAGTGCGAGCAGGGGAAGGGCAGAGACAGAGGGAGATAGAGAATCAGAAGCAGGCTCCCTGCTCTGAGCTGTCAGCACAGAGCCCGATGTGGGGCTCAGACTCACAGACCACGAGATCATGACCTGAGCCAAAGTCAGCTCCTTAGCTGACTGAGCCACACAGGCACCCCTAGGAGTTTCAGGGCTTAAATACAAATCTTTAATCTGTTTCAAGTTCATTTTTATGAATGGTATAAGACAGAGGTGCCATTTCATTTTTCTGCATGTGGTTATCCAACTCTCCCAACACCATTTATGAGGGAGGCTATCCTTTTTTTATTGAACATTCTCGACTCCCTGGTCAAATGTTAGGTGACCATTGATTTTAGTTTCTTAGCCTCAAGGTGCTTACTGGTTATTAGAGGCAAACACATAACAGATTATGTAACGATCACATAAATTACAAATAGAGGTACTTGCAGGGTGCTTTAGGAGCCTTGTGGTTCGGGGAATGTTTACAAGAAAATATGCTCAAGCTTGTTATTCTTAGCCTGGAGGAAAAAAGTAAGAAAGATTTTCTGTCATGAGCAAAGACTTTGGTAGTATGAAATGGCTTGGTATCCATGGAAGGAGTAAACCAAGGAGTTATAAAAACATGTGGTACATATTAAGCATTATCAAATAGTACAGTTTTACTAAAGGATTCAACTCTGGTGGGACAGGGGAGAGATAGGCTTGGAGTTCCTGACAAGGACAATGAATGGTCCTAGATATGTTAAGGAGGTTGGGTCCTGTCTGGGAAAGCTCATTAAAGGGCTTCAAGTGACAATAATATAGATGAATTCTTAGGGGCTAGGTAAGAAGCTGGGTGACTGTATATATTAGACAAAATGATTGTCTAAAGGATAAAATGATAAGAGATGGGGAAAGTTATTTAGGAGATTGACAAATGATTGCATATGGGTGACAAGGTAGGGAGCTAGGGCAGAGCAGTGATATGAAAGGGAAGTATTGGGTGAGTTGCTGGGATCTGCCCTTGGGTGGATGGTGGAACTGTAAATTGAGGTAAAGGATATAATACAAAGCAGGAATGATTACAGTAATAGCTGGCATTTATGGGGAGTTTCAGTAAGTACCAGGCACTGTACTTTATGCTTTACATGTGTTAACTCATTTACTCTAATAACCTATGAAGAACCCCTCTTTTATAGATGAGGAGACTGAGGCATGGTGGGTAAGACTAAGGTCCCACTTAGATAGGATACAAAACCAGGCATTTTGGCTCCAGAGCTTACCACTTAGTCTCAACATTTTATTGTACAGGTATTGTGACCCTTCCTAATATAAGTAATGACATCAGATCTGACTTCTTCCAGTACTTTATATCTCACAACACAACACATAGATGATAAAGGTTAATGCCTTTAATCATTACTTGAGTGGTTACATTAGTTGGTGGAACGTGGCAGTAAGCGGATTATCTATGATCATAATGAATTGGTTTAATTTGTGCCAAGTACAAGAGCATTGAATTTACGTAAACAGTGTAATGATTGAAAAGTTTAGAAATAGGCAACATTTTGAAAATTTTGGGCAATTGCCCAGTGCATAGATTGTTTTACATTTTTCATAGAAAGGGTGGGGGAAGAAATCTCAGTATTAAAGTCCTGAGTATTTCTCTTTGTATAGCTAACCTAGTGCCTTGCACATAGTTGAAACTCAGATAGCAGGTTGGGAACGGGGAGAGAGGAAGCAGAGGCGGCAAACAGTTTGAAGGAATGTTTTGGTGGATTAGGAGCCACGCACAGTGGAGGGTGCCTTGGATGGGAGCACTGACACTGATCATTTTCAGCGAGAGGGAAGGCTGAATCTGACAGTGGCATGGCACCGATACTAACTGTGGTCAGGGTAGATCGAAGGCTTCTTTCAATGCTACTATATTTCCAGGGAAGTAAGGGAAACAAGGGTATTAAGCTTTCATCTCCCCCACTGCACTGGAACTACTCTTGTCAAGGACTGGTGATTTCTGTATTGTCAGATCCAGTGGTCCCGTCCTTTTTGAAATACTGTCTCCACTTGGCCAGGACCATTCTCTCTTCGTTTTCCTTCCACCTTATTGCCACTCCTCAGTCTTCTTTGCCTAGTGCCTCTTTATCTTTCTTGTTTCTAGGTCTAGGGTTCAAATAAGAAGTATTCACTTAAGTGTTGAGTGAATGATTTATTTCTCAGTAGTCACTCCCTAGGGGATCTCATTCAGGCCTGTGATTCTGAACACGCTGTGTATGCCAATAACTGTTTGATGTATTTCTAGTCTGACCTCTCATTGGACTCCAGACCCGTCTGTTACCTTTTGTGAATCTTCTAGGTCTCTCACTTGATGTGTTTACAACTGTACTTTGATTCTCCCTCCCCAAATCTACTGTGATGCTCATCTGTAGTCTTCCTTTCAGTGAACGGCCACTCTACCAGCTACTCCATTCTAAAACCTCAGGCATTCTTGACCACTTCCCATTAGCAAATGTTGATGGCACTACCTTCAAAACCCGCCCTTTCCTCCCCTCTTGACCATGTCCACCGTGGCTCTAGCTGACCGTCATCTCTCACATGGACAGCCTCCTTTCAGGTATCCTTGTATCTATCATTGGCGCAAAGTGAGTCTGTTAAAACCTAAGTCAAATTACATCACTCTTCTGTCCAAACCAACCAGTCCATGTCTTCATCTCAGACAGAATCCTTGTTGTGGTCTCTAAGGCACTATGTATTCAAAGGCTGTCCTCCCCCTTCCTTCTGCCACTTAATGTTATACTGTTCTCCCCTTTGCTCACTCTGCCTCCATCATGGCCTCCTCTCTGTTCCTTGAACATGCCTGGCATTTTTCTCTTCTCTAAGGCTTCTGTATTTGCTCTTCACTTTGCCTGGTACACTTTTCCCCTCCTAGATAATCAGTACGACTCCCTCTCCCACTTTTTTCAGCTCTCTTTTTATTTTTTTTAAATTTATTTTATTTTTATTTATTATTTGTTTTTTTTTTTTTAATTTTTTATATGAAACTTATTGTCAAATTGGTTTCTATACAACACCCAGGGCTCATCCCAACACTCACCCCTCAGTGCCCATCACCCACTTTCCCCTCCCCCCACCCCCCATCAACCCTCAGTTTGTTTTCAGTATTTAAGAGTCTCTTTTGGTTTGCCTCCTTCCCTCTCTGTAACTTTTTTTTTTTTTCCCCCTTCCGCTCCCCACTGGTCTCCTGTTGAGTTTCTCAGGATCCACATATGAGTGAAAACATATGGTATCTGTCTTTCTCTGTATGGCTTATTTCACTTAGCATAACACTCTCCAGTTCCATCCACATTGCTACAAATGGCCAGATTTCATTCTTTCTCATTGCCAAGTAGTATTCCATTGTATACATAAACCGCTTCTTTATCCATTCATCAGTTGATGGACATTTAGGCTCTTTCCATAATTTGGCTGTCTTTTTAAACATTGCCTTCCCCTACCACTGTTCTAGACTGGAATCTCTTGTCCCAGGTACCCTTGGTCCTCCTACTTTGCTTTATTTTTCTTCATACCCATTATTACCACTTGACATATTATAAATTTATTACCTTTTTTCTCCTACTAGAATTTAAGCTTCATGATGAGCTCCAAGCTCTTTTTCCTTCTTTCTTTATGATATCCCAGTGCCTAAAATAACAGTGTTTGGCTCTTAGAGGTGTTTAATAAATATTTATGGAATGGATTGATTGAATGAATGAATGAATGAATGAAAGTTTAATGAATAGCTTTCCTGTTTATCTCTATCTACATGGCTGTGTAAGTCAGTATTGATCTAATCAAGTGTTTTTTCCCCCTCCACAGCACAATGGTCAGTTCTGTTCAAGGAAATACATACCCCAACCAGGCTTCAGTATATAGTCCTCCTCCTGCCGCTGCTGCTGCTACTGCCGATGTCACTATATACCAGAATGCAGGAACTAATATGTCCCAGGTGCCAAACTATAATTTAACATCATCATCGTTGCCTCAACCCGGAGGCAGTCAACAGCCACCTCAGCCACAGCAACCATATTCTCAGAAGGCTCTGCTATAGGACTTGGGATTCCTCTTTGTGGCAAATACCTGCTAAAAGCCGCTGACAATGTTATGAGAATCTTTAATATCTTAAGGTTTGTTTATCCTCAGCTTATAGGAATCTATCTTGGTCTACAAGTTCCAATATTCAAGAAGGTAGAACTCTCTTCAATTTGCACTGACTTTTTAGAGGTTCTCCCTTCCCCTGCCCCCTAGAGGAATGAAGCTACTTACAACATTTAATTCCTTTCATAATATGAAAGAATTGATACAAGATTATTTGTCTCATGAAATTACCTGGTCTGCAAAAAGTCAAACTTAAAAACACTGTTGTGGCAAACGTTATGTACATATACTGCTGTGTGACTTCATTAGTGGCCATTTTGAATCACAATGGTGATCATGTGAATATATTTAACACTGTTAAATTAATTTACATTGCTATTTTATTTTAATCATGAACAACTACCATGTTTCATAATGTTTTGTGTAAATTTAAGATAATTACACTATCCCTTTAAACTGCAAGAGAACAAAGCTGTAGCATATTTACGTGAAGGCATTATGCTGTCCATGTTCCAGTTTCACATTAAACTGAACCTTCCTTTGACTACTTGTGAGCTAAACATACGTATTTTACGTCTTTCTGTAGCCTCTGTGTACTACTAGCTGTCATCACACCAGCGTACAGGAGCTAAATTTTTGGTGCAATTATAGCAAATGATGATGTTCCCTTTTACACTTTGACATTTCGGCATGACATCTCAGGATATTGTGGGACCATGAGACAAAATTAAGTAGGATCACATTCTTTATATCTTATTTTTAAAGGAATAATGTTGGTTTACTTTTTCCTAGTTGAAGATAGAAATTAGATTTCTGAGCTGTATACTGTGTTTCTTGGTGGCAGTGACACCAAAGATAGAGGCAATGGATAGAAATTTTTAAACTGGAAAGAAAACATGAATTACACTACATTTTCAAAGTCTCTTGTAATTATTTAGGATATAAACAAAATTTGACTCATCTGTCTTTTCCCACTAGTAGTCTTTTAAATATGTCTTTAACACATTGTATCCTTTAATTGTTCATTAAAATGGATATAAGTAGATGTTTCAAAGTCTTCTATATTCCTGGTTTTGCTTCATAGTTTGTATATTTATTCTTCTCTTTCAGACTGGACTTTTGGGGCTCTTCTCTCGTAAAGTTCTAATGGGATTATTTTGGCTTCCTATTCAGGAGTATTTGTGAGCAAAGGCTTTCCTTTTGATCTGTATGAAATACGTTTTCCACCGACATTTTAATCTTAAATATTTATCATTTCCGTAGCTGTGCTATACTGTTATTTAACAGTTTAAACAACTGAAAAATTGAGTTCAGGATTATATTAAATGAATTGACCTAACATGCTTCACACCATAAGTGAAAATTTAATGTGTATTTTTTAAGATCGCAGTCAGGTAGCTTGTTCCTTTCCTTTTTGACAAATGATCCCATCTGTGGCAAGTAATCTCAATGGTGACTCATGTTGGAGGTTCACGTTTACAGCATCATCTTCACCTCCAGTATGTCATCCTAGTGGTTTGTTTTCCTCAGTTTATTTGTTTGTTTTATTTTTTGTGTTTTCCTGCGTGTAGAGTATGTTGCCCTCAAATAGTAATTTTAAAACTTGAATTCACATTTTCCATTAAAATTTTTAATATATTGCTTCTTGTTAAACATTATCAAACAGATTATAATCTTTTTCATTCCAACTTGAATATTCTAACTGATAGACCTTTTCCCAAGTCACATTGTATTTTTCTGTCTTTTGATGAATTTCTCTTTACCGAACTGGCACATGTATCATTTTCCCAGTTTATCTTGAGATCCTTCATGCTGTAACATCATTTACATAGTTTCTGGTATACTTTTTGCCCTCTAAAAGTGAATGAATGGTGAAATGAAAAAAAGCTGCCCTTATTGCAGTGTATATACATTTTTCTTACTTATTACATTACTAGGCTTCAAAGAATACTTAAAAACTGATACTATGTTAGTTTGTGCTCTACGTTTATTTGGTATAAAAATACCAGATGGAAAAATTCCAGTGGAGAGGAACCCCAGGATTTGCCATCATTCAGATGACATGGCAAGGATAGAAATAGGAAAGGACCAGTTAGGAGCACAAATAAATGATTTTGTTCTGAAACCAGCGTATGTATCATACTTTCAAAAAGTCTTTTTAAAATATGACTGTCTCCCCCCCTTTTTTTTTTTTTTTAATTTTTTTTTTTCAATGCTTATTTATTTTTGGGACAGAGAGAGACAGAGCATGAACGGGGGAGGGGCAGAGAGAGAGGGAGGCACAGAATCGGAAACAGGCTCCAGGCTCTGAGCCATCAGCCCAGAGCCCGATGCGGGGCTCAAACTCACGGACCGCGAGATCGTGACCTGGCTGAAGTCGGACGCTTAACCGACTGCGCCACCCAGGCGCCCCAGTCTCCCCCTTTTTAAGGAAGAGAATTATTTATACAATGAATTGACTATAATGTTGATTTCTGTGAAGCAAATTTTACTTCTCAGTTTATTGCCTTTATAAAATTTGAGTGTGTATGCATAAACAGTGACATCTAAATGGAAAAATTCAGCCAGTTACTGCCTAGTATAAGTAACTGACAAACCCCACAGCCAGTTGGATGTGATAATGTATCAGTGCCACAAACCTGCTAGGACTCATGTATAGTGTGTACTTACTGTGATTTTATAGTCTTTCCAACTCCAGAATCGTCCCTCTCTGTACCTCTCCTACTCAGCAAGGGACCATATTAGGGATGTAAGAGATTCCCATCATTGTGTTCATAACTTCTGGAACTTTTGTTTCTATACCTTTTAATTTTTGTATTTAAAATGCTTAATAGGCCAGTAACATTATTTTTAGTACAGTTTTCATGTATATATCACATGTATAATTCATCTCAGGATATCTTTAGTCCAAAGCTTTAAGTTTATATAAGACAAATTAGTGTCCTATGTGATAAACTATGCAACTATAAAAACTATATATTATTTTCTAAAATGAGGTCCATTAGTATTGCTGGTCAAATTTTCATCTGTTTAATACTTTAAAATCACTGTTTTCTTTTTCTCATCTTTTTCCTTACCAGTTGTACTAGTAATTATAGCTTTCTGTTACATTACTTTTTAAATATTTAATAACAAAACCGTAAAGTTTTCATTCTTACATCATTTTCTTTTCCTTTTTTTTTTTTAAAATCATTTAACTGCCTGTACCCCTTAGAATAAAATATATAGAAGAAACTTACCTAAATATTTTCTGAGGCCTTTATGTTCAGTTATCTTTTACTTGAGAATCATGTTTCGATTAAATATTCTTGTCAAGTGTCTAGATTACTTTCTATACTATTTATGATGACATCTTCTCCCCCCAGTTTTTAATCATAACTATCTGACTTTTATGTATTCTTTTGTACTGTGATCTTCATTTGAAATTATAAAACTTCAGTAATTTTTTCTGAAGTTTTCCTAGATTCAACATTTTGTTTTCTTATGTTCTAGAGCATTTTGAATCTCAGTATTTAAAATCTTAGATTCCCTTGCTGAACAAAATCTAGCATTTTATTTGTGATAACTTGGGGTCATTCTGTCCTTTGCTGATTTTCTGACTCTAGCGTATCCTAATACTTCTCACTACCACGATTGTCTGTTTGCTGCTGCTTATAGACTCACAGAATTTCTGATGAGGATTACATATTAAATTATTGAGTCAGCATTCTCTCAGATAAAAGCAAAGGGATCGGTTTTAATGATCTTCTGGTGGTCAGAAACTTAAAAAAAAAAAAGTTATGTCTATTTGAAAGAAGAATCGTACCCCAATTTTTTTTTATCTGATAACTCTCATCAGTAACAAATATTTTTAAGTATAAAGCTTCAGGATACATATGTATATATATTTACAAATTGTACAGGTTCTACTGTTGTACCTTATACAGCACTTTGAAAAAATAGACATCTTAGAAAGGTGAGGGAAGAAATATTAATAGAAATTCTACTGGTTTCTTCCTGTATCTCTGGTTCATTTTGTCTGTGTCCTAGGTTGAAGGAAATTTGCGCCTTTACAAAAAATAGCCTCCTTTCCCCCTCATTCAAGCCAAAATAACGACTTTTTTTTTTTTTTTTTAATTTTTTTTTTTTCAACGTTTATTTATTTTTGGGACAGAGAGAGACAGAGCATGAACGGGGGAGGGTCAGAGAAAGAGGGAGACACAGAATCTGAAACAGGCTCCAGGCTCTGAGCTGTCAGCACAGAGCCTGACGCGGGGCTCGAACTCATGGACCGCGAGATCGTGACCTGGCTGAAGTCGGACGCTTAACCGACTGCGCCACCCAGGCTCCCCAATAACGACTTTTTAAGTAGTTTTTAGAAACGTAATCAGTAATTAAAGGACTTTATGTTTCTGGATGCATGCATTTTGGCATGTTTATTTTAAAAGACTTCTCATAACCTTATAGTCATATCTTAAGATATTGAAATCACTGAAGAGAAAGGAAAATCCTTTCTTCTTGAAAGTTCTAATTGTTAATTATTTTTCTCAAGTTGGTTACCAAATTGGAATAAGACCAAATAAAATTGATAACCACAGCCAAGTTAGAAGTATGTGCAAGTTACAATAATGTAACTATCAGATTATTAAATAGCTTGTTTATGGCCTTACATTATTTTGGTTGGTTCATGGCTTTTAAAAAACAGAGTAAATGTAATCCATTGTTTTCTGTGGCAGGATATAGGAAGTTTTTTAAGTGAAAGATCATGACGTATCTTGTTACTTTAAAAAGAGATATGGTATATAAACAGTTGAGAAGGTTTTCAATTAATTATGTGTAATAGCTAGCCAGTTTAGATGCCAGATATGATGAAAGATCCACGTGATAGGGTTGTTTTCCTCAGAATCAGAAGCACACAAAAAATACCCATATACTGTTTTAGTTAGAATTTGTCCCTCTTCCCTCAGAGAATGGAATGCTTAAATAGAAGTATCTTTGATATTCTGTAATTTAAAAATACAGTGATAACACACTTCAAATGCGTTGCTGAAAACGACTGAAGAAGTTGGAATCAAGTGTACAGGTAAATGCACTTACTTTTTACCAAAGAGTCTTCACTGTCAAAGTCCGTTTCTATAAAGGGTGGATGGCACATGATAAAACAGTTCGATTAATTTGCGTTGTGAAATGTCTCCGTCTGTGACCACGTGGATTTCTTGTGAAGAAAGTGGTGGTACTTTTTGATTGAGAAGAGTAAGGATAAGAACTAAATTAGATTGTAGTTTACTGGAGTTCTTTTCTGCTCTCAAGTGGAAATTTCAGTTCATTGCCCTAGGAAATCAGAGGACTGGATTTTAACCCGGATATATATCTTTTGTCAAAAGAAGATCTTCCTAGATAGGTGATCTTGGGCAGTTCCGTGAATCTCTCTGGGCAGCCTTCTTGTTTATAAACTGTAGTGTTCGTGTAACTACAGAAGCCTTTGAAGCTTGCAGAAATCCTGTGCTTTAGGTCCTCTGCCTCTGCCTACCTTAAATATCCCTGCCTTTCAGCCTGAATAACACCTGTGCCAGCGCAGCTACCCTGTCATAGTAGAGAAGGAAACAGGATGGGATGGGGTAGCATACTGTGGTACTGACACTTGGGGACGTGATTTCTGGCATTCGTAATATACTTCCTGAAGGTAATTGGGTATGTTATTTCTATTAGCAAATTCTTGAGGCTTTTGGTTATGTTTGCGTGACCTCACCAGGAACATCTGCATTCCAGGTAGAAGTGCTTTTATTTAATGGTACTTTCGTTTTCACTGGTGCTGATTTGGGGGCTGGGGGATTAATAATTACAGCTCTGAAGCCTATACTGTTTTTGTATATTGCTTCAGCCTGAATGAGATACGGGTATCATCAGACTAAATAAAGTGTTGCTGTTCTCGATGTCCTCATAGACACAGTAGTACCATTGGTCTCGATGACTGAAAATGATGAAGGAGGCCACGTGCTACACTTGCCATCCTTCAGCTGTTTTGTTTACTTAGTAAGCAGATTGCTTGAGATGTTAAAGTGCTTGGCTGAGAGCCTGTTTCTAATATTCCAAGTAAGATGCAGAATCAGCAGTGGCATTTTTTTTGTATCACAAATATTTGGCCTAGAAAAATGCCATTATACATTGTTTTGTTACAAGTTATCATTATAAACAAACATTAGCTGTTAAAGGTTTTTTTTTCCCTAGTCAACCTTTTTCTTGTGTGTCAGTTACATGTGTCCTTTTATGTAGTTCTATAAGACCTTTCTTTTTTAATTTTTTTTTTATTTCAGAGTTTCTTTTTGCAAAGGAATATAAGTACAATAGAATAATATCCCCCAACCAACCCCATCTTCATGCTGGGAAAGATGGCTGTGCCTCCTGACAAATGGACTTACATTAAAGTCACAAACAAAAAAGTTATCTCTGTGGTATAGGAATGTGCAGTTCCTGGCCTCCCCCAAAATCCCCACTGGGACAATTTTTTTTCTGTAGGACATTTCTAAGAATAACGTGTTTTAGCTTTCTTGTACTTTAGAAGACTAGATACCTTGCTAGTATTAGAAAAGTCTGTTTACTAAATTAGTTTATGCTATTTAATGGAATCTGGTAAAGAAGGCCTAAACCATGTATTTAATAAAGTGGAAAAGAAATAAGCATTGTAGAGCTCTTTTTTGTAGAAGGGGAAATATAGTTTTCCAGTTGATTATCACTGATTGTGTCAGAGGGAATAGTCACTGCCCTGTGTAGAGCCTTTTTTGCTGTCTCATGCTAATTTTTTCAAGAATAGTCTCAGAAATGAATACTTCTTGGGATTTACCAAAAAAATGTTCTTCATCTTACATCACAGTAGAGGTTAATTTTGTCTTTGTACAGTTAATATATTTTTCTTCTTTATAAAAGCTTACTTAGATTCTGATTGGTTTTAGTGAAGTGTTTTGAAATCAGAACATCAGGACAATTTCATTTCATTCATGTGGTTGCCAAACATTGATTTACATGGAGGGGGGCATTTAGGCCAATGTACTTGAAATGAGAAGACTCCCAGTGCCTGGAACGGAAATACATCAGGCTGCAGGCTAAATTACTGTGCTTTTGTTTACTCCATTAAACCAGGAGTATTTCTTCCCTGCGTGCCTTTCATGTATTTGAAAGATGATAATTTCCTTCAGGTTTTTAGCATGACAGGAGCAAAAATGTTTTTATTTAACTTTGATCCAGCATTTGTTTGTATGTAACTCTTCTGACTGGTATATTTGAATGGCAGAAAATCCCCCCAGATTTTTATTTGCTGAAGAATACTCACTTGAACATGGTCCTGTTGATGCCTTCGGTAGGGAAAATTTTAAATTAAGCAGTGTCCAGTGTATGCTCAGCTTTGTTTTATGTATGTTATAATTCTGAATGGTCAGAGAAATTGTTTTCAAAAATTAAGCAGAAGAGGGTAATGAGAATAATAGCTAAAGAAGCTGAGTTTAGGTCCTGTTTTTGGCACTTTTGTCAAAAGTAAACATTTTGAGATTAAAAACTTTGAAGTGCTATTTTCCATATTTGACCAAGAGATAAGCATCACTAAATTAAAACTGAGTAGCATGATCTAAATACTATGTTTAATATCTTTTAAAAGTAACATCTCTAAAATTTTTTTCCCACTAATTCATGGCTTATTAATCAAATGTTGTTTATAACTCATTGTTTTCTAGATATTTATTCCAGGAGCTGTGGTTTGAGAAATATAAATTCTCTACAGAATGCTTAAAATCCCCTTAAGAGAAACCTGAACGTGGGCATTTGTTTCTAAGAGTTGACTCTTGTATATTGGACTTTGTTTTAATTAATTTGAACTAGGGTTCGTAATAGCATATAGTGGATTCTGCTGTAATGCAAATATGTTTTCTAAAAATCATGTTTGGCATCATTGGGCAATAAAAAAGCCTTAGCATTTATGCGAAAAACAGGATTAGAGGCACAACACTCCAAAATTTCAGCACTCACACACTTAAGAATAAAGATAGGGATCTGATTAAAAAAAAAAAAAAAAAACACAGTTTTACATGTTAAATGGTTAATAAATATATAAGTATTACAATATGGCACTTTGAAAAAGACCTGGAATGTACCTGTGGAAGTAGGTGTCAGAAGGGTCGTGGCCTGTGGGTTTTGGGAAGGTGGGAGGCAGGGCTGCTGGAATCTGAGGGCACGATGTGACCCCACGTGCTGGGGCGGGGGAGTGAGTCTCAGCCCTGGCAGTGAACCGGGGACACAGCTGCTGGTGGCAGGGGTGTATGTGTCTTCTGTGGATTCCTGCATGGCTCCACTCAAGGGGCGTGGTTTTCTCTGTTTCATTTCATGTTTCTTCTGGATGAAATCCTGCAGGAGCCAACTGAAATTTGCATTTTGCTCATATTGTTTCTTAGCGTACCAGTCTGCAACAAGTAAGTGTTTTCCAAATCATCATTATGTCAGAACTGACTCTGAAAGTGATGTAGAGATGGAAAATGAATGGCTAGTAACCATTTATTTCTAACTTTAGAAATATTCCTTTTAAACTCTGAAGTGATTGGTAAGAATTATGGACATCTAGGATACAAAGCTTTCTTCCTCCTTGGCAGATCAGAAAGTATCCCAGTTGAAGATGTGAGTATGTTTAGATGCAAAGAATTAGGTATTTTGCTTAATAGAATCTGTGAGAAATTGTATGCCCTGCATACATAATCCTGCCCTTTCTTCCCACCCCCTCAAAAGAGGGAAAGAAAAGAAAATTAAGGATTTAATTTTGCATTAACTGGGCCTAGCCATTATATCGTTTTCACTGAATTTTGCTTATTAAGTATTGATTTGCTTTTCATTTAGTTGACTTTTGAGTATATACAAGATTTTCAAGTTTTACTGTTTTTTAAATTTTTACGTGTCAGCACTAAATATGGTAGGTATTTAAACATTTACCTTAAATACTTTAGTACCTTTACAAACCCACAAATGTGGATGCAGGTTATTTACAAATTTATTTTCATATCAACAGATAAACTTACTAAAAAATGAGCAATAAAAAAGCACACTAGTGGTTTCATTCTGTCAGAACTTAATTGTTACACAGTATGTTATGAGGTCTTTTGACCATCATTCCTAACTGTTCCCCTAAAGCTTATTTGTAACCTGGTACTAGGACACATTTGAGGAACAATGTTGAACCTGGTGATTAGGGTGCTGGGCTAGGATCTAAACCCTGTCAAAGCCATGATGTAACCAGAGGATAGCATTGTGTTAATGGTGTTTTGAAGTTCTATACCCCTGATGCTTCCCCAGGAAAACGTACTCAAGAGTCCAAACTTGGATGCCAGAAGCGTATCTCCCAGCTCTGGTGGGTTCAGAGACGTGCAGCTGCCCGTAAACCATGGCACTTACCTCATTTCCACCCTCAAAGTACCCAGTTTGCACCAGTTTTCACCATTTTCACAGCTTGCAGCGTCAGATCTCGTTTTCGCCCTACCCAATCCATTGGAGGACTAAGGACAGTCCCGTGGCTCCTTTCTCTCCCCAGAACAACTTTCTGTGGTTTTCTAATTGCAGGTGTAAGCACCAGGCCTGAACTGAAACAGAGGCCCCAGGCAGGCTGATTTGATGTCTATTCCCATATGATAATTCCAAAATTTGTTTATCTTTATTTCACAGAAAGGCTACAAGTTATATACTCACCCAGGGAATCCAGAGCCCTGTTCCCATCATTGGAGTGGTTTAGCTTCTGTTGTTGGTACTTGGCCCTCTGGGGGGAGGAGGGGAGGAGGGAGGTGGAAAGGGGTGGGCTTTGTCCTCACCCCCAGCACCAGTCTTCCCCTATTAATACCCTGTCTTGTGGGTTTCAAAAGTTAATGCAATATTTTCATTTCCTTGATGACTCCAGCAATTTGAGGGCATTTTCTATCTTAATTCACCTCTAGGGAGCACCGAGGTAAAGTAGTTCCCATTTTTGCCCTTTCTTGCTTTTCATTCATACTTGGGGAAGATAGCAGATGTATGAGAGAATGAAGTAAAATGATCAGAAGAACATACACATTTTCTTCCTGACATTTGAGAGTTGCGGGAAGAGAGTAAAGAAAAAGAGGCAATCTTCCCTGCTTCCTTCTCAGACTGTCCTTTAGTGAGACAAAAGGTGGGCATGGGGTGGGGTTGAAAGGAAAGGCTTGGAGGGGAGATTCTTGGACCCCAAGGAAAGCCTTTTTTCCCTGGTCAGTCCAGAACGTGGTCAGTTCTGAAGAACTACAGTGATGGAGCTCCCGAAAACTTAGAAAGTAAAGGAAATACGATTACCCTTTGTGTTCAAACAGGACAGTTGATACAGAATGAAGCCCAATGGAAGAATAGGCACCTTAAAGCAGAGGTTAAAAACTGACGGCTCAGCCACATCCTGCCAGCATGTTTTATTTGGCCTGCATGGAGTTAGTTTCTTTAAAAATGGATGTTATATTAAGACTAGGTGATTTCCCATGTAAAAGATTTTTGGCTCCTTGGGGAAAAAAAAAAAAAAATGATCTAACCCCATGAGGCCTGTATTATCCCACGGCTGGCCATTCAATCTCTGGTTTGCCACTGAGCCCTCCATCTCTTAAAACTTGTGGCCTTTTAAATGTCAAAGAGAACCAGAGCCAGGTATTTAGTTAATAGGACACAGATTTTAATCAGAAACCTGCAGTCTAGGGCAAGTGACCTCAGTTTAAAACTGGGCTCAATTCAGAATACAATAAGGACAACTAGGGAGTTATAGCTGAGGAGTAGGGGTGGGGGAGACCCATAGATGGAAAATTTCTGGGAAATGACATCAAGGATACGGGGGATTCTTGCCGAGGGCAGGTCCTTGTGATCAGATCTCAAGGAGGAAGAGGTGGATTCTCTCTGAACTGACTTAGCAGAATTCTTGCTAAAATGGGGCTATTGAAGCCTGGCAAGGACAGGGACCACGCCAAGACCTAGTCAAGAAGAGGGCTTAGAGGAGCCTGACTGAGGTTTGATCAAACAGCATCTTGTTGCCACAGAACTCATTTTTGCCTGACACCTGGGGATACTTGAGGCTCTCATTCTTGCTTTCAAGAGAGAATGGATCCAAGGATGCATTGTCCAGGGAGACTCTTGAGCACTTGTAATGGGCTAATGCAATTGAGGAACTGAATTTTAAATCCTGATTCTAATCAATTTAAATTTGAAACCTGAAGCAGTGTAAAAATATTTTTCCCACATAACTTTATCATTTCAGTAGGACTATATTTCACTATAACCATTGGGTCACATTAAAGTGGTGTTGTAGTGCTTGTATCCTTAAAAACACTTTTGAATGCAGGTATTAGAAAGCTTAAATTAAATATGGGGCTCACTGTCTACTGGACAGTGCTGATCTAAGCCTTCTAAGACCTGACCATGTAATTCTGAAGAATATGTCTGATGTGATGAGGCAAATCCACTCTAGAGTGGATTCCCTCGTGATCGTTTCCTGATGATGATCATGCTTTTATTTAATCCCTTCCCTTTAAGAGTGGGTGGGACCTATAACTTTCTAATAACTAGCAGACTATGGAAAGGTGAGGGGATGTTCCTTCTGCAATTATGTTATGTTACATGAGACTCCATGTTGCTTCCTGTCGAGTCTCCAGATGAGAACCGAGCTCTGGCCAGCATCTCATGTGCAGCCTTGATGAGGACTCCAATTAGCCATGCCCAGGATCCTGACCCACAGAAACTGTGAGATCATAAATGTATGTTATCTTAAGCCACTAAATGTGTGGTAATTTGTTGTTCAGTAACGAAACATGTAACCTGGGCAAAGGGGGCGGGGAGTAGACAGTGTAGAACTGTAGTCTAGCAAAAGGGGATCTACAGGGAAGAGTGAATCTTAGCTAGTATACTTTGAGTGTCCTCACCCTTTAGATAAGCAGTTCTCCAGGTGGTAATACATAAGGCTTTTGGTTCAGGTGAGCTTAACTTCCCTGGTTTTTATTTCATGCTCAGGAAACCTTGTTCATTATTATGCGCCCCCTGTGTAGGTCCACTTCAGAGAGAAGAAGTTCAGGTCCATCTGACTTGTGAAGGTGAATTTGGATGCCTTGTGGGATTTGTTTAATTGGCTAGATCCAGGCCACTGGGGCGTGGTTGAAATTGACCTGATCCTGCTGCTTGGAGGCCTGTTGGCTGTAGTTTTAGTGGATTGCTGTGTGAGACAAATTAAACAGTTGATCCCAGCCTCTGTCAGATTGATCAGTGATCAGTGGAATGAATGGTGCATTCATGAAAATTTCTCCAAGACTAAGATGGTGTAGAAACGAAGGGTAGAAATTGTGGAGAGATACTTTTCCAAAGTTCTTTGGTGTTTCTGCACATCGTGAAAGCAGAGGCACTGACTGCCCTTTCTAGACCATCTTTCCAAGGATGTTTGTGCAGTGACCAGCTTTGCTAAAGATAGAGGGGATATCTCCCTTTGGAGCAAAAAGCAGTATTGCTTAAAGCCTTGGAAGATAGACTTAAGTGTCTCCCTTTGGAGCAAGGGACACTAGTAGTATAAAAAATTGGGGTTCCCTAAACTCTGTCCCTCTTTTGTTCTGCAACTTTCTGCATGTGCTGTTATTACCTGACCTGCTTCTCTCCTTGTGTTCGGGGAACTGGCCCAAGAAAATGCTAACATTCTGCCTCTTGCTAGTGTTTTAAATGATGCAGTCCTTTGTCTTAGACCCATGGATCTTGTGTCTTCTTTCAGCATTCATGGAACGGTGCAGATTAACTTGTTAGCTTGCAAGCAAGGTAAAATCTGCGAGCCTTCATAGGTCTTGAAATTTGTGTTGGATAACGTTAATAGAGTCAAGATTTTCTTTCTTATGCAACGGAAGTTAATCTATTCATGATTAAACCTTTTCCAGAATGGATTGGGTGCCCATATGTGTTTCTACTCCCTGGAAAAAAATACTGGTATTTGTTTTGTTGGATAAAACTGCTCCATTTATGTCTGAAGCTTGTATCAATGAGTGGATCTTCCTAGGAGTGAAGTTATCTAAGACCATCACGTCTTTTACGCTAGCTTATTGTATTAACTTTTCCAGGGCTTCAGTTCTGTCACCTACAAATGAGAGAATCATATTTTCTAAGGTCCTTTCCAACTACAGTACTTCTAGGCAATATAAAAAAAACAGCATCACTTTAATTTTATTTATTTGATAAGTCCTTACATTGTTTTTGCTACGGGACAGGTACCAGTCTTAAGTGCTTTTCAAATAACTCATTTAAACAAGGCTAATGTTGTAGGTAAGGAAACTGAGGCAGAGAGTTAAGTAATTTACTCAGGGTCATCCAGCTAGAAAGTGACATAGCTGGGGTTCAAACCCTGGTAAAGTTTGTACGCTTTCCCACAATGCTGTGCTGCTCCCAGCTTTTCATTGAAAAAATGATTCACTTTCTGCCCCGTGAGAACTCAGGAAGCCACAGGAGAGAATGAAACAGGTCCCTGCTCTTCAGAATCTGCACACAAAGTGAGAATTTTATGCTCTGTGTGTTTGTCCCACAGAAGGTCTCCAAGGTAATCATTTGCCTAGAAGAATATCTCTTTAGAATGTAAAAGTGTACATTTTTAGGTTGAGTAGTTGGCTCCAGGTTTTTAAATGCCTTATTTAAGATTGTTCACATAAACCTTACGGTTCTAATCTGTTGGTAGTAAACTAGGTTAGACTTCGGGGAACTATGGAGACATAATTGGCCAAAAGGCTTACCTAGTTAATACCTAAAATAAGATTAATAAAATTATGTATAGAAATTAAAATAGTTACACTGAATCATTTTCTTTGAAAGTTTTTCATCAACCCACATCTCATTTATGTATGCTAATATGAGCTTCTTGAGGATAGTAGTAGAATCTTTCTCATCTTTGTATCTGTATTATACCTAAGACAATATTTCTCACTGTATTCATTTAAGTGTTGAGTGAATGATCATTTCATTTTTATAGTATACAAGATGATTCTACGTATCTGGCAGGGGCCTGGCAGGAAGCAAAGTTACACTCAGGTGGTCCAACCGGACAGGCTTGCATGAAGGAACTACTTACTGAAGACTGAAGGGAACAAACTTACTGAAGGAAACAAACAAGGGATGCGGAGGCACCGTGCTGTCATGACTCCTAGGTCGAAAGGGGCAACTATTATACAGCAACTGCATGGAGCCCAGGGACAGACTGACAGAGCTGTGACTGGCACAGCAGACAGGAAAGAGAGACAAGGAGGATAGATACCCCTGTGTCTCCTGCCACCTTCCAATCTCCTCCCAATAATCCTCTCGTTGGCCGAGCCCGACTGGAATACTGAATGATAAGGAGTGTGTAAAGGAGGGAGGGGGACAAAGGGAAAATAGCATGCTAGAAACATCTGGAGTTGTCTCAGCCCATTCAGGTTGCTATAACAGAATGCCGTAGGCCATGTGGTTTATAAACAACACAAGTTTAGTTCTTAGTTTTGGAGACTGCGGAAGTCAAGAACAAGGTTCTGGCAAGATCCAGTGTCAGGTACAGACTCACTTGCTGGTTCATAGAAGGTTGTCTCCTCCTTATAGGTTCACATGGCCAGAAGAAAGGCGTAGGCAGCTCTCTGGGGTCTCTTGTAAGTACTAACCCATTCACGAGGGCTCTGCTCAGATGACCTACTCACTTCTCAAAGGCCCCACTGCCTCTTACCTTCATGTTACTGGTTAGGATTTCAAGATTAATTTTAGGGGGATGCACATTCATTCTATAGCAGGATTGAAGCATGCATTATCATTTAATGCAATTTGATTCACCACTTGCAAAAATATTAAATCTTCCCTCTATCAGTTATGTTGTCACGCATGTTTTATGAAAAGCCCAATGTGTCCTAGATGTTTTCCAGTTAATTGTTTAATATTCACTTTGCTAAGAATTTACATAAAGTACTGAATCTAAATCATCAGTAGGTGGTGCTGCTGAGATTGAATCCTGAAAAATCTAAAATAGACATTTAACTGAAGATTATCTAGTATTCAGATAGGTTATTTGGGAAAGAATGTTACAAGCCAGTCAGTTTCTGATTCATTGTTTTTTCACAACATCTGTAAAGCATTGGTTTTTACAATTTTGATTTACTAACAGTGTGGAATAATATTCTGGATTTGCCCAACAATCAAAGGAGCAGCACCTAAGTATCTCCACAAAATCTGGAGGATGGGCGTGATCTAGAACATTGATCATGTTCTGACCTGCTGTACTGGCAGTGAGGAAGGTAACTATTGCCTTCTTGTTCTAATTTACTTTTAGAGGCATAAGCGATAAAGCATAATGTGTACCAAGATATTTTAAGTGATTCAGTTAAAATTTTCTGGAGAAGAGAATTACTTGCAAGGAACTTCACAACTTTATCTCTGGCAGTATCATCTTATGAGACAAGTGTGGGCAATGATTTGTTGACCCACTGAGATATCATTTTCCTGTCACCCCTCAGGAAACAGAGTATTACGGGCCTTGACCGATAGCAATAGGCCCGTAAGAACCATGGAGTTGTAAAATGTCTTACCTGCCATGGATTTTTAACATGCTGAAGTCTTTTTTCACTCAAATTAGGTAGTTGGTAAAATATAGATTCTCAGGCCATTTTCCTGGAGATTCTGGTTTAGTGGATCTGAGGTAGGCTGGAAATCTATGGTAAGTGTCCCAAGTGATCCTTATGGCCACACTAGTTCGGAAAGCATGGATATTCTGTAGCTTGCTTTTGACCTAAGTTTTCTTACACACTTGGCCCGAGGCTTCACAAATATTTTAGGGTCACCATCACCTTTGAGAAGTTGAAGAAAGCTCTGGACCTCTCCCAGAAAAATACTCCTACCCAGAGTTTTATGTGTAATTTCAGATGCTTTCAGAGATTTTCACAGTACATCTGTATCACCTATCTTGCAAAACCCCATCATATAGAATCAGCTCAAAATTCCCCAGCCTAGATTCCAAGCTTCCTGTAACCTTGTTCTACCCTACCGGTTGAGCCTTGTGCCACATTATTCCCATCGTACTCAGGAGCTATAAAGATGAGCAGATTTTTTCAGATTATATTCCTGGATACAGGGAAAAATTAAAGGAACCAGTATGGTTTTCTTGAAGTCTATATGAATTTGTCAAAATACAGGATATAATCTATTAAGGAAATGCTCTAGGTAGAATTTTATAGTTTGCAATCATTGGCTTTTTCTGATAAAGTAGACTGTGTTGATCCATCAAGATATATGTATCCATTTATTCTCTTCTCAAAGACCGGCCTCTTGTTTAGAGCATAAGTTGGGCTGGCCATGCCATACCACAGCAAAAATCATTCTGCTTCATTCTAGTGGTGAAGCTCACGAGAGCTTGGAACTCACATTGATTTCTCCCATCTTTTAACCAAAAAAATCTGTCAGTGTGAGCAGACCTGGATTCTACCAACAGTTAGACTTGTGAAGTCACTCAGAGTTTTTAAATTATTGAGACTAATAGGTTTATTATTCATCTGAATCAACTTATTAGCAGTCTGATTCTGACTGTGATATAAATTCATAGTATGACTGTCATTGCAGAGGAAAATCATACAGATTAAATACCTTGGTCACATATCCCAAATAGATGTTTAAAATAGAAATTATATCTGGGCCATTATCTCTGGTGGTGATCTAACCATTACATATTGTTTATTTCTATATTTATTATCATGATTAGCTAGATGTTTACATGAAATTGGTTTATCTAACTCTAGGTAATATAGGAAAAAAACAACTATTATGTAGCAAGACACAGTTTTTAAAAACGCATGCAGACAGTTTTAAGATATAGACGTAGTTCTTTGTATGTATGAGATTTTTATTTCTTTAACTCCCATTGTCTCATTTTATCAATAGCATAAGGTTGAAAATGGAATTCAGATATATGAGCACTAGTGGGATTCAACAACAGTGACCAAGTGGACAGAAAAAAACTGCCTGACTGCCTGACTGCCATCTTTTGAAAGTCCCATTTACAAGGTTGGCCCTCGACTTGCATCTGGGAACTTGTATTTGGGGAGGGTTCCCATCACTCCCAGAATTGATGGGTGGCTCACTGTGCCCAAACTATTTGCACAAATGGTGTGGTTTTGCGGAATACCTGCCTTCCTTTAGGGAGTCTGGAATTTGGGGATATGCCAGGCAGAGGGCATGATCCCCCTCCAGTAAAAAGCCCCAGGCACTAAGCCCAATGAGTTTTCCTAGTTGGCAACATTTCACACATGTCACAACTTGTTGCTGGGGGGAATTAAACTCATCCTGTGTTGCTCTACTGAGAGGAGGCCATTGGAAGCTTGTAGCCAGTATACAAATAATTACACACAATATATACAATTTTGTGAGTTTGAATATATGAATACACTCATATTAACCATCACCATAATCAAGGTAATGAACACATCCATCACTGCCCAAGTCTCCTGGTGTTGTTTTGTTGTTTTTGTAGTAACAACACTTAACATGAGATCTGTCCTCTTAACAAATTTTTAAGCACATTACTTTACTGCTAACTACTGGCACAATGTAGTATAGCAGATCTCTGGCACTTACCTTGTAGAACTGTAACTTTATCCCCATTAAAGAACTCCCCGTATATCCCTCCTTTCCCTGGTAACCACCATTCTATTTTCTACTTGTATAATTTGACTTTTTAAAATTTATTTTTTTCTTTTTTTTTAAATTGAAGTTTAATTAACATACAGTATGATATTAGTTTAAGACATACAACATAATGATTTAACAACTGTATACATTACTCTGCACTCACCACAAGTGTAGTCACCATCTGTCACTGAACGATGTTACAATATTAATGACTGTATTGCCTATGCTGGACTTTCCTGTGTGCTTAGTGAATAGTTTATGACTAGAAGTTTGTACCTCTTAAGCCCCCTTATCTATTTCACCCATCCCCTGCTACACCTACCCTCTGCAATTACCAGTCTAGTTTTTTGTTGTTTGTTTCTGTTTTTTTAGATTCCACATATAAATGAAATTACACAGTCTTTCTCTGATTTATTTCACTTAGCATAATACCCTCTAGGTCTATCCATGTTGTTGCAAATGGCAGGATCCCATCTTTTTTATGGCCGAGTACTATTTGTTGTGTGTATGTATGCACATCTTTATCCACTTATCTATGGATGGATACTTGGGTTGCTTCCATATTTTGGCTATTGTAAATAATCCTGCAACAAATGTTTATAAGGGAATGGTCTAGTTTCATTCTTTTGCATGTAGGTCTCCAGTTTTCCCAACACCATTTGTTGAAGAGACTGTCCTTTCCCCGTTGTATATTCTTGCCTCCTTTGTTGTAGATTAATTGACCATATATGCATAGGTTTATTGCTGGGTTTTCCATTTTGTTCCATTGATCTATGTGTCTGTTTGGGGGGCAGTAGTGTCCTGTTTAGATTACTACAGCTTTGTCATGTGTCTTGAAATCTGGGATCGTGATACCTCCAGTTCTTTTCTTTCTCAAGATTGCTTTGACTGCTTGGAGTCTTTTGTGGCTCCATACAGATTTTAATATTATTTGTCCTAGTTCTGTGAAGAATACTTTTGGTGTTTTGGTGGAGATTGCATTGAATCTGTAGAATGCTTTGGGTAGTGTGGGCATTTCAACAACATTAATGCTTCTAATCCTTGAGCATGGAATATCTTTACATTTGTTTGTGTCATCTCCAGTTTCTTTCATCAGTGTCTTATAGTTTTCAGAGTACAGATCTTTCATTTCCTTGGTTAAGTTTATTCCTATGTATTTTATTCTTTTTGGTGGATTGTTTTCTTAACTTCTCTTTCTGGTAGTTCATTATTAGTGTATACAAATACAACAGATTCCTGCATATTATTTTGTGTCCTACAACCGAATTCATTTTATAAGTGTTTTGGTAGAGTCTTTAGGGTTTTCTATATACATTATCATCTCATCTGCAAATAGTGGCGGTTTTACTTCTTCCTTACCAATTTGGATGCTATCTATCTATCTATCTATCTATCTATCTATCTATCTAATTGCTGCAGCTAGGACTTCCAGTACTCTATTGAATAAAAGTTCAAGAGTGGGCATCCTTGTCTTATTCCTGATCTTAGAGGAAAAGCTCTCAGTTTTTCACCATTGAGTATGATGTTAGCTGTGGGTTTTTCACATACAGCCTTTCTTATGTTGAGGTACGGTCCCTCTGAACCTATTTCGTTGAGAGTTTTTATCATGAGTGAATGTTGTACTTTGTCACATGCTTTTTCCACATCTGTTGAGATCATATGATTTTTCTTCTTCGCTTTGTTTGTGTGGTGTATCACACTGGCTGATTTGCAAATACTGAACCACCCTTGCATCCCAGAAATAAATACTACTTGATCATGGTGAATGATTCTTTTAAATGTATTGGTGGATTTAGTTTGCTGTTATTTTCTTGAGGATTGTGCATCTATGTTCATCAGAGGTATTGGCCTGTAGTTTTTTTGGATTTTGTTTTGTTTTTGTTGTTTGTTTGTTTGTTTGTTTTTTGTAGTGTTTTTATCTGGTTTTGGTATCAGGATAATGCTAGTCTCATAGAATGACTTTGGAAGTTTTTCTTACTCTTCAATTTTTTGTAATAGTTTGAGAATAGGTATTACTTCTTTTTTAAATGTTTGGTAGAATTTACCTATGAAGCCATTTGGTTCTGGACTTCTGCTTGTTCAGAATTTTTTGATTACTCATTTAGTTTCATTGCTAGTAATTGGCTTGTTCAAATTTTCTGTTTCTTCCTGATTCAGTTTTGGAAGATTGTATGTTTCTAGGAATTTATCCATTTCTTCCACATTGTCCAATTTGTGGGTATATAATTCTTCATAATATTCTCTTAAAAGTCTTTGTATTTCTGTGGTGATAGTTATTATTTCTCTTTCCCTTCTGATTTTATTTATTTGAGTCCTCTCTTTTTTCCTGATGAGTCTCTCAAAAGTTTCATCAGTTTTGTTTATCTTTTTGAAGAACCAGCTCTGGTTTCATTGATCTTTTTTATTGTTTGTTTGTTTTTGTCTCTATTTCATTTATTTCTGCCCTAATCTTTGTTATTTCTATCCTTCTATTAGCTTTGGGCCTTATTTTTCTTTTTCTGGCTCCTTTAGGTGTAAGGTTAGGTTGTTTATTTTAGATTTTTCTTGTTTTTTGAGGTAGGTAGACCTGTATTGCTATAAACTTTTCTCTCAAGACTGCTTTTTGTTGCAGATTTTGGACTGTTAGTTTTTGATTTTCATTTATCTCTATGTATTCTTTTCTTTTCTTTTTTATTTCTTGGTTGACTCATTCATTAGTAGCATGTTTTATGCCTTCCATGTATTTCTGTTATTTCGATTTTTTTCTTGTAATTGATTTCTGGTTTCATACCACTGTGGTCAGAAAAAATGCTTGATATGATTTCAGTCTTCTTGAATTTATTGAGACTTTGTTCTAGTTTAGCATGTAATCTGTCATAGAGAATGTTCCATGTGCACTTGAAAGGAATGTATTCTGTTTTCTCTTTTCCCTGGATTGTTTTGTATATATCTGTTAGGTCCATCTGGTCTCTAATGTGTCATTGAGAGCCACTGTTTCCTTGTTGATTTTCTGTCTGGATGATCTGTCCATCAGTGTAAGTGAGCTGTTAAGGCGCCCCACTATTATTATTGCATTATTGTCAATTTCTCCCTTTATGTCTGTTAATAATTGCCTTATTTCGGTGCTTCTCTGTTGAGTGCATAGATATTTACAATTTTATATCCTTTTGTTGGATCGTTCCCTTTATCATAATAGAGTGCCCCACTTTGTGTCTTGCCACAATCTTTGTTTTAAAGCCTGCTTTGTCTGATATAAATATTGCTGCCTCATTTGTTTTTGTTTTGTTTTTGTTTTGCATTCATTTGCATGGTATGTGTTTTTCCATCCCTTCACTTTCAATCTGCATGTATCTTTAGGTCTGAAGTGAGTCTTATAGACAGCACATAGAGGGATCTTGTTTTCTATATCCATTCAGTCACCCTATGTCTTTTGATTGAAGCATTTAGTCCATTTACATTTAAAGTAGTTATTGATAGGTGTGTACTTATTGCCACTTTGTTTCTTGTTTTTTAGTTATTTTTGTAATTCTCTCTTCTTCTCTTGCTCTTTTCCCTTGTGATGTGATGGTTTTCTTTAGTGATATGCTTAGATTCCTTTCTCTTTGTTTTTTATATATCTATTATAGGTTTTTGATTTGTGGTTACCATTAGGTTTCTATATAACATCTTATGCATATGGCAGTCATTGTTAAGTTGATGGTTATGTTCTTAAAGTATTAAATTATAATCCCTCCACATTTTATGTATGTGTTATGATATTGTACATCCTTATTCTGATTTTTGTAGAGGTAATTGATTTTACTACTTTTATGTTTTAACCTCCATGCTGGTTTTGTAAGTGATTGATCTAGTACTTTTATTATATGTTTGCATTCACCTGTGAGTTTTTTCTCTTTCACAATTTTCTTCTAGTTACTGCCTTTTCTTTCCACCCAAGCAAGCCTTTAATATTTCTTGTAATGCTGCTTTATTGGTGATGAACTCCTTTAACTTTTGTTTGTTGGGGAACTCTTTATCTCTTTTTCTATTCTAAATAATAACCTTTCTGGGTAGATTGTTCTTGATTGCAGATTTTTTTCCTTTGAATATATCATGCCACTCCTTTCTGGCTTGTAAAGTTTCTGCTGAAAAATCAACTGATAGCCTTATGGGATTTTCCTTGTAGGTACTTGTTTTATTTTCTCTTGCTGCTTATGAAATTCTCTATCACTATTTTTTTTTTTTTTTTTTTTTTTTTTGCCATTTTAATTAAATCTGTCTCGGTGTGGCTCTCCTTGGGTTAATTTTGTTAGGAGTTTTTCCAGAATCTGGATGTCTATTTCCTTCCCCAGATTAGGGAAGTTTTCAGCTACTATTTCTTTAGAAGAGTTTTTTGCTCCCTTCTCTCTTTCTTCTCCTTCTGGGATCTCTATAATGTCATGCTGTTATGCTTGATGATGTCACTGAGTTCCCTTAACCTATTCTCATTTTTTCATTATTCTTTGTTCTTTTTGTTCTTCAGCTTGGTTGCTTTCCATTACTCTGTCTTCCAGATTGCCCACCTGTTCTTCTGCATCCTCCAGTCTGCTCTTGATTCCCTCTACCATATGTTTTGTTTGTTAATCAGTTCTACATCTCTAACGGGCTCCTTTTTATATTTTTCTATCTCTTTATTAAAGGTCTCCCTGAGATCCTCCACTCTTTTCTCAAGTCTAGTGAGTATCTTTATGATCTTTACTTCAAATTGTTTATCAGGTATTCCTAATCTCCATTTCATTTAGCTCTTTTGCTGTTACTTGACATATTCCTTCATTTAGGACCTATTCCACTGTCTCATTTTTCCTTATTCTCTGTTTTCTATGTATTAGGAAGGTCGGTTGTATTTCCTGGTCTTGAAAGTAGTAGTCTTGTAAACAAGAGGTCCAGTGGTGCCCTATAGCATAATGCCCTCTGGTCATCAGAACCCGGCATCCCAAGTGCATCTCCTCTGTGCACTGCACATGTTCTACTATTGTGGCTGAACCCTATTTGCTCAGTCCAGTCAACTGCAATGACCTACTTTGCCTGCTGTGAGTGCACTGGGCAGGGTTTGATCTCTCACTGTTGAGTAGCCTTTTTGCGGTCACCATGGGCTTGTAGATGGGTGATGTCAGTAGTCAGACCAGCTGTCCACACTCAGTTTGTCTCTGCAGCTTCTTGTGCACTGAACAGCTGGGCCATCTCCCTGCATAGCCAGCTAAAAGCCTCACCTGCTGGAGCTGTGAGAGCACTGGTGTGTGGGGTTATCTCCTTTTCCCTCTAGGGCAGGAATCACTTTCCTGGGGCACTAGTCCCTGCTGGGGCTGCTTGAAGGGTGTGGCAAGGCAGGAGTTGCTTTGGAGGGATATCTGCTAAGATGGGTGGTTTGGATAGGGCAGGACCATAGGGGAATGTGAGGGCAGGACGTGCAGTGCCAGCAAGATAGGCGGAGAGAGTTTGGACTGGTTCCCGCAAACATATGGCTGTCTAAGCTGGGGGGAGGCAAGAGAAAAGGTGCCAAACAGCACTTTTGTTCTTGGAGAAGTCTCCTGAAGATCTCGTCTCCTCGAAAGTATGTTCTGAGATTGGTAAATGAATCTCCTTTATGTAACACCCCATGTGCTTTTCAAATTGCTGTTTCTATGCTGTGTCTCAGCAGAGCTATTTAGTATGTTGGCTCTGTAAGGGTGGAAACTCAGTTTGCTCTTGCCTTCTGGCCCTTCCTGAACTAAGCCCACTGGTTTTTAAAGTACCTGGAATTAAGCTTCGCTAATTCTGAAAGCTCAGGAAGTTAAGCTTCCCTAGTTTTCAAACTAAATGTTATGGGGATTTGTCTTCCCAGCATAGGTCCCCAGTGCCTGGGGTGCCTGGGGTGGGTCTGAACCTCCCCCTTCTCCTAGCTTGTGGATTCCCTCCTATCTGTGGTTAGTCTCACCATGGGTGTGGTTCCCAACCGTATCTCTGCCCCTCTTACTCTTTTACACGTGGCCTCTCTATGATTAACTGTGGAAGTTCTCTTCTGCCAATTTGGTTTTTTTTTTTTTTTTTTTCCAGAGTTAGTTGTACACATGTAGCTGTTATCTTTGTAGGCCCATGAAATGAAGTGAGCTCAGCATCCTCCTCCTCTGCCATCTTTCTCTGAACTCTCATCTGCATTTGATTGTCTTGATGTTTCTTGTAGGAGGAAATTATTTAGTATTGGTCCTCCTGCGATTGAGTTATTTCACTTCGCATGTTTTCCGGGCCCACCCATGTGTTGCAAACAGTAGGGCTTCCTTCCTTCTTCAACACTGAATAATATTCCAGTGTCTGTTATACCATGATTTCTAAACCCATTTCTATATCCATTCATCTGTTAATGAGCACGGGGGTTACTTTCACAACTTGGCTGTTGTGAAATGCTATAATGAACATGGGAATGTAGAAATTTCTTCAAGATCCTGATTTCAGTTCATTTAGATGAATACCCATAAGTGGGTTTGCCCCATCATATGGTAGTTCTATGTTTTAATATTTTGAAGAACCTCCATAGGGTTTTTCATAGTGGCTGCACCATTTTCCATCCCCACTAACTGTATGCAAAGGTTCCAGTTTCTCCATATCCATCGTAACCACCTTATTATTTTGGAGGGTGGGTATGTGGAATAATAGTTATCCTAACAGGTGTTGTCTTATTCCAGATTTTAGGGGAAAAGATTTTGGCTTTTTACCATTGATCGCAATGTGGGCTGTGGGCTTTTCATATATGGCTTTTATTGAGTTGAGGTAAGTTCCTTCCATACTTTTTATTTATTTTTTGAGAGTATCATGAAAAGATGCTGAATTTTGTCAAGTAATTTTTTTTTGCACTTACTTTAAATGGTCATATGATTTTTGTCTTTCATTCTGTCAGTGTGATGTGTTACCTTGTTTGATCATGTGTGTTGGTCCATCCTTGTGTCCGAGGGATAAATCTCACTTGATTAGGGTGTATGATCCATATACCATTACTGTGCTGTCGGGTTAGGTTTGCTAATATTTTGTTGAGGATTTTTACATCCATGTTCATCAAGTATATTGGCCTGTAGTTTTCTTGTGGTGTTTTGTCTGGTGTTAATATCAGGGTGATGCTGGCCTATACAATGAGTTTGGAAGTGTTCCCTCTATTTTGTTGGAAGAATTTAATAAAGATTGCTATTAATTATTTTTAAATGTTTGATCGAATTTGATGGGGTCCTTGAGCAAATGGCTAAGATAGAATTCTTGAGATGTCTTTGGTGTAAAAAGGTAATTTTATTAAAGCACGGGGACAGGACCCGAGGGCAGAAAGAGCTGCATTGGGGTTGTGAGGAGTGACTGATTATATACTTTTATGTTAGTGGGGGTTAGGGATTAAGTCTCTAAGGAGAAAGCCCTAAGGCTTTCAAGACCTTGAGGGGCTAGCTGCTGTTAGGATAAGGTAACTTTTAGTCTTTAGTAAAACAGAAACACTAAGGCAGTGAGGCAGCCATGATTTCCCTGAGCAAGGTCACACTCTGTACGTTTTGGGTGTCTGTCAGTGGGCTGCAAGCTGTAAGGAGATGTAATTTAAGCTACATTTCTCTTGCTTTTGTGTCCCTCATCATTTCCGCCCTGAACAGTTAGACCCTTAAATCTTTAAGGTTGTTGAAGGTGGAAGGTCTCATCTTCTGAATCTTCTTCCTGCCGACTTAGGGGTGTAGAGATGTCCCGTACCTATGGGTCAAGGTTGGTCAGTTGAGAATTTAATAGGAGTTAGAAAAGGCTAAGGCAGCTGTAGCTAGAGTTGATAACATATGGGAGTCTCCTTGAGCAGAAAGGATTATCTGTTGGCTTGAAGTTGTGGCAGCAAAGGAGTCTTGGCACCAGATGGAGAGACATGGGAGAGAACAGCAAAACACGATTAAAATAACACAAAGAAAAAGAAGCCCACATAAGAGTCCTTTGATAGTTGACACAAATCTTTCTTTTGTCCAGGAATTGAACTAATTATTAAAGGAAAGAGAGAGATCATTTAAAGTGCCAATCTGCGTATTTGTCAGTTAGAAACTCGGAAATATTTTTCGGCAATCTGGGACTGTATACACAGCATTCTGTTTTTATGAGATATAAACTCTACCTTGTGCAGCAGCTAAAACATTAATGCCATTTTATTTTGTAGAACTGTCCAATGCATTGGAGTTATTTTCGTGTTTAATAATGCAATGTTATTTTGAGAGTCATTTAAGGCCTTGATTATGTAACAGGTGGTGTTAACTATCATACTGATTTCATTTTGCTTAGTAATTAATCAGGTAATTAATAAGAGGCACTTTTAGAGAAACAAGAAGTCTATAGGTTAATGGTTAGAGCAAATTACCAACCCAATAACTGTCAGAAGACTTTGAGATATCTGGCCTGCGACATCCTCAGATGGAGTGGGGATGGGCAGTGGGAATCAGATGGGTTTTGGTTGGTTCGTTGGTTGGTTCGTTGGTTGGTTTGTAACGCAAATGCCTGTGATGTTCCTTTTGAATGGCCCATTGAGCAGCAGGCACAAAGATGTCTATACATGGGTTTTGTGACAATTTCTCTGAAGTTTACCTCAAGTTGTCTAGTTTAGGCAAACAACAAACATTTAAAGACCATCAGAACTAGAACTTAACATCCGTAAAGGTGTGTTATTGAAACATAATTTTTCTCTCTAATTAACCCTCATTTCCAGAGATAGCCAAATCAAGACTAATTCATTTATAGAACGAGTCCAGTTTTAACAAAGAAGACCTAATTATTTACATAAGCTCAGCAAGAACGGCAATTGGTCATAGAGATCTTTTAAAATTTGCTTGGCTGGAAGTTTTTGTAAGGAATCTCTAGATTGAACTTTTAGTAGCTTCGCCAGTCCAGGAGCCCCAAACCAAGCACTTGCCATCAGACATGCCTGCAAAACCTGTAGCTTTGGGTGAATTTCTTTTCACAAGGTCCCAAAGATATTCTGAGGTTCCTGCACCTGCCAGGAAGTGACGTTCTTTACTCACCTGGTAAGGCTGCTGGGAACTCTGTAAGCAAGGTATCAGGCCATCATTTCCAAGGGGCTCTATGGTTATAAAGTCAACCTTCGTCCCTTAAAACTGGTTATATCTGAGTCTAAGCCTGTCTCTCTCAAATATGACATCCCAGTCAAAGCCTTGGTAAAGTAATCAGTATTTCCAATGGTGACCTGTTACAAGGAGAACAGATTCTTACTGAACTTTTGCAAATACCTGTATTTGCCATGAAAGAAAGAATACTCAACTGAGAGCTTTTGAATTTCAGAGGGTTCAGGTAGAGAGAAAAGTGAAATGTCTCAGTTTGTTTACAAATGAATACTTTATCACATTTCTGTATGTTGTGGGTATCTTAAGAGAAAGTTTCCCTAATCTGGAGAAGCAAAGAGAGAACCAGCAATATTTCCAACAAGAGTCACAAAATCTATATTCCTTCTCAATTTATTTAGTCCCGTGTTACTAATTTTTGTTCAGTTTGAATGCAGGTTTTTAATTCTGGAAATTTTTACCCATTTGTTTTATGATCTTAAAGATGTGAAATACCCGTACTTGTCCTAAAAGTCCTTTTTATAAATCTCCTTAAACATAAAACATATTTTGTAAGTGCATCAGAACAAGAACTATAAATGACAAAAGACTCAAAAATGGACATGGTCAGTAATCTGAGGGGAGCGTTCATTATGATGCAATTGACAAGGAAACTCAGTTATTTCTGTGACACATAGCACTCTGATAATTGGAATATCTGGTGATGACCTTATACCAAAACATATTAAAACTTTAGGAATTATATATATAATTATATTTGAGCAGTTATAGCATTTACCCAAGCAATACGACCTAAGGTTTTCCATTGTTTGTTTGACAGGGTTTTCCAGGTAACACATCAAATAAAGAGGCCCATTTGGTCAAAAAGATTTCATTGACAATTTAAATCCTGGGAAGTTTGTTAAAACCTTAGGAAGTTATAAAGCACATCCTAAATAGGATTATAGATCATTACAAATCTTAATTATTTATTTAACCAAGGTGGCAATAAGAGATTCTCAAGGCAAATATGTAGGGTATATAGTTGTTAGCAAAGCCTAGCTCCTTTAACATTGAGAAGTTTTAACTAAGTGATCAAAGACCTGATAAAGACAAAACATAAAGCTTTGGTTTCTCTGGCAGACAAAAGAGAAAAGACTTTTGTTTACTTTTTTTTTTTTTTAATCAAGAGCAGATCCACAATCCAAGAAAACTGTCCTTTGAACAGAGAGAAAAGCAGACTTTTAATCTTATACCAGTGTATTTTAATTTTTTTTTAACGTTTATTTATTTTTGAGACAGAGAGAGACACGGCATGAACGGGGGAGGGGCAGAGAGAGAGGGAAACACAGAATCGGAAGCAGGCTCCAGGCTCTGAGCCATCAGCCCAGAGCCCGACGCGGGGCTCGATCTCGCGGACCGCGAGATCGTGACCTGAGCTGAAGTCGGACGCTTAACTGACTGAGCCACCCAGGCGCCCCTACCAGTGTATTTTAAAAATCCATTCGTTTCAACCTTAGTCCATCCTAACCACCCAAAATTTTCCTTTCAAAGTATTTCCCGTCACCAACCTTCTACAGTTTTCCTTTGCATTCACATTTTGTCTCAAGCCATGTCTCTCTGAACAACCAGTTTCATTTAGGACAAAACTACTTTCTTTTACCTTCAACAAAAATGTATTTCCATTCCTTATATATTTTTTGACATATATCCTACTTTTCTACATACAGAGTTGTTTTCCTTACTTCCATCAGTCTTAATTACGTTTAAAAGAATTTGAACTCTTAGAAACCTTAGTCTCCAGTGAAAACTAAGTAGTAACCAATTGTGAAGTGTGACACCAGAATATTTTAGATGGAAAATTTATGAATCAACTAAGCACAAAGCAAATTTTCCAACAGCCTCAAATATCCTTAGTTTCTCTGCAATAAGTCAAAAACACAAACCTGTGTTTAATAATATGTCAGCATTTTATCCAATTTGGAAAAGACCTAGATGTCCAATGAATTCAATCCAGTTTATCATCCAAACAAAACCTTAAAGTTTTAGGTTACCAAAGCTCTTGAAAGCTATCTTAACAATTACCCACAAAAACTTTGAGAGAGACAAAAGGAACCATTATTTTCAGCCATCTTTTTTCTGACAAATTGCAACAGAGATATCCACGAGCTTATTTGACCTTAAAGAAGCCTAGGTAGAAAAAGTTTTGTATTTAATGCTGCTAACTCTAAAGACATGGCTATCTTAATTAAGCCAACAAACTTAAATTAGTTCAAATACCAAATATGTTCCATTTGGGTCCACTTAAAAAGTCCATCACTTTGGGGGCGCCTGGGTGGCTCAGTCGGTTGAGCATCTGACTTCGGCTCAGGTCGTGTTCTCGCGGTTGATGAATTCGAGCCCTTCATCCGGCTCTGTGCTGATGGCTCACAGCCTGGAGCCTGTCTCAGATTCTGTGTCTCCCTCTCTCTCTGCCCCTCCCCAGCTTGCACTCTGTCTGTCTCTCTCTCTCAAAAATAAATAAACATTAAAAAAATTAAAAAAAAAAAAAGTCCATCACTTTGTTCACCATGCCACTTTTTACCTGGGGCCCCAGTGAGGAAATCTGAAGTGGGTGGTGTAAGTCCATGAGGGTGCCCTGCACTCTTTGACAGTGAGGGAAGGAGGAGGAGCTGATGGTGCCAGAGGCTTGGAAGATACAGGCTGCATCCAAAATGGTGCAGAAACAGGAGGAAGGGAGGGGAAGGCAGAAGAGGCGAGGTGTCTTCAGGGAAGGCTGGAGGTGGATAAACACCCAGAGGACAGAGAACGTGGTCTCCTAGTCCTAAAACCTGTCAGTTCAGACAGATGAGCAGATGCAGAATTTTTGTCCACCAAATGGAAACGGGCAGTCCGTGTTGGGCCGGAGAAGACAGGGAACTTCCCTGAAACAAAAAGGAGTTTCAGCAGCTGCTTGGGAATATTCCTTACATTCTCCTTCTGGAGGTAGACTAACCAGAGACAACGGACTCCAATTATTATAGTCATTAACCCAGGGAATGAAGGAAGGAGAATCTCCCACGTACAGGTAGAGTAACCTGAGTCTATTAGGAAGGAGGGACAGTGAGTGAGAATGTTAGAGTCCCCTTCATTAGGGATGGCCTTTGTCTCCTCCAGCAACCTGGGTTTATTCAGAAGGGCGTGTTTAGACAACCCTCCAAATATATCGGGAGGGAGTTTATCAGCCTGGTTAGTGGCCAAACACACTCTGCAAGAGGCCCTCCGTTCTGGATCCTGATTTAGGACCATGAAAGCCTGGGCATAGGGTACCTCAGTCCACTTGTCCTGTTCATTGCAGAAGAGATCTGATAGATTGTATTAAGGCTATACAGTGTTACAGAAGATCAGTCCTTTCCTAAATTTTGCAATCCGAATTGATTCCAGTGGATTAAAAGGCATCCCAAGGGAGAGTCCTTGGGGACTGAACAAGAAAATCCATGTTTCTAGAAAAGTTGAGAAGGTCCATTACCAAAAATCACCCGTGACTCCAGGGTGGCGTCCCGCGCGGGATATGTCAGAGGTTCCTGGTGTCAAAGCGACCAGTGGCATCCCTCAAACAAAATCACTCTGATCACCGACCAGCCACTAAGGGCCCCTGGAGAAGGGATGCTAGTCCCTTTGCTTCCCCATTGTATCCTAGGCTACAAATGGGTGCCTGGCGTATGGACCTAAATATCGTGACATGCCATGACTTGAAAGCTATGCCATAAGACGGTGTGCTGTAAAAGGTCGTGCCTTAGTTTACCTTGTCTTGAGGAGCATGCCATGAAGGTCATGCCTTAGTTTCCTTGAAGTCTGTGCCAATTTAACCCATGGAAAACACTAGAAAATTTCTATAAGGGGGAATTACCCAATTCTGTAATTTAAGTAGTTAGTAGAGGACATTGACAGAAAACAGTAGAGAGAAATCCATCATTATCTAAGCAATGTTCCAACACATACAGTCTTTATAGACAACTTCCCTAGGAAATGGTTCCTTGCTGGGTTTTAATTCAATTGGGTACTGGTTTTGGCCGGCTCCCAGTGGAGGTCTCATGGCCAGAAGCGGCTAGTCCAGAGATGTGGAGGGGATCATATTTGACCAATACGGAGGAAACCTCACATGGGAGTCTTAAGATTAGCAGCCATGCTAGTCACTTAGGTGGTTGTCTCCTGCCCAAGACAGACAACTTTGTATAAGGACAGGAATAAAGAGAGGGCATCAAGTTTCTGGGTCTTATTACCATTCTGGCCAGGGTACTAACTTTCAGCCAAAAGGCAGGCTTTCTCCTCCCCCGTAGACTAGCCATGGGCTAGAGGATTGCAGCCTGAGCAGCAACTGAAAAAAATATGCCAATAAGTGTTCCATGAACGTGTTCCAATAAGACCGTACTCCTTGAAAAGCCTCTGAAATGAGAGTAAAGGAAGAAAAGAGAAAATACTTACCAAGTCTGCACCAAGGCTGAGTCCAGATGGAAAGACTCAAAGCCCCATGTAAGCATGCCAAAATGATGGGATTCTTGAGCAAACAGCTAAGAAAGAATTCTTGAGACGTGTTTAGTGCAAGAAGGAGATTTTATTAAAGCATGGGGGCAGGACCCATGGGCAGAAAGAGCCGTACTGGGGTTGTGAGGAGTGACTGATGATACACTTTTAAGTTAGTGGGGGTTAGAGAGAGCATAAGTCTCTAAGGCATTTGAAAGCAAGGCTTTCAGGACCTTGAGGGGCCAGCTGCTATTAACATAAGGTTACTTTTAGTCTTTAATAATTCAAAAACATTAAGGAAGCGTGGCAGCCATGAGTTCATTGACCAAGATCACACTCTGCATGTTTCGGGTGTTTCTCACTGGGCTGTGAGCTGTAAGGAGATTTAATTTAAGCTACATTTCTCTTGCCTTTGTTTCCCTAGAACTCACCTAGGAAGCAGTCAGTCCTTGGCTGTTTGGGGGGAGAGGTTCTCGATGATTGATTCAATCCTAGTATTTGCTATTGATCTGTTTAGTCTTTCTGTTTCATCTTGATTCACTCTTAGGTTTTGTGTTTCTAAAAATGTATCCATTTCTTCTAAGTTGTCCAACTTTTTGGCATTATAATTGTTCATAATAGTTTCCTATGATATTTTCAGTTCTGTGGCACCAATTGTAATGTCTCATCCTGCATTTCTGATTTTATATATTTGAGTCTTCTCTTTTCTTCATAGTTAGTCTAGCTAAGGGTTTGTTGATTTTGTTTGTTTTTTTAAAAAACCAGCTCTTAGGGGGCGCCTGGGTGGCTCAGTCAGTTAAACGTCCGACTTCAGCTCAGGTCATGATCTCGCGGTCCGTGAGTTCGAGCTCCGCGTCAGGGTCTGTGCTGACAGCTTGGAGCCTGGAGCCTGCTTCGGATTCTGCGTCTCCCTCTCTCTCTGCCCCTCCCCGTTCATGCTGTGTCTCTCTCTGTCTCAAAAATAAATAAACGTTAAAAAAATTTTTTTGAATTAAAAATAAAAACCAACTCTTAGTTTTGTTGATTTTTGTACTCTTTATTTCATCTATTTCTCCTCTAACTTTTATTATTTCCTTCTCCCCTAACTTTGGGTTTAGGGTGTTCTTTTTCTGCTTATTTGAGGTCTAAATTTAGATTGTATGTTCGAGATTTTTCTTATCACTACAAACTCTTAATACTTGTTTGTTCTATCCATTAAGCTTTGGTATGTTGTGTTTTTATCTTCATTTGTCTGAAGATATTTTAAAATGTCCCTTTTGATCTTCATATTTGGGTATTGTGTTTCTATATCTAAACTAGTCTCGAGCACAGTATGTGCCTAACTTCTTTTTTTTGTCTGAATCCCCACATAACTCTCCTCTTTGCTTCCTTAATGACTTGGGTGTACATATCTCATTGAGCTTCTGTTGAAATGACTTATGGAAATGTCTGTCCATTCAACTAGACAGTAAGCCTGTAGGGACAAACAGTATGCCTTGGTCAACTTTGTTCCCCAGAATAAGTGCAGAAGCTAGCACAGAGAAGCCACTCAGTTCATCTGTGAATTCATTCCGCAATGCAGTCAACGTATATTTATTGAGATCTTACTATGCGCCAAGCACTAATCTGGGTTTGAGTATATAACAGAGATCAAAATTGGTAAAAGGCTTTGCCCTGAGGAAACTTATGTTCCAGTTTGGAGAGCAGACAGTTAATATTTTAAGTAAGTCAAATAAACATCATTATTGTTGTTAAGTACTAAGAGGAAAAATTAGAGGAGGAAGAAGAATAGGAAATTGCGGAGGGGGATGTGTTGAAATTTTGGATAAGCAGTCTCACATTGAAAGTGTCACTTATGTAAAAACCTCCCGAAAGTGGGGTAGTTGGCTCTTGGGATGTCTTGGGGGAGAATGGACAATGGCTTCATAAAGGGTGAAGCTTCTATGCCTGGTGTGTTTGGAGAACGTAGAAGAAGACAGTGAGAGGGAAAGTAGTGGCAAATTAAGAGAGAAAGGTGGTTGGGGAGACAGTGTGTAAGGCCTTGGAAACTCTGGTAAATTCTTGGACCTTTACTCTAAACAAGATGGGAAGCCAGTGGGTGGCTTTTTGGACAGAGAAGAGGTAAGTGAACTTACTCATTAAATGTTTTTTTTTTTTTTTAGAAATAAATGGGCCAAATATACATAGTACAAGAAGACATATATCTTGCATGCATTTGTAGTCTAAGTTTTAAAAGGAGTAATTTAGGTTAGAAGATTCCAAACCCATGATATCTTTAACAATGCCGATTTAAAAAATCTGCAATTAAAACAAAACAAAACTTGCACCACCCAGTGGAATTAGGGAGCACTACGTTTAGGCAAACCAGTTGGAAATTTTATTTTTTATCTATATTAACCAAAATAACTGGATAGTTGTCGTTTCTGTGTACTTTGCAAAGATATGGCCATGTCTAATAATATTGTTTTCAAGTTATTTTTATCTTAAGTAGGAAAAAATTGGAGAGCCACAACCTTATCAAGTCCTTCGCAGTGAAGATTTGGGAAATATAGGTTAAATAATTTTTGTGAGCTTTGGGCTGAATATACACTAGTTAGGGTTGTGTCTAATTTAAATAGGGGTTTTTTTTTGTTTTGTTTTGTTTTGTTTTTTTTGCCTTAATTTGTTACTTTGGAATATGGAAAGGCCAACCCAGATTGTTGTAGTCCCCTAAAAAATAAATTCTGAGGGGTGCCTGGGTGACTCAGTCTGTTGAGCATCCAACTTCGGCTGAGGTCATGATCTCGCAGTTCGTGAGTTCAAGCCCTGCGTTGGGCTTTGTGCTGACAGCTCAGAACCTGAAGCCTGCTTTGGATTCTGTGTCTCCCTCTCTCTCTGCCCCTCCCCTGCTCATGGTCAGTCTCTCTCTCAAAAATAAATAAACATTAAAAAAAATAAAATGAATAAATAAAATATGAGAATCATTGTAAAGAATGAAGTGACCTCCTTTTTCCTTTAATCTATTTCTGATTATTACCTCCCATTTATATGCCACTGTGCACAATTTGTGTGATGGGAAGTCTTAATCCATCTTTCCTTCTTGAAAATTTTGAGATCTGGACACTTTTAATAGAAACAGTATTTCAGGGAAGCATGATTATTTTAAAAAGTACAGACATTGTCCACATTTTGTTAATTTCAAGACTAGAGTCTCTAAATTCCAGATATTAAAAGGGTCACAAAAGTTGTGTTTGCTCTTACAGAGTTGTTTATTTAGTAGCCCGAGAGATGTAATGATACTTTTTTTCCTACAATGTAAATTGAATGTTGTCTGGACTGTGATAACATAACATGGGTAAAAGGGGTGTAATCAGATGGTGACATGATCTTACTGAATTCACGTCAAGTGATTTGTTTGGTGACGCCTGCCCATGAGGACCAGTACTGTGTTTTGGAAATACTCTTTGGGAATTGTAAATAGTCAGTAAATTAGGCCCAGGGACATGCTTTCACTTCTTCCCTAGGCTCTCTGTAGATCCAGCTTGATCTGTAGAGCAGTTTCACTGCCAGAAGCTCCTGCCTTTCTGAACATCAACACCATACGATCACAGGAAACAAACCACGGATATGCCAGAACATTCCTGGCTGTCGGTCCATTTTGTTTCACAGACCCTACACGGAAAACAATGAACAAACCTTGAGATTACAAATGATCTTACTATAACAATTTAAGAGACTATAACAATTTTTGACTTCCTGCCTGCAGGAAGGAAATGACAGTTGGAAGTGTGGAGAACAGGTGTTACCCTGAACAGCATGATATCTTCTGCTTACTAAAATAAAAAACACTGCATCAACATTCCTACGTGGAAGTGAGTTCTAACCACAAGACTCAGTCTTTCCACCACAGACCCAGCTCCAGAAAACCAGATCTGTTTCCTACCAGGAAGTTGTTAAACCCAGCATTAAAGAGCAGAGTAAGGGACAGAGTTGTCTGAATCAGTCTTGGATGAATCCAAGGAAAGAATGTGGGTGGTGTGTGTGCAAATGTCCCCCCTCCATGTCCTTCCAGTTACTGGCAGTGCAATTGCACGGCGGCCGCGTCAGGGGATTTAGAAGGGAAAGAATCAGGATTGGCATAAACTGCTCTCAGCTGAAGGGTAGGTGACTTCAAACCCTCTCTCATCTCCTTTTGTCTTTGTCTCCAAGTTCGGGGTCTGGCATTATTTCCTCCCAGGAGCTTAATGTTGCCATAATAGTGTTCTTTTTCTTTGCCAAGCTAGCTTGTCGCTCTGTCCCTGGTGAGAGAACCTTCTGTGCCTCCCAATCCGCTATGGAAATTTTAGACAAATAGACACTTTCGAAGGGCTGAGGACTTGGAAATAATTGAAGGCTATGCCTTGGTGCAGAAAAATACCAGCCAGGCATCTCCAGCTTCCATCGTTATTGGTTCAAATCCATTGTGGAATATGCACTTTTGAGGACATATGGATTGGAAAAAGTAGGGAAAATGGCAACACTGGGACCTATCAAGTCTTGTAAATGCACGCAAAGAGGCATGGTCTTTTCCTAACATGCTTCTTGAGATGGAGAAGCTCTGCAGTCCCCAGGGGCTTTGTTTTCTCTTTAATCTAGAGACCTTAAGGAGCTATGGCTACAGAGGAAGGGAACCTGGGGGCTAAAATTGGGACCACACAAGGAAATTGAAGCTCCGTAGGCTGAGTGAGCAGACTGCATTGGGACGGGTAATACATAATTTCTCCTTCTGAAAGGTCAGTGTGGGAACAAGAATCCCCTTGGAATAAAAGATGAGTTGGCCCTTCTCCAAGCCTGGCACATTCCCCTGCTGCCTACCACGTCTCTTAGCCTTCATCTCCATCCATTCCCTCCACAAATGTTTTTCAAGGGCCTATTATGTAATACGCACTGTGCTGAGAAACGATGAGACATAGGTGAAGGAAGGTGTTCTCTGCCTTCAGAGAGCTTCCCGTTGTGTAGGGGACCCAGTGTGCCTACAACATAGGGAGAGAAGTGTTACAGTACAAGAGGGGAGGAATCCAGAAGGATTCAAAAGGGGTTTTGACTCAAAGGAGGAAATGCTTCCTTCTGCTTGGAGAAGGAGAGTAAGGAAGGGTCTCAGAGCAGGGCCTGCAGGATGAAGGCTACTCTCCTCCCGTCCTCATGTGAGATCAGGAGAAGGTGATAAAAGTCAGCCCTGACTCCCCAGCCGGCAAATAGTTATCCAAGGCTCTTCTCGTCTTCTGCTTGCCTCTTGGCTATTTCGCTGCTCTTTTGTGCCGCCATTGAAGGGATAAGCGGAAGTGGAATTTATTTATTTTGCTTCTGCTGAGAAGTGAGGGAAAACAAATTGGTGGAGGAAAGATTTAAAAAATACAGTGTAAACATTTCACTAAGCCAGAATTGCTTTCTTTAATTCATTTCTATTAATCTTAATTTATTTTCTAACTTTTATGCTGGTCAAATATTACAGCTATGCAAATATTAATAAATCAAAAGTAAAATCCCCTCCACCCTACCTCACCCGTTCCCCACAGGAGCTCTGTTAACAGTTAGGTGAGTATATTTCTGGATTTTTAATTTATGCTTAAATCCACAGCTGTGATTTTATTTATTTATTTATTTATTTATTTATTTATTTATTTAAATGTTTATTTATTTTGGGGAGAGAGAGAGAGAGAGAGACCGAGTACAAGCTGGGGAGGAGCATAGAGAGAGGGAGATACAGAATCCAAAGTGGGCTCCAGGCTCTGAGCTGTCAGCACAGAGCCTGACCCAGGGCTCAAACTCACAAACCATGAGATCATGACCTAAGCTGAAGTTGGGCGCCCAACCGACTGAGCCTCCCAGGCACCCCTATTTGTTTATTCACTTATTTGTTTATTTATTTTTGAGAGAAAGAGCATGATCAGGGGAGAGGGGTAAGGGGAGAGGGAGAGAATCTCAAACAGGCTCCACACCCAGCATGGAGCCCCACTCAGGGCTCGATCCCATGACCTGAGTGGAAATCTAGAGCTGGAGACTCAAACGACTGAGTCACCCAGGTGCCCCACAACTATAATATTTTAAAACAAAAATGCGATTGCACCATTCACATCGTCATACACAGCATCTGCAACTTGCTTCACTCTCCTACCCCTCACTGCATCACGAACATTCTTAGAACTATTTTTTTAAGCTTATTTATTTATTTTGAGAGAGGGAGAGAGAGAGAGAGCAAGAGAGAAAGAAAGACAGTATACAAGTGGGGGAGGGGCAGAGAGAAAGGGAGAGAGAGAGAATCCCAAGCAGGCTCCCTACCACCAGCACAGGGCCTGACGCAGGGCTTGAACTTGGGACCGTGAGATCATGACCTGAGCTGAAATCAAGAGTCAGACACTTAATGGACTGAGCCACCCAGGCATCCCCAGAACTATTTTTCAAAGAAAATGTCATTGTATGATACAGAGAAGTTTGCTGTAGTAATATATGGGTATTGCTTTGAGTCAATACAAAAATCAATTTGGCCAAAACTCACCTCCTCTGAGAAGACCTCTCTGATCAACTCTGCTTTGATTTTTTTCAACCCTCTCTTCTGAGTCACCCAGTAATTTTACGTATTGTTTTTGTGTAATATTGGCTCCTACACTCTTTTTGTTTTAATATTTATTTATTTTTGAAAGAGAACACAAGTAGGGGAGGGTCAGAGAGAGAGGGAGACACAGAATCCGAAGCAGGCTCCAGGCTCCGAGCTGTCAGTGCAGAGCCAGACGCGGGGCTCAAACCCACGAACTGTGAGATCATGACCTGAGCCCAAGTCAGACGCTTAATGGACTGAGCCACCCGGGTGCCCCTTGGCCCCTACTCTGAAATCTATTCCTTTGTGTTGTACTCAAGCTCTTTCAGTTGCAAAGAACAAAGAGCCTGTTTTTAAGAATACATGTGAACTGGAATGTTCCACAGCGGAGGGACTGGCATTTTTTGATGTGCTGGCATCTCCCTGTCTTCTCACCCTCTGTGTACTCACTCTTCTATTCTCTCACCATTTGGCTTCCATTTGTTCATTCAGCAAATGAGTCCTGAGTGTCACAACAGGCCAGGGTGACAAGCATGTACAGTCCGGGTTGTTTTAATCCTGACTCAGAGTCATGGCCTCCCTTCGTTCCACTGACCAAATTCTCCCTATGTGTCTGAGTTCACATTTCCAAGCAGCAGCAAGTGGCCCAGTTATGGAGGGACATTTCTGTAGCCCAGGGTTCCTATTCATCCAGATGTGGCTGGAGAAGCATCCTGACCTTCCAGGATCACACCTTCTCAGACCTTACCTGTGCATTTGTAACATCTCCCCAGTCAGAATGTAAGTCAGGAAGGACTGTGTCTCTACCATGATCTGCTCGTGGAAAGTGTTCCACGAACAGCGTTAACACAGGTGCTTGTTCCATTACATGGGGGTGGGCTTATTGTCGGTAGTGGGTGGGAATCACGGCCTCCCTCCTGTTCCGACAAAGTACTGTTATCAGTGCAGTTCATGTCGTGGACAGCAGCAGGTCCCGTCACACGAACGTTGTCTTTGAAGGTAAAGGTGAAGAGAGATTAGGAACCAGAGGAAAATTCTAGGTGAGACATACAGAGCGCGTGTCATTCTTACATTCCCCTACGTGGGCATAAAAATGGAGCGTTTCAAATGGAATTATAGACCCAGGCAAGAGTCCTTTTGCATGGAGCCAGGCAGTTTTATTCAACAACTGTCTTCAGATGCTCAGGTCACAATTCCTATTAATGTACAAAGTCTGTGGAAGAAATTGCCCTACAGCATAGCACTGATGACTCGAGACAGAGGGCCAGGAGGTTAGGATATAATTTGTGTCTCGTCTGTCTTCAATAGAAATTTTGCTCAAGTCCAGATAAAATAGCTGCACGATGCGGCTGCCTAATTCTGCAGCGGGAGGGCAGGAGGCGTTAACCCTCAGAGCTGCCGCCAGCGTCCTGGGTTCACTGGGCAGCCAGGCGACGCATGGCCCCTTCTGCAGAGGGCCCGAGGGACCCAGAAAAATACGGGCTTGTGTCAGTCTGCCAGAACCACTATGGCCTCCTGTCTTTTGTGTGTGTGTGTGTGGATCTGGAATGTCACTGATGCCCCAAAACCTGCCTCCTCGTCCTTCTCTTTCCCTCCCCTTCACACAGCCCAAAGAGGAAGTTCTCTGCGTTAAGTTACCATAGCATTTACGTTATACTTCTGACCTCAGTTATTTTGGTTGTTCACGGGTTTCTTTTCTCCACTGGGCTGTGAGCATTTTTAGGGCAGAAACCTACTGTCCTTCACCTACCTTCACACCCCCAGCACCTAACAAAAGCAAAGTGCTCGTCATAGGAGCTCAAAAGTTTTGGAAGGAAGGATATTCATGGAGATGATTGTTGCCTTTTAAATATTTGATATGCTTTTGGACTTGATATAGGCTGCTGTTAATATGTTAATCCTGATAACAGGTTTCTAACATTACCGTGTTCGTTTCCTGACCAGCAAAATAAGAATGTTAACCTGTGCCACAGTGGCAATTTATATGCAAGAATCAATAGTTCAAGTACCAGGAAGAAGTGTGGTTAGGAGGTTGGCAATGTGAATCCAAACTCCCTTCTCAAAGCCCTTTGAAGGAAAGCGAGGGGTAGTCTTCTACGATGAAGACACAGGTTTGGGGTATCTCTTTTTGCCTGGATTTGCTTAGATATAAAAATAGGGGATTGGATTACAGCTCTTCTTCTCCTTTAAGTCTAAAATTAGGTGATTCCGGTGGTTGTACTTAACAGGTGTTTAAATATTGCATAAATTTTTCTCTGTGCTCAAATTAGCAATAAAAGCTACAAAGACTTGCTTTTTTACCAGTGCCTCGAAAACATATGCAGAAGTTCATTTGACCCTGAATAATGGCTGTGCAAACACATTAAGTGGTCATTTCCACAACTGTTCTGTGTCTTTAAGAGACCTCGCTTGTTAAGCTGGAAGATCATTGAACCATATGAGGGTCAATAAAAGAATACAAAGTCACCGGTTGGTGATTTCGGTACAAGGAACTTAATCGTAGTTGAGTATCTGTGTCCATATGCTGCTGGCCATCAAAAGGGGAGTGTTTGATCTTCAGCAGCTTGCCCTTCCTCAGGATGGTTTCTGGAAAACTGATCAAGCTCCTGGTTTTTGAGCTTTTCGAGTTTGCTGCTTTCTCCATTCCCACGCTTGTGATTGTGGAACAGTTTGCCACCAACTATCAAACAAAGACGGGGAGCCCTGAGAAAACACATTATTGGCTGATTGTTTCCTGTTCGATTGCCTATGTGGCTTCAGTGACTCTGCTGATTTGGGTTCCCATAAAAGTTCTCTTATACAGGAAGCATGCCTTTTCCAAAAAAATTAAAGGATGGTAAGTAAAAGGATTCTTAAAGCAAGGAATCTCTGTGATGCTTTCATAGAGAATTTCTCAGGTGCTACGGGTAGGGATGTTAGCATAGCACAAATGTACATAATGTATATGCACATTATGATTAATGAGAAGTCATTGTCACCATTTCTATAATTGTATTGCTATTATGGTATCTTCTATATTTTTATAGGGGCCTTTTTTACTGCCTGTTAGCAACAAATTACATGTATTCATAAGTTCGTAGTTAGCATGAGTCTATGATACCCTGAGTACTGTATGTTGGCCCTAATTCCTTTGTTCACTAAATTGCATAAAGTTATCACAGCTAATTTATAGAAATCTTAATTACAGAATGATAATATGGAATTTTACTTTTACAAATATTTACATTACAAAACAAAGTAATGTCTATTTTGAAATGTCTAATTGCATTGTTTTTCGGGTCTGAAGCATCCTTTGGCCTTTAGCCAACTGAGATTTTTAACTGGTTCCTTTGCTTAGATTTTTTATTGTTATTATTATTTTAAATATAATTTATCGTCAAATTGACTAACATACAGTATGCAAAGTGTGCCCTTAGTTTTGGGGGTAGATTCCTATGGTTCATTGCTTACATATAACACCCAGTTCCTTCGTTTAGATTTTTAAAAATAATACTTTACTATGTTAGTAAATTTTTTTTACCCTGGTGGTGGGGGGGGGGACTATTTCAATAATAATACAGAAATATTTTAAATAAATTAGGATCTAATGTTGCTTTAACTTAACAGTTTAGCTAATGTTGTATCGCCTGTATTGAGTACAAATTATTTCAGATACTAAGATATTTTTCCTCTCAGATCTTTATTTATTTAAAAAAATTTTTTTAATTTAGTGTTTATTTATTTTTGAGAGAGGGAGAGACAGAGTGAGAGTGAGAGAGAGGCAAACACAGAATCCGAAGCAGGCTTCAGGCTCTGAGCTGTCAGCACAGAGCCTAAAGTGGGGCTCGAACTCACAAACTGTAAGATCATGACCTAAGCTGAAGTCAGATGCTTAACTGACTGAGCCACCCAGATGCCACTATTTTTTTAAGTTTATTTATTTATTTAGAGAGAGTGGGAGGAGAGCACAAGTGGGGGGAAGGCAGAGAGAGAGAGAGGAAGAGAGAATATCCCAAGTAGGCTCTGCACTGACAGCACAGAGCCCCATGTGGGGCTCGAACTCAAGAACTCTGCGATCATGACCTGAGCCAAAATCTAGAGTCAGATGCTTAACTGACTAAGCCACCCAGGCATTCCCCCTTTTGGAACTTTAGATCAGATTTCTACTCATCTAAGATTTCTTACTTTTCTTTGATAAGTTAACCCTTCTTTCAGGCTGATCTTTTATTTTAAAGTCAAACAACATCAACCCACTTGAAAAGCAAGCAGCAGAGATTTTAACAAGGGCAGAAATGTAAAAATAATAGATACAGAAATCTAGCTAGAAATACTGTCGGGAGGATGCAGACCTGGAGAGCCAAAGTGTGGAGTTCAAGAGGTCCTTTAGGTGTTGATTTAGGATGTGGCTCCATGAAACTTGCCGGGGGACTTTCAGTTCCCTGAGGGCAAAGATCTTGAAGGGTTTCCAGAAGTAAACCATTTGGTTTACACTGCGTTTATTGGTGCAGTTTAAGGATTTTCCAAACCTTGACCCGAATCCTCAGGATATCTGTCAAGTGGAATTGGAGCTCAGCTGGGCCCTCCACTCCTCATATCACCTTGGAGTTGCTTTGACTGTCCAGGACTCCTGGCTGGGCTGGGAGTTTTGAGGGAAGAATGGAACACCCAAATGACCAGTGGCTTTCTATTAGTTTACTCCAGCCCTGGAAGGCACTCCTTGATTCTTTTTTTTTTTTTTTTTTTTTTTTTTTTTTTGCCATTAACTCAAACCTCTGGGATCCTAGGTTCTGAATATCATCCAGGCAGCAAACCTTCCATATCAGTTATTACCATCATCATCATCATCAAGTTATAACTGCTTCTTTACTGATCACGTATGTGCTTAGAGATTTATATGTGAATTTCATTTCCTTCTATACCATCTTGTGAGGGAGTTATTTTCATGACTTTATCATTATTATTCCCAAAGGGAAACTTATTATCAGAGAAGGGTTATGCAACTTCCCTGGTCAATAACTAGTGAGTGAGAGGACGAGACTTTGGACCTCTGTCCTTCTGACTCCATATTTGGTATTTCAGCCACTATCCCAAACTGCCTCTTTGAGTGACAAGGTCCGAATCTACTGGAGGCATTTGAGAGTAAGGAAGGCAGTGTGGTCCTTCATTTATTTCTACTTTCCAGTGCACGTTCTGCTTTATAAATCTGGTTCACGTGTCCCCCTTGGGCTAACATGTCCTGGGCTGTCCCAGTTACATCTTTCAGTGAATTCTTCAGGGAAACACTCTTCTGGCCTTTCATTTTCCTTTGCAGGTGTGGCTGGCCCCAGGTGTTCTAAATAGATACACTATAGGTTATCTGTAATTTCAATGAAACTGTGAAATTATTTCCTCATAGCCTCATTCATGAGCGCTGTCATATTGCTGTCTCTTACCGTAGGTTCCTGTGGGCATTGTGAGCCCCATGAATCTGGTATTTAGGAGAGAATGAGTTATCCAGCTAGTAGAGTGTATGTCCTGGCCACACAGCTAAGGGGTGCAGACCTGAGTTCAAATCCCAGCTTTGACATTGACTGCGAAGACTTGTATGAGTTATTTAAGTTCTTTGAATTTTAATTGTCTCGTGAGCAAAATGGGGACAACCTCGGTTTTTCACCTGAGTGCTGTTTTAAGAAACGGAATAAGATTATGCAGATAAAGTTCCATGCATAATACCTGGCACATGGGAAGGATTCAGTGCATATTATTGTTATTACCTCAGGCTGAATTTAGTATTTCCATTTAAAACATGATCTTGTTTAATCCTCCGAATGAGAAATAGTAGAACTGATGATAAAACTGATTAAACTGAAGAAAATTATATGCCATCAGTGATACTCTTTGAACTTAGAAAATCTTGGAGGTCTCTTTTATCCTTCGAGAAAAATGAAGACCAATAGCGTGATATCAACGAATATCTTTTTTTTTTTTTTAATTTTTTTTTTCAACGTTTATTTATTTTTGGGACAGAGAGAGACAGAGCATGAACGGGGGAGGGGCAGAGAGAGAGGGAGACACAGAATCGGAAACAGGCTCCAGGCTCTGAGCCATCAGCCCAGAGCCTGACGCGGGGCTCGAACTCACGGACCGCGAGATCGTGACCTGGCTGAAGTCGGACGCTTAACCGACTGCGCCACTCAGGCGCCCCAACGAATATCTTATAAAGTGTTTGGCATATATACAGTGCTTTTATGTTTTATTTTTTCACTTGACCTGCACACCAGGGTTACGAGGTTGACCAAGGGATATAATTCCTATTTTGTAGGGAAGGAAACAATGTCAGAGAGCTTAAGACATACACACTAAATCAACAGTAGAGCCTGAACTTTAATCCAGTGCTCTTTACTTTTGTGGGACACTTCCTCATTCTCTTTAGAATGATTGTTTCTTTTCAGGGATGCCTGTCTTAATTCGTAATAGGCTAGGGAGATGATTTGAGGAATGAGGAAAAGCTATTTATAAACACACCAAATTGTATATCCCAGTAAATGAGAGAAATCCTTTCCTGGGGTGTTAGTGAACATGCGAAACCATTGAACTATAGGGCTAGCCTGCAACTGGGGAAGATATCAGTGAAGAGGGTCCCAGGGGATAAGATAATGATGGAGAATTTGTGGGGATTCTCAGAATGCCTTGGGACCCTGGGCTGCGTTTCAGAAATTCTCTCAAGTCTTTCAGCGTATAATTACTTTAGATGGTGACATGTCAGGAATTCTGGGCAGTGCCCCCTTGGAAAGACCCCAACATTTTGGACTGCATTTTGCCTTGCTTAAGTCCTTAATCTCTTAGACAGAATTTGCTGTCGATTCGTTTAAGACAGTGGTAGTAACAGTAGTAGCTGTTGTAGTTGCAGTAAAATGAAAGCAAGTCTTTGTTGAACAGCTGCTATGTACCAAGCATGGGTGTAAACACATTGCCTATATTATCTTAGTTAATTCTCTAACCTTTATGGGTAAGAAGACTTACAGTGCCCATCTTACAAATGAGGGAACTGAGGCGCCGAAGTTACACAGCCACACAGCCAGTGAGCCGTGGAGCCCACGCTGACTTCAGGGGGGTCTGTCTCCGCAGCCTGGTCTCTTGAACACCTTACTGTTCCACAGTGGCACACACAGGGCATGTGCACAGCGCGAATAACATCTGGGCACTGCCGGACGGGCTGGATAAACTGAAGGAAGCAGAGCTTGCCCTTTTCAGTCCCGGGAAGGTCATCCGTTAATCACCGTGAGCTAAACACGGGCGCTTAACAGCACTCCCATGTCTCCCAGTGGACTCTCCTCTCCTTAACTACTCAGTAGCAATGATTTTCCGATACTTGACGACAGGCTTTTTCTTCCTTGCCCCACCGTATCCAGTAAATCAGAAAGAGTATACTTACACGTGCTTTTCTCTCCCACTTTGTGCAATAAGTCACCAAATTCCATTAATTCTCCCTCTTTCGTGTCTCTGGCATCACCTCTGTGTTCTCCATGACTGTTTTCTTCACCCCAGTGAGGCACTAACTTCCAGGACCATCATACATGGCCATGGTTCCCCACGTTTTCATACATTCAAGTCCGATGTCACATCATTTGTCCTGACGGTTTTGTTCAGGGAAGCATGAAGAACATTTTCTTCACTGATGCTGGGGCTCTGGTAGCCTTCACCAGCTGGTGTCTTGTCCTTTGCTTCTTTTCCCCTTCCCCCTCCCTTTGCAGTCCTTGTTGACAGAGTAAAAATCTTCATGAAAAATGTTTTCTGCACATCAGTCCTGCCCCTTAAAAATCGACTCTTCCCCTTGCTTGTACAATGGTATTGGCATTATACCATAGAATCCTAAAGCTCAAAGGCACCTGAGAGTTCTACGACACTCTTTCTTACCATGCGGGTAGACAATGGACCTCTGATTTAATTTTTTTTTTAATTTTTTAATGTTTATTTATTTTTGAGAGACAGAGTGTGAGTGGGGGAGGGGCAGAGAGCGAGGGAGGCACAGAATCGGAAGCAGGCTCCAGGCTCTGAGCTCAGCACAGAGCCTGACGCAGGGCTGGAACCCACAAACCATGAGATCATGACCCGAGACGAAGTCTGAAGCTTAACTGACTGAGCCACCCAGACGCCCCTGCCCTCCCTATATATGCCAGTGAATTTGGCCATGGCCAGGAGCTCTATCCATTTCCCCCTGCCCCATTTTTCCCTTTTGATTGCTTTGCAAGTACTCTCATTGGCTCATAATATAAAATGCCACTGATCAGTCCCAAAACCGTGTCTCCAGAGGTGACTTTCCTGAGCTCACTGTGTCTATATGAACGTTTTTCAAATGTTTAAAAGTATACACATCTCAACTACGTCCCATGGCAGTCTGCGAAGTCTTCTCTTCTCCAGTGTCCAGGCTTTATCAGGTATTCTTGTCCTGTGATTTCTGGACCTTTTTCCCTTTTGGATATTTCCTTGGGATGATGACTGGCTTGTTAATGTCCAGACATGATCTCATTGATACCCAGCTGTCCTGTTGATGCAGCTATTGGTGTGAGGTATTGACTTCAACTGCAACAGTGTCACTTTCATAACTGAGTCTCATAACTGAGACTAAAACTCCTAGAAAAACTTGCTCTTGTCACACGGTTACCTCATCTTGTGCTTAGGCAACTTCCTGAGCCTGTAAGTGCCATAAAGCCAGACTGTCCCTTACGTGTCTTTCTGTCCTTACAACTGAGTGTAGTTCACACATTTAACAAGGGCTTGGATGAGTGGGCGAATGGATGAATGCAGAACTTGGCTTGTTGCATGAGCTCACTGGGGTTAGTGTTTTTTGTTGGGAAGTTAATGGCAGACTGTGGGAAGCCTTGAAAGACAAGGAAGGAAGCCTTGACTTGAAGAGCTAGGTGATCGAGAATGTTTAGGGGTTTCTGAGCAGAGTGGTTTCCCAAGTTATTATCTGATGCATTCCGTTCCCTGTGCTTTCCCTGTGAGAAATCTCATGGTCAGAATTCTTGCTGCACAAATAGGAATCTTTAACTCACCGTGGCTTGAACTCAGGGCTTTCTTCGTGGGCCTACTCCTGGGGGAGACCTTCTTCCTGATGCTTTACTACAGACACACACAGAGCTCTGTAGTGCTCTAACTCATCTTCCCTCCGGACTTACACCATGTCTACAGGTCCTTCTCAGCCGTGTTGTGCTCTCATTGACGCCTTGCGCTAGTCTTAGCGTGAGTCCCCCTTCAAAGATGTGTCTGTGGCATTTCCAGCATAAATTTCATTGTATAGATTTCCTAAGATTGCCGTTGCAAACTACCACAAACATGGGGGCTTAAATGATAGACCTGTATTGTCTCTCACTTGTGGACGTTAGAAATCTGAGATCACGGTGTTGGTTGGTTCCTTCGAGGGCTGTAGGGGGAATCCGTCCCAGGCCTCTCTCCCAGCTTCTGGTCGTTCGCTGGCACTCTTTAGCATTCTTTAGCTTATAGACGCATCACCCTGATGTCTACCTTCATCGTCGCATAGTGTTCCTCCCTGTATCTCCTCACATAGTCTTTCCTCTGTGCGTATCTGTCTCCCAATTTTCCCTTTTCATAAGGACACCAGTCTTGTTGCATTAGAGCCCACCCTAATTGTTAACTTATTGCCTCTGGAAACACTATTTCCAAATACAGTCCCATTCTGAGGTACTAGGAGGTTGGGACTTCAACATGTCTCTTTTAGGGGAACATAATTCAACCTGTGACAGTCTGCCCTCTGGCCCTCCCCCAAATTCATGTTCTTCCCACATGCAGAATAGATTCACTGAAACCTAGCGGGGCAAATGTCACTAAATTGTAAGGCTTGACAATAATCCTCTGTGGCTGGACGTTCTGCCCTCAGGATGGGAGAGCCTTTCCTTCCCTGGCCTCTGGGTCTAAGGAGGGAGCCTCTGGGCCTGCAGTGGAGCCTCTCAGGCCCCTAGAGCCATCTCAGAGGATAATACATATTCACAGCCAAGTAGCTCCACCAGCCCATTTCCTGCCTCTTGCATCCCAGAAGTCTAACAGCCTTCCTTCCTTTTGTCCCATCTCTGTCCCCCGTTAGTCCAAGCTGGCAGTGCCAATATTTCTGCTGAGATAGGTGATTGGGTTCACAAGGCACACCCTTAGTATCTTCTCTAGAACACACCCTTTCATTTTCTACAATATGGATAGACTGAGAAATATCCAAATCTTCAAGTTCTGGTTCCTTTTTGCTTAACGATTCCTTCTTCAATTTATCTCTCTCTCCCCTCTTATATTTTACTAAGTTCTGGTTCCTTTTTGCCTAACAATTCCTTCGTCAATTTATTCCTCTCCTCTTGTATTTTGCTATCATCAGCAGTGCCTTCAGTGTTTTGCTTAGAAATCTCAGCTAAATATCTGAGTTCGTCGACTGTGGGTTCTATTTTCTACCCAGCAGAACACAGTTCAGCCAAGGTTCTGCCACTTTCTTTTTTTTTAAAAAAATTTTTTAACGTTTATTTATTTTTGAGACAGAGAGAGACAGAGTGTGAACGGGGGAAGGTCAGAGAGAGAGGGAGACACAGAATCTGAAACAGGCTCCAGGCTCTGAGCTGTCAGCACAGAGCCCAACGCGGGGCTCGAACTCACGGACCGCGAGATCATGACCTGAGCCGAAGCCGGCCGCTCAACCGACTGAGCCACCCAGGCGCCCCTCTGCCACTTTCTAGAAAGGATCACCTTTCCTCCAGTTGCCAACAACATGGTCCTCCTTTCTGCCTGAGATCTCACCAGAAACACCTTGAACATTCACGTTTGTAGCATTTCTGTTTGGGACAATGTGCGTATTCTCTAAGATTGTTAGAGGCTTTTCTACATCTCTCCTCTTTTTCTCTCCTAGCTTTCACCAGAATCTCCTGTAATGCCCATATTTTTCTAACAGTCTCTTCTAGGCAGTCCAGCCTGTTTCTATCATGTGTCTTCAGACTCCACCAGATTACCCATTACCCTGTTCCAAAGCCACTTCCACATTTTTAGGTATTTGTTACCAGTAGTACCCCCTACCTGTAGAGCAAACTGTGTATTAGTTTTGTAGCATAGCCATAACAAAGTACTGGGTGACAAATGTGTTGTGTCCCTGTTCTGGAGGCTAGTCGTCTTGAGATCAAAGTGTCCGTTGGTTCCTTCTGAGGGCTGGTGGTTCACCGGCACTCTGGCATTCCTTGGCTTACAGATGCGTCACCCTGATTGATCTCTGCCTTCATCGTCACATGGTGTCTTCCTGCGTTTCTTCACATAATCCTCCCTCTGTACATTCTCCAAATTTTCCCTTTTAATAAGGACACCAGTCGTGTTGGATTAGGGCCCACCTTAATGACCTCATTTTAACTCACTAGCTCTGGAAAGACCGTATTTCCAGATAAGGTTACACTGTAAGGTACCAGGAGTTGAAACTTGAACATAATCTTTGGGGAGGAACATAATTTAACCCACAACACTTATTAATAAATTGTAATAAATCTATGTTAGCAGTAAGTCAAGCTTTTAGAATACAGATTATCATTATTGCTGGATACATAAGATGCAGAACTTGGATTAGAAACAGGTTGCATCTTCATTTTCCCTGTAGCCTCTAACTGAAAACTAGCATTTCTTTCCATTTTGCATGTTGGTAACAAAGCACACTACAAGTACCAGAACCTAATAACTTCATTAAGTAGATCTTTTCATATCATATATGTTAGATCTTTTCATACCACATTACAATTGTTGCAGATACTTCTTAATGTGGCTAATGATCTTCGCTACCTTGACATTCTGAATGATTTCAGTTTCCACTAGCTCTTGAGCGTTCCAAAGAAAATAAGGAGACAACGTGTTCATAGATGGGCACGTATATTCCTGTATAAAATTTTTAAAAGAATTTGGAATACTGTATTTCAACATAATTGCTCTGTTTTTGTTTAAAAAGAAATCTGTTTTGAAAAAGGTCCATAGGATTTACCAGATTCTCAGAAGTTTCACTGCACAAAAAAAGGCTCAAAAAACGTGGTTTTAGCTAGTGGAGATAATGTAGTGAAACCATTCAGATAAATTTCCTGCCTCCACGGAACTTACCTTGAGGATCAGCAAAGAGGAATGTGTGAAACAATAAACAAGAAATAATCAGCAGAACTTCAGGTAGTCATAAGGCCGCAGATACATATAATTTGGAATGACAACAGGGCTCCGACACGGAAGATCCAGGAATGGGGGGCATCTGGCAGAAGGTGTAGACAGTGTACAAGTTGAAGATGAGGCAAGCTTGATGTGATCATGACACAACCAGAAAGCCAGTATGGCTGGAGTTACGTGGGTTTCCAGGGACAGGAATGTCATTCTAAGTGAGAAAGAGACTAGGAGAAAGAAGAGAAACCACGTCATGTAGAACATGTAGCCTCGGGTAATAGGTTTCAAATTTGTTCTAGTTACATTGCTTACCCACTGGAGATTTTTAAAAAGTATGTAAGATGCACAGATGTGTGTATTTTGTGTGAAATACATGTAGCACAATTTACCAACTTAACCACTTTTTTTTTTTTTTTCAACGTTTATTTATTTTTGGGACAGAGAGAGACAGAGCATGAACGGGGGAGGGGCAGACAGAGAGGGAGACACAGAATCGGAAACAGGCTCCAGGCTCCGAGCCATCAGCCCAAAGCCCGATGCGGGGCTCGAACTCACGGACCGCGAGATCGTGACCTGGCTGAAGTCGGACGCTTAACCGACTGCGCCACCCAGGCGCCCCCCAACTTAACCACTTTTAAGTGTACGTATCAGTGGCATTAAACTCATTCACACTGTTGTGCCATCACCACCATCCGTCCACAGAACCTTTTCGTCTTCATTCTTGTCTCCACTCAACACTAACTCCTCATTCACCCCACCCCTTATCGTTGGAGATTTTTGAGCAGGGCAGTGATAAGATGTGTTTTACATTTTAAAAATGTAACAGTTGGCTCTATGGAGAAAACGTTGCTAGGCAAGAATAGAAATATTAACAGGAAACTGGATAGGAAGTTCTTGGAGATGAGACACGATGGTAAATGAGCTATGATGTTAGCGAAGGATGGATCTGCCACGTACTTTCAGTAATTGTACTTGCAGTAAACCAGAGAGCATTTGATGATTGGAACAGGGATGTGGGGTCTTTGTTCAGGCATGTTAAATCTGGGTTGCCCATTAGACACCCAAGTGGAGGTGCCAGAGTTGGGCATACAAGCCCAGAGCTCAGAAAAAAAAAAAAAAAGTCTATGTCTATGTCTATATCTATGTCTATGTATATATATGGAAGTCCTGGGTAAGTGGTTGATATTTAGAGCCATGGTAAGGGCACCTGGGTGGCTCAGTCAGTTAAGTGTCTGATTTCAGCTCAGGTCATGATCTCACAGTTCATAAGCTCAAGCCCTGTGTTGGGCTCTGTGCTGACAGCTGAGAGCCTGAAGCCTGCTCTGCATTGTGTGTCACCTTCTCTCTTTCTGCCCCTTCCCCACTCTTTCTCTCTCTCTCTCTCTCTCAAATAAAAATAAACATTAAAATAAAATTAAAGCCATGGGATTGCTTGAGACAATTGGGCATAAAGAGGAGGTGCAGGAGTCATCCCTGGGGCACTCTCATCTTTTAGAGCACAAGCTGAGAAGAAGAGTGCTCCACGAAGGCTCCAGCCAGAGCCAGGTGCTGCAGGAACCTGGGTCTGGGCTCAGAGAAGGAGGCAAAGCTACCTCTCAAAAACCCCATTGCACCTCCGGTTTTAGCGGGTCGGACCGAGTCTGGCTAGGAGATGGGTCTATCCTGCCCTCTCACTTATGTCTATACCTAGAACATCTAAGACAAGGATGGGATTGACAGAAGCATGGCAGGACCAAGGAGAAATTGTTAGTTATTTGGAAGAGTTCAGCACTTTTTGTACTTAGAAACACATTATCATACAAGTGTAATTAGTAAAATGTGTATTTAAGGAACGGAAATGTAAATATTTCATCATAGAAAAGCTTTGAGCATCTTTTGTCTTCCTATCAATTAATAATGCTAAGTGAGCATTTGAATTCTTTCTGTCATAAGATAGAGTATTATATATGTATTATATCTCAATAACTACTTGATTAATTGTTCATGAAGGTTTTAAGAAGTGGTCCAAAAACCACTGTGAAAAAAACCAATGGTCCAAAAACCAGTGTGAAAAATCATGTGAGATAGATAGATAGATATATAGATATATAGATATATCATGTGAGATATATATATATATATATATATATATATATATATATATATCATGTGAGATAAATATATATCTATATCTATCTCACATGATTTTTTTTTAGATCAAGTAAGAAATATCCACATGTTTTCATTTGAAATCATTCTTGGTGGGGTGACTAGGTGGCTCAGTCAGTTAAGCGTCCGACTTCAGCTCAGGTCATGATCTCCCAGTTCATGAGTTTGAGCCCCCCATCAGGCTCTGTGCTGACAACTCAGAGCCCGGAGCCTGCTTCAGATTCTGTGTCTCCCTCTCTCTCTGCCCCTCTCCCGCTCACACTCTGTCTCTCTCTCTCTCTCTCTCTCTCTCTCTCAAAAGTAAATAAACATTAAAATTTTTTTTTAAATGAAGGCGTTCTTGGTACAACATCTCTAAATGTCTTCTTTAAAAAAAAATCCATGTTATGATAGGGTATAATATAACTTAAGAAAGGCATGCTCTTGGGCTGCCTGGGTGGCTCAGTCGGTTCAGCATCCAACTCTTGATATCAGCTCAGGTCCTGATCTTGCAGTCATGGGATAGAGCCCAGTGTCGGGTGTGGGACTGAGCCTGGAGCCTGCTTGGAATTCCCTCTCTGCCCCTCCTCCCCTCAAAGTAAATAAACAAACATGGAGAGAAAAAAAAAAAGTCACATTCTTTTTTCCAGTTGGTCACCAGAGCGGAAACGTGTTGGCAGGATTCCGGTTACGGAATTATGGAAATGTTGAATGTCATTTGTCTTGCACGGTGATGCTCGTGGAAGTCCATGGCTGGCTAGTTATTTTTTTCTGGAACAAAGGTGGTGAACCTTTGTTCTAGAAAATATTCTGGGTTTTGCATGTGTTCCCCTTTGCCATACTGAAACATTTGGGAAATGGAAATGGGGAAGTAGTAGCTTCTTAGAAAAATGAGAGATGAATGGAACAGGAACTGCTAAATTAGCAAAATGTAACCGGAACTGTTGATCTTGTACATTATTGCTTTTGCTTATTTTTTGTCCTTTGCTAGGAGACCTGTTATGATGATGTGTGTTATACTCACCACACTTCCCAGCTTCAGCTTTTCTATCGCAGGGACTGAGGTATGGATTTTTTCTTTATTCTGCAAGATTTTGAGATTTTAAAATTTCCTCTATTACCAGAATATTATAGAACAGTGTGCCCGAAATTTTTCCTAAAGTTTATTCTATCCAGTCTTCTTCCAAGCTGCAATATGAATATTTAAAGTACTAAGATCACTTTTCCCCCTCTGTGATTGTGAAAGAAGGTCTAGCAACCAATTAAAAAAAATATCTTCTATGTGTGTGTGTGAAAGAGAGGAACGTTATTCCAAGATCATAAAAAAGCAAGGAATTTAAAAGTAGATTCATATTTGCCGCTTTTTACTTAATGTTTTTTGAGTGTCCTCAGTTCTAAACAATATCCAGAGGGAATACCCCTCACATTCTAAGACCTTTAATAATATATCCATTGCCTAAGGTTTTGCACATGATATTTATTTGAAAATAAGCTTGACTTTATGTTTTGACTAAATGCAGCTTCAAAAGGATTCTGATAGACAGGCATCTACAGGACAGTAATATTAGAGGCAGAACTTTCAGGCTGTGAGAATTTTATTATCTGACAAGTTCAAAGAAGAATGCCCTATTAACCTTATTAATTTGCACAATGCTGTGAGAGATGTAATTTTCACATCTCCAAAGTGAAAAAATTTAAGTACTTTATATTTTATCTGTATGTCAAGTAAGTAGTTATTAAGTGCATATCACATGCCAGGCACTGTGCTAGGTAATGAGATACAACACTCTGGAAATGTGAGAGTCTCTGGCCTTGAGTAATTGCTTATTGATAGTAGAGAGAAAAACAGTCAGCTATTAGAATAGCTATGATAGGTGTCACGAGGGGAGGGAGTCCTGGGTAGTGTATGACGTCATGAGAAATACATGATTATTAGAATGTGTCCTAGATGCTACATTTGGACGGTCTGTATAGAATATACCTTGGAAGGCTCTATAGATGTGCTTTGCATCACACAGCAATATGTGAATATTTTAATCTAGATTTATCATTTTCTCCTCCCTCCTCCCAAAAGACTCTGTAAAGCACTTAGGAGGTTCCCAAGACCTTTAAAAATTCAGTGTACAACCTTCCCCCCACCTAGCGTACAACCTTTTAAGGAAACCTATTATCCTAAAATGATGATACATTTGTACTATGATTGCCCTTTTTGATTCTTTTCTATTACGTCCTTACCCACGATTGCTTTTTTCTTTCTTTTGTTTAATTTTTTACTCGAGTGTGACACACAAATCAGAAAGTACATAAAACATACGATGTACAATATTAATGTAATACCACAAAGCAATCCCCTGTGTAGACACTACTCAGGGTCAAAAAATAAAGCTTTGCTAGTTCCCTAAAAGCCACCCCTATGTTTTTTGCAATGATTTCTATCTTAACTTCTAATTCCATAGATTGGTTTGTCCGTTTTGCATTTTTTATAATTGGAGATAAAATTATATACCTTTCTATCTCTCTATCTATATCTGTCATTTATCTCTCTTCTATCTACCTAATATGTGTCTGGCTTCTTTTTTTCACAAGTGTGGGTCATTCAGGCTTTTGTGTACAATGGTATTCCGTCGTTTTCATTCTGTGGAGTGAATTCATTCATTTCATTTTATGAATACGTTACAATTTATTTATCACTTCTGCCTCTGATGCCCACTTCAGTTGTTTCCGGTTTTGGCTGTGAACGTCTTTGAGTATGTCTATTGATGCACATATGCAAGAATTTCAGTTAATGTGCAGGAGTATAACTGATGGGACATAGATAGTCAAAGGTTCAACTGTAGCAGAAAATGCCAGTTTCCCAAAGAGATTCTACTAATTTAGACTTAACGCTAGCAGAGAATGAGCATACCCGTTGCTGCATATTCTAGCTACCTTACATTCTAAGTCTTTTAGCCATTCTGTTGGGCATATATTCTTGAATCTCATTATAGTTTTAAATTGTCATTCCCCAATATAATGAAATTGAGGGGCAGCTGGGTGGCTCAGTTGGTTAAGCTCTTGATCTCGGCTTAGGTCATGATCTCACAATTTGTGAGATCAAGCCCCGCGAAGAGCTCTGCGCTGACAGCATGAAGCTTACTTGGGATTCTCTCTCTATGCCCGCTCCCCCCGCCCTATAAATAAATAAATAAACATCTAAAAAATTAATGAAATTGAGCACTTTTTTCATCTTGCCATTTTTTCCCTATCGCGTTACTTATCTTTTTAAAATCAATTCAGGGGCGCCTGGGTGGCGCAGTCGGTTAAGCGTCCGACTTCAGCCAGGTCACGATCTCACAGTCCGTGAGTTCGAGCCCCGCGTCAGGCTCTGGGCTGATGGCTCAGAGCCTGGAGCCTGTTTCCGATTCTGTGTTTCCCCCTCTCTCTGCCCCTCCCCCGTTCATGCTCTGTCTCTCTCTGTCCCAAAAATAAATAAACATTGAAAAAAAAAATTTAAAAAAATAAAATCAATTCAGAAGTTTTTAATATATTCAGATCTCAAGCCCTTTGTGATTTTATATATTGCAAATATATTCACACTTTGTGACTTAATATTTTAATGGTATTTTGGGTGAAGAGTTCTTAATTTAAAAATAGTCCAATTTACCAGTGTTTTTTTTTTTCATGGATAGTAATTTTGGCAACTTGAAGAGATTTTGTCATAGTGTGAATCTGACCCTCAAAGTCCTGAAGCTATTCCCCTATATTATACTTTGAAGCCTATATGTTTTACCATTTTCTTTTCTTTTTCTTTTTTTAATTTTAAAAATGTTTATTTTAGAGAGAGAGCAAGAGCACAAGCGGGGAAGGGGCAGAGAGAGAAGGGGACGGAAGGTCTGAAGCGGGCTCTGCGTTGATAGCAGAGAGCCCGACATGGGGCTTGAACCCATGAACCATGAGATCATGACCTGAGCTGAAGTTGGACACTTAACCAGCTGAGCCACCGAGATGCCCCTGCCATTCTCTTTTAGATTCACAATCCATCTGAAGCGAATTTTTGTATATGTTGTGCAGTAAGGAGTCAGTCTTTTACCTCCAAATAGCATCCAATGCACTGAGCACTATTTATTAAAAAGTCTGTCTTCCCGCATTTCTCTGCACTGCTGCTTCTGTTGTAAATCACTCTGTATATATACATGGTCTATTTCAAGCCTTCTGTTTTGGCAGTATCATTTTTTTTTTAGTCTCATTTTCCCTTTATTGCATATGGAGATTTTCCCCATATACAATTATATAGTCTATGAATAATGATATATATTTATTTTCTTTCCAATACTTGCAGTGTTTATTTCCTTCTCTAGCTTCATTACACTGGCTAGGACCTCTAGTACAGTGTTGCATAGAATTGATCAGTGTTTATTTCTTTCTCTTGCCTCATGACACTGGCTAGGACTTCTAGTACAGCGTTGCATAGAATTGATCATGGTGGCACTTCCGTCATCTTCCAGATCTCAGAGGAAAAACTCTTAACATATCACCACTAATATGATGCTTGCCATAAGTTTTTATGTAGATACCATAATCAGATGAAGGAAGTCTCCCAAAACCTGGCTGGGTTTACCTGGGCTCTCTCTTCTCGGAGGACCCTGAACTCCAATATCTATCCCCCTAATTCTTTGATGTAGGGACTCTCAGAGGCTCTGCGTAGCAGTAGGGTTAGAAGAAATTGCCCATCTCACCATTGCCAGGAGCCTGCTGTTATATTTTGGTGCGTATTTACCAAGCTCTCTCTTGAACTGAAAGCTCTTCCATTGATAAGAATCTTTATTACATCTTTACAAATCCTTCAACAGCTAATGGGATTGATTACCTGAAAAGCTGGAAATCAAGCTTCTAGTCTTTTATTTATTTATTTATTTATTTATTTATTTATTTATTTTTCAACGTTTATTTATTTTTGGGACAGAGAGAGACAGAGCATGAACGGGGGAGGGGCAGAGAGAGAGGGAGACACAGAATCGGAAACAGGCTCCAGGCTCTGAGCCATCAGCCCAGAGCCTGACGCGGGGCTCGAACTCACGGACCGCGAGATCGTGACCTGGCTGAAGTCGGACGCTTAACCAACTGCACCACCCAGGCGCCCCATCTTCTAGTCTTTTAGTAAATGTCTTTGTAATTAATTTAATTTTGCTTCCAGACTATTAAAAGAATTTTAAACAAAGACAGCACAAAAGAAGTAATGCTTCTAAATGGTTTTCTGAAAACAGGTTCAAAAGAGTATTAATGGTTCTGCGGAGAACTTACCTGATACCTTACCTGATCTGCCCGTTTCTCTGGTTCTGACTTCCTTGATTGTGGTGGATATTATTGAAAAACTCAGGATATATTCTCTTAGAAGGTGGCAAAATTGTAAGTATTCTTTTAAATGTAATATTTTTAAAAGTTTGACATACTGTTTACCTTTCTGTCACCCAGTTATCTGTCGACATGTTTAATGATACCTTTTCTTACCTCTAACATTACAGTTAGAAGATTAGAAATGAAGATATCTAAATATAATTATTTTAAAAACTACTTTGATAGCTAAATAGTAATTCTTATTTGTATTTTGGTAGTACTGATAAATTAATAAACTTAGCAAATATTTAATAAGAAAAACCTTAATGTTTACTCTAGCAAGAAAATAATCTAAGTAAATTATTATGGATTTAGATTTTTAGAAACCTTCTTAAAACCTTTCAGTTTAGATGAATAAATATAGTTTTGGATATCTTTGATAGAAATTAATGTGACTACTGAATTATGTCCTAGAGAATTATGTGTTTTTAATTGTAGATTGTCAAAAAGCTAAAGATCACACTACCAAAACCAAGATATACCACATTCCTCCAAAGGGATCAGTCAAAACTAAATATAGGTTGGTCTTAAAAAAAAAAAAAAAACGATACTTTGTTAATTGAATATTTTGTTCAGTTGGTCTTAAATTTCTTCAACTTTCACTTAATTTCATGTGATAGTATCTGTGCTTAATTTATAATATGTGTCTGCTATCGTTATTGGATGACCAAGATTTTATACGTGAAATGGGTAGGTTTTGTCGAATCACTTCCTGGTGGGGTGGATGGGTTAAAGCGAGTGAGTCACAGGGGAATTCTGGAGAGTAATAGAGATGATTCCTACCTCCAGGAAGGAAAAGACCAGAGAATCACTTATGGGTCATGAGCCACCACCCTTCCGGTCACTCTTACTCCTCAAATTGAAAAATAAAACTGAGCTGGAGGCCACCAGGAAATCTGAGATTCTGAGCTTCATATTTTGCACTTTGTCCTTAGGTGGGAGACGATGGTTGTTATGTTTAACATAACACAGGTGACAAGGTAGCTAAGGTGGCAGGCAGCTAGTGGCCATCTAATGAGGAAAAGGTACCCTCAAGTTACATCTGCCCTCCAGAGTCCAGGGTATTTATTTCAAACTGAGGAGATTTGGGAATTGCCACTTTCTTTGCTACTTCTCTAGATTCCTTCTCAATGCAACCCTATCTTGAAAATGGATTGTTTTTAAAAATTCTTCCGTGTTAATAACCTTCCATGTTAATGTGAACATTCTGTGTAAGTTCTTAGTGAACATTCTCTCTCTCTTTTTTTTTTTTTTAACGTTTATTTGTTTTTGAGACAGAGACAGAGCATGAACGGGGGAGGGTCAGAGAGAGAGAGAGAGAGGGAGACACAGAATCGGAAACAGGCTCCAGGTTCTGAGCTGTCAGCACAGAGCCTGACGCGGGGCTTGAACTCACGAACCGCGAGATCGTGACCTGAGCTGAAGTCGGACGCTTAACTGACTAAGCCACCCAGGCGCCCCATGAACATTCTCTTTTTAAAAAAGTGTACATGTAAGGGCATCTGGGATCAGTGGGTTGAGAGTCCGACTCTTGGTTTGGCTCAGGTAATGATCCCAGGGTAGTGGGATCGAGCACTGCATTGGGCTCCATGCTGAGTGTGAAGCCCACTTGGGATTCATTCTCTCTCTCTCTCTCTCTCCCCCCGCTCTGCTTTTCTCCCCTGTTCTCGCTCTATCTCTGAAATAAAAAATTAAAATTAAAAATGTATGTTACATTTTTTGGAACAAGTTATATTTTAAGTGATGAGTTTGGTTGTTAAAGGAGAATTTTCTCTGTATCCAGAAATAACTATGACACTGAGCATTGACACAAGAAAACCCCAAAGAAGTCAGTCTTGGAGATAAGACCCGAGAACATTTTATACAATTGCTTTTTCTTATTTGAAGAGCCTCCTTCTTGAGCTCTTCACTGCCCAAACTTGAGCGGGCTAATGTCTGGTTGAATAGCTCTACCCTTTAATAAAGTCCCACTTTAAAAAACTAGCATTCACTCAAAACACCTTTGCAAATATTAATTATACATGCATTTAATTTTTGTACAAGCTTTTGAACTCAAATAGTCCCCTTTACTCATTTTAAAACATGCATACTAACAAAATGGATTATGTGAGCTTTGAGTGTTATCATTTATCCTCTGGAACTTAATACATAAAGTCATAAACATGTAAATTGTAATACATAAGTCTGAACATAAACCAGTAGGCTAAAAATATGCTGTTGTTGCATGTGGTACTTTAGAATCCAAGAGGTTGGGTAGGGGTGGGTGGTGAACGAGCTTTAAAAACATTTGGCTCCCTTTAGAAAAGGTTGGGAAAGGTAATATATTGTGCTCGGTCCAGAGAGTTTGAAAGGCATACCCATCGGTCAACTTGTAACAGCCATGATCCTATAGTAGAGGAAACTAAGGTAATCTGCAGTGCTTGGATTTATGGGCCCCCTTGTGCCATAATTCCAAGCTACAGAAGCTTGATCTTTGTGTAGCTTTTCCTTTACTAAAATTTTAAATAGAAGTTATTCTATATTTAAAAAAAAAGTGCTCATGCTTAAAGCAGTCTTAACGGGATCAAGGAGTCCTTTCCACTAACTTTCTGTTACCAGTTGAAATATCTCAGTATCAAGGGATGATCATGTCAGAACATGTCCATGCATTATTTCACACAGCCTGAGCCTCACACGGGAATATTTTCTGGTGCCTAGATCTCTGAGGCATGGCAGTCTCGCAGATGTCATACCTAATAATGGCAAGTCCCAGTCTTGGGAACAAATAGTAAGAATACAGTGTATCGCCTGAATGTCCCCAGCTCATATTAGCATGTGGGTATTTCTGTTTGAATTTTGTTAGCTCAGTCCCAACCAATGAATGACTGGGCCCCCATCTTTCTTCCTCTTCCATATTGTTCCCTCTCCCAGAACAAAGGTGAGTCTCCTGTGGTCTCATTTATTGGTCCAGACTGCTGAATATTCCATCGCTCCTGCTTTTTTTCCATTCGTCATTCTTATGCACAAACAACTTTGCCTGCTATTTTCCCACCACTCTTGCCTGACTCTGTGTTCTAAACACTTTTCATCCTGCTATGACTTGCCTCCCAGGGAATATCCTAGTTTCTCCTTACATCAGTCTTAACCTATATTGTCTGAACCCCAAATCATGGTCACTATTAGGTTCCCTTTGCCCCCACCCAGATTCCTTAACCTCCATAAAAACCCGCGAATGCAAACAGACACACAAACAAGTCAATGGTTGGACGCAAAGTTTCAGTTCGACCTGTAGGGACTCACTTGAACAGCCTAAGCCTGCCTCAAGCACCATGTTATAAGTGGTAGAATAGAGTATCATAGTTAAAGTACTATGGGGCTACACGTGAAGAAATATTTCATTTTATCTAAGGTGTTGGAGGTCAGAAAAATACTAAAAGGAATATCTGGGATTTGTAGGAGTTTAGGCAGATATGGTGAAGAAAGCTTTCTACACAGAAGGAAGATTGGGCCTTAAGAAACTCAGGACTGCATGTAATAAATGGGCAAAAATAACCAGTTGGATTTCACAGTCTGAATGGAAAAATCTATTGTTGAGGTGAAAGCTGCCTTCTTAAAACCAGCCACTGTTTGTTTCTCAAGTAGTAAACTTCGGAAACCTACAGAGCGGATTTGTAGGGGTCCGTGGGCAGAAAGGGGAAGCTTAACCAGAGTCACTGGTGCTCCAATTCCTACCTGAACCACGTCGGCACGGCATTGGTTTGTGTCGGATTTCATTTGGGAAAAAAAAAAAAAAAATGGTTCTTCTGCTAAATGTCTGAAAACCATTAATCTCGGACCTCATTTAGATTCATAAGCTGTAGCTTTCGGTACAGGGCAGTACGGTAACTCAGGTGGCCAATTCCCTACTTCTCCAGCCCATGGCTCCCTGAGAATCATGATGCTGCCCTACCCAGAGACCAAGTGCACCCTCATCCAAGGTCTTGTGACGGCTGCTGTTTTGGGGATATGATACAATGCTACACAACACGCTAACATACACCACATTACAGCAATGCAGGTAGAGCAAACCCAACCTGGTGGGGCACACACAGGTTTTGAGGCCCAATATGTATGAAAAGCCAGATCCATTTTTTAATATTCCAGTTTGAAATTGTTTTATTTCTAACGTTTTCTGTTTCCCCCAAATACATATTTATTTTAAAAGATCGTCCAATACTCATAAGCAAAAAAAGAAGAAAATGGAAATCCACCAGGATTCTATAAACTACAGATTGATAGCTGATACCATCATCAGGGGCATGCTTGACTCAAGGAAACCTATTTTGTATCTTTTTTCCTTAAAAATATGTGGTGGTATCATCGTTTTTTTTAGTTGAATAGTATCCTGTTATATTAATGAACCGTGACTCATCTAACCATGAGTTTTTAACTAACCCTGTTGTTGGACAACTAGATTTTCTTTTTTCCTGGTTTTTAACAACTGTTCTATGACTCTTGTTCAGAAGTAAAAAGGGTTGCAGAAAAAAAAGGAGAAGGATGTGGTGAGAATGAGCAGGATGATGTGGTTTGAGTCGAGCAGTGGGGGTGAGCCATATGTACGGGCGCACAGGCATGGCTGGTGCAGGTGGTCGGTGTCTGGGGGACCCGGTGCTGTGTATGTGAGTTACAAGCCACTCCGTGGTGACCGGCCAAGCAGAGGCCGGGGACAGAGAGAGTTAACTGTCACTGGATGACCACAGAGTGTCCTCGGAAGACCCTGAGCATCTGCACATGCCCAGACTCCTTGGCAACGACACTTGCCAGAAGAAACGGGACTATTGTGGGCTGGCTGCACATGCAGACGAATACAGAGGGGGGTCCTTCATAGGGGATTTTACAAATGGGCGTAGCGCGATGGTTTGGCTGCCTTGGGGGTATGTGCACAGAGACGACTTGCTAGAAGTGAGATCGAGAGGCTATTTGGGCGGAAAACATCAGAGCGCTGCACACGAGGTGGTTTCCACTGTCACATCAGTAAGAGGTGCCAGGTACGATGTTGGCAGTGTAAGGTTTTCAAATAAATCTGCTCGCGGTGGCCCCGGTCCAGTTCCTACTGTGTAGTGTTCTTAATACCCAGACACTTGGGCCAAGGGCCGCAGGACCTCAGCAGCCTAGATAATTACTTCTTTAGGTTAAATGCCTAGGTGTTGCAATTTCTGGCTCAAAGTATATTCAAGCTTTAAGGCTTTTGATATGTGTCCTTCAAGCAAACGACCCCCTCTAAAGAATGCCCTGCTTAGCATCTAAACAGCAGTGTAAGAAAACACCTGTTTCTCCTCAACCTTGTAACTTTGGATAGTTTATCCCTTTTCATCTTTGCCAGTTTTATAGGCAAAAAACAGTATCTTATTATTTTAATAATTTCCTTAAGATAGCAGTTGTGTTGAGCATTTTCTCGTGGATTTCTTGGCTGTTTGTATTTTTAAAACTCATATATTTATGTCCTTGATCTGTTTTTCTGTTGATACGTCTATTCTTTTTTGTTGTTGTTTTTACTCCTGGTTCATGAGTTCTGTAAATAGTAAGGCCATTAAATTTTGCCTGTCAGAAATGTAGCATATATTTCAGTTATTTGCCTTTTAATTTTTTGACATAGGAAATTTCTAATTTTGACATACTCCATTCTGTCACTATTTCCCAGATGGAGTCTGTCTATGGTGTTTTGCTTTAAAAGTATTTTTCTCACTCCAAGGTGGTACAAATATTTACTGAATATTTTCTCAAAACTTTTTTACATGTAAGTGTTTCATAAAGAAAAGAAATTGGATTCTCTGTAGGATATAAACTCATTAATTTATATGCACCCAATCAATCAGAAATGATAATCAGTGTATTTCTTCCCTTGATCTGGCAAAGCTTTTAGACCCCTGCCTCTGTTGTATTTCTGTCCATTTCTTCTGGCATTTCCAACATAAAGAAAGGACTTAATAGAGCACTTTAAAAATGTCCATGCCAATCATAGCAACACCTGATAAACTGAATCAGGATGGGACTTGGGCATACTTAGATTTTTAAAAACAAAACCTCATTGGATTCTTGGTGTGTAGCCCCAATTAGGAACATTGGTTTTCACTTTGGCTGCCCATTCGAATCACCTAAGAGACTTGAAAATTTTTTAACTCCCAGACTGAACCCCAGATAATTAAAATCATAATTTTGGTGGGGGGGGGGGTAGGGCCAGACACATGTGGTTTTTAAAGCCCCCCAGGTGATTTAGACTTGTGACTATGATTTAATGTGTGGGCAGGAAGCAAGCAGGGGCTGTTTATACCTGTTAATGCCTGAAAGCCTTAACTAGGAACTGTGAACTAGGAAGCAAAGTTACCTGCAGAGAGCAGTGTGGAGGGACAGAGGGAGAGAATCTGTAACAGAATGGGTAAGGTTTGGAATAACTGCTCAAGGTTAAGGACAGGGGGATGGAAGGATGACAGAAGCTTAGGGTTCGGTGAAGAGGGGAAACCAGGAATTTGTCCTGGGACCACTCGAGATTATGAGTCTATCATTCTTCCATTATGAGGATCATTTCTTCAATGATCCTGAGAAATCTGGGCATTGATGGTAGAAAAGTTGGAGCTGTAGGACTGACCCAGGTTTAAGAGTCTTTGGGCAGGAATGGAAGGAGGAAAAGGAAGGACCTGTTACTTTCTGAGTTATTCCTTCTTACTGAGTTAACACAATTTCTTAAATGAATGACGGTGATGAGTTTCATCCTTCTAAGCTGTTTCCAGTGAATCATGGACCGCCTGTGAACATACTTGTACACGCGAGGTTAGTTTAAGGTCTGGCATCCGTAATTTTTAAAAGCTTCACAAATAGTTCTGATACCCACCCTGTCTCAGAGACCCTGGTTGTAGGAAGTATTGGGAAATGTGACATATAGCGAGTTCAAAGCTGAGAGCCCAGATCCAAATTCCTAAAGGAATCTGCTTTCCGGATTCCCTCAAAATGGAACTCAACACTTTAACCAAAAGGAATATAAGAGATGCCACAGACAATCAAGGTGGGGGGGGGGGGAGGGGGAAGGATGCTGCTTTTCTCTGAATAAAATGAATGGCACTTTGAGTTCCCCTTTGTTTCTTTTTAAGAAAAAGCTTATTATACAATATGAGCCCCGCGTGTGAGCTGGGCTTCCATAATGTGTTTTGCAATGTGTTTAGAGAGTACGTATGAGGAACACTGTGTTTCGGGGCCATGCCAAGGAGGGGAACTATTTCCTTTCATACCCTCCGTTTGCTATTTAGAATAAGGAAGTTTCAGAAAAGTAAGTTAGTTCTAGGATTTTCCCCGCCTTCTTAAGAAACAAGTAGCTATTTACCAGACCGGCCTGAGAGAAGGGTAGAATTTCTGATTTATACCTTCTAATGAAGTACCAGCTGTCAGGATTAGGTCAGTGTGTATTGGGCCAGAGACTATATTGTAGCCATCCTCGTGCCAAAAGACATAGGACATCAAGTGCTGTCACATGGTGACCCTTTGATTAGGACAGCTTTACACGATTGTAACAATTTGGCATTTAATCGGTACTTTCTTCCTGCACGGGGCAGGGGGAGGGGGGGGAGATGAACAATTTTAGTATACAAAGTGAGATTCTTGAGAGTTGCAAGAGAGTTTTCCTGAGTAAGTATTTTAGGGAGGCTGATAGAAATAAGGGGAACATGAAGAATTCAGCATGCATTACTATGTCCTAGTACCAAGACCCGTTCCTCATATCATTATTAATCAGCAAATGTTATGGCCCAAGGTTGAAAGTAAAGGTACAGGTCACTGTTTTTCAAGTTCTAGATTTCCTTGTCTTGGAGTGAATAGAGTAAAATAGGTTGTTGAGCTGATGGTCTGCATAATGTGCAGAAATCTTGGTCGTTTTGTGTTTACATCATAGGGTCCTTTGTACGGAGCACCATTTTGCTGTGGGTCCGCTAGTTTAGAACCCCAAGCCCCCCTGTTTCTGGCCGGGGGTGGTGTTCTTAGCGTGTTTCCTGCGAACTCACAAACCCCATTCTTCTCGGAAGCACACATCGGCATTTTTGTCCTCTGACTGGTGACTCCTGCCCCTGCCGGTGCCTGGGAACCCTTTGAAATGTCTTGAATCGGGCTGCGGCTTGTGCTGTCTCCCGCTGATGTGTGCCCCAGTCCCGCTGGGCGGTGCAGGGGACACGTCGCACCGGCGGCTCCTGGGCCCAAAAGCCATGTGACGTCTTCTCTCACACCTGAGCTGCTCAGGTGCCCGGGGCTGCCAGGACCTCCAAACATCCTCCAGAGGTCCTTAGCTGAATCACTCGTGTGGGCTCGCTTGAAGTGCTCTCTCCAGGACCCGGGCCAGACAGCAGTCTTCATGGGAGACCTTGTGCAGGGCTCCGGAGTCCTTCTTCCTGTTGAACGGAGGGTGGTGTGTGCTTGGAGGCCTGGTGGTCATGTTTGGGCTTGCCCGCCTTGGTGTGGATTTCCCCCACAGGATGCCCATTGCTCCCTTTTGTCGCCAGACTCCAGAACAGGAATGTCTCCCGCCTTCTAGACAGCAAATCTTTATGGAGGATCTGTTACATACATACCAGGTGCTCGGCCAGGTCCTAGGGGTCCAGTGGGGAGCGAAAACAGCCTCTCTTTTCATGGAGCTGGCAGTTTAGTGGATAGAATAGCACATCAATAAACTTCACTAGCAAATGCACACAATTAAGGCAGAGGGAGTGCTCTGAAGGCCAGAAACAGGCTCATTCCCCTATGTGTTCATTTTTGTCACCCGGCTTGGGTTCGTGCTGGGATTCCAAGCTTTGGTCTGTACTCAGGTGCTTACTAGTAGAGGCATTTCAAACCATTTCAAAGTCTAGAATTATTTATATTTGGAAATAAGATAACTATATGCTTTTTAGCATTTTACTTTACTATTTATGTTTTATTGAAATATATTCAATATTTGTATAATATATAATTGTATATTGGTACATATTATATACTTATAATTGTCCATATAATTACTATACTGTAATGATTCATTGTTACATTATTATATATAATATATATGTGTTGTCCAGATGAGTCTTTGAACTAATAATGGAGGGGAAGATGGTCTTTAACCTATCCAGCCTTCCAGCTGCTTTAGACAAAAGAATTTTCTTAATACTTTACATTGCCTAAAAATCCAGAAATGATACATTTATTTGTTCCCATGCCAGGCAGGGAACTGGCAATGAATAGGGCTTTTGAATGTACTGGAAAACAGTACAGTGCTTTTTCTAAAGAACAGTCCCTGGGCTCTTCCAGAATTGATGATGGTTTGAATATTTGTCTTGAATTTGTTATTATTATGAATTTTCATTTGGTGAAGATTTGCATACCATTTGGAACACAGATAGGAGTAGGCTGGTCAGTGTTGACACAGCTGTCCCTCCAGTGGGGGTGGGGAAAAGCCCTGCTTTGTACTATTCGCCAATGTATCTGGTGTAAGTATTCCTTCCGCGACCAATTTCAAGCTACCAAGGTGACGTCACTGACCCCTGACCATGGAATTGGGAAGAGATGCATACGATTGGCTCGTTAGGTATTGCAAGCTGTCTCTGCCTGCCTAGGATATATCTGTGGGGTAGCATTTTGATTCATTGTGATCCGAACAGGCAAGTATGCAAATTAAACCTTTGACCTTGTTAAGGCTCTGTAGTGTGACACAGTTTCTCAAACTTTTTGACAGCCCCCCCCCCCGCCCCCCGATAAACGGGACAGTGGGTAACAGTGTAACTATAACCAAAGTTTAACAAACTGTGATCACTTTTACTATTTACTGTATTCTGATATTTTATGTTCTATTCTAATTCATTTAATTCATTTCTGTTCTATTGTAATTCATTATTTAGTGATTGCTACATTAATTTATAATATGTTATATATATATTATATATATACATATTTTAACGTTTATTTATTTTTGAGAGAGAGAGACAGAGCACAAACAGGAGAGGGGCAGAAAGAGAAGCAGGCTCCAGACTCTGAGCTGTCAGCCCAGAGCCCGATGCGAGATTCGAACTCACAAACTGTGAGTTCATGACCTGAGCCAAAGTTGGACGCTTAACCGACTGAGCCACCCAGGCGCCGCTACATTTGGTATATGGAACACACACACGGCTGTTTCTATGTGTCAGGCGCTATTTTAAATGTTTTATGAATATTGACTTGTTCAGGCCTCATAACCACCCTGTGAGGTGGGCGCTGAGTTTCATCATTTATTACTTGGCCATGAAGTTGCTCACTTGTCTTCCAGACCTCAGGTGTGCTGCTCGAAGGAAGCAAACTGTACATAGTGCAGTTGAGCTTAGTCCGTAGACTGTGTCAAAATAACGATGTATGTAAGTGCCCTGTTTATATTTTAATTTATTACATTTTTTCCCTTTGTCTCCAAGACTATGACGAAAAGTACTTTGTGGTGCTTAATATGCTTTAAAATATTTGTAATGACTATTAATTTTCTTATTTGCTAAATTTTTTTTCTCAAAATGTTGTGTCTAAGTCATTAGCATTTCACTTTCTCTAGAACACTTTTCTCTCAGGAAAAATAGATTTTGGGTGGGGCGTCTGGGTGGCTCAGTTGGGTAAGCACCTGACTGCAGCGCAGGTCATGATCTCACGGTTCATGGGTTCAAGCCCCACATCAGGCTCTGTGCTGACAGCTCAGAGCCTGGAGCCTGCTTCGGATTCTGTGTCTCCCTCTCTCTCTGCCCCTCCCTGCTCATGCTCTGTCTCTCTCTCACAAAAATAAACATTAAAATTTTTTTTTAAAAATAGATTTTGGGGACTGTTAATCAAGTTTAGTCTTATTTTTTTCTGAATAGTTGTTTAATTTGATTTTCTGGTTGCTGTGAGTGGAATAACAGTCTCATTTCACAACAGCTGCCTCAGTGGCCTTGAGATCCTCTTTGCTGATGTCTCCATGTCCTTTCTGGTTCCTCTGCCTTCCACTCTCCATCTCTTCAGCAGTTTTCCGTTGAGCTTAGAAGAAAGTCTGAACCCCTTAGCATGGCCCATAAGGTGCCACACTGTCTGACTCTGCCACTGATAGTGTAGCTAAGAGATCAAGTTCTGATCTCCCTCCTTGCTAGCTGTGTGACCTTGGAAACAATTGCTAATCTCCCTGTGCCTCAGTTTGTTCATCTTTAAGGTGGGAATTTTTCTAAGGATTTAATGAATTAATGCACTAAAAGGGCTTAAAACAGTGCCTGGTAGGTAGAGACCACTTACTAGGTTTCTAGAACTCTCCTCTTCTTCCCTCTCTGCCTCCCCAACTCCTCACCAAACTTTCCCTCTTTCAATGATTCTGGCTGAAAGATCTTTACACATGCTCTTTCTACTATCTAGAAAGTTCCTTTTTCCATTCTTCACCTAATTCATTCCTACCTATCCTTCAGGTCTCTGCTTAACTGTCACTTCTCAGCTGAACCTTCCAGACCTCCAGTCTCACGCAGATCCATAGGATAGTCTCTCATCAAAGAACTGACCTTCCTTTTAAAGCCCTGCCACATTTTATTGATTTATTTTTATTTATTTTTTATTATTTTCATTTAAATCCAAGTTAGTTACCATATAGTTTAATAATGATTTCAGAAATAGAACTTAGTGAGTCGTCACTTACATGTAACACCCAGTGCTCATCCCAACAAGTGTCCTCCTTAATGCTCCTCGTCCATTTAGCACATCTCTCCCCCACCCCCCACCCGCAACCCTCAGTTTGTTCTCTGGACTCAAGAGTCTCTTGTGGTTTGTCTCCCTCTCTATTTTGATCTTATTTTTGCTTCCCTTCCCTTATGCTCATCTGTTTTGTTTCTTAAATCCCACATATGAGTGAAATCATTTCCTTCTTTTTGATTGCCTAGTAATACTCCATCACATGTACATACCACATCTTCTTTACCCATTCGTTAGTCGAGGGACATTTGGACTCTTTCCCTACTTTCCTGCCACATTTTCTGCTTCTGTATTTATTGATGTGATCACAGGTAACAGCATGGTGAAGGTGGGACTCTCCCCACATTAGTTGCTACATCATTCTCTGTGCCCATTTGAAGCTTGGTACAGGACCCTACATAATCTGTCTGCTCGTAACAGACAATTGGGAGCCTGACTCGTGCATTATTAGTATCAGCCTCATTCCCGTCATGTTTTTAGGCGCCTTTCCTTATGATTCTCTCTTCCTTTATTTCTTTTCTATTCTCTGGATACACGCTCACTTTAGAAAATCCTTCCCTGCTGATTTGTTATGTGGTTCTTAGGTTTTCCCTGTAAGCTATCCAAACCTTTTGAGAAACAAGTTGGAAATAGAAAGACATCAGGGCGCCTGGGTGACTCCCTCGGTTAAGCTCGGGTGGTGATCTTGCAGTTCGTGGGTTCGAGCCCTGCATCGGGCTGTGTGCTGACAGCTCAGAGCCTGGAGCCCGCTTTGGATTCCGTGTGTGTGTGTGTCTCTCTCTGCCCTTCCCACGCTCGTGCTGTGTCTCTCTTTCTCTCTGTCAAAAATAAATAAAAACAAACAAAAGAAATAGAAATACATCAGTGTAAAGAATCAAGTAAAACGGATGTGCGCTAGCCACTTAAACATTTATCTGTGATCAAAATTACATTTTCTTAACGATTTAGCTTGTGCAGTGAAGGCAAAAAGTTCTTTTGGCAACTGGCATTAGATGTAGGGAATGACACAGAATGGATGCCACTTTCTCTTTTCACAGGGAAATGTCAGCCTCTAAGAAAGCGAGTCGATCTCTTTCTTCGTGCTTATATCTTTTATGGATTTTGCCAAAATATGTGTCGTTTTGCCCACAGTAGAATACTAACAACAACAAAAGAATTCTAGCTGTAAGCAGAAATTTAAAAAATAGTAATTTGGAGGGAAACTAATTACTGAGCCAAAAGGAATAGTATTGGGTACATGCAAGTTTACATTGCTCGGGGGCAAATCTGTTGTCCTACTCTTAGGAGCATACAGTGCCTTGGCTTCTTCAACACCACCTTCCCTTCTGGGAGGCCAGCAGAGCTCTCCAGTGGACGGTTGTAGTTCTTCTCATGTGGAAAGAGGACAACAGAGTCCCTGTACCCCTAACTATAACCTAGTCTCTGTTGAGGTTAGAGAGATAGGAAGCTCCCAGCCCAATTTCGCCAAATACACATGGACTGGGACCTTCGTATTTTATTAGAAATGAACTCTTGAGGCGCCTGGGTGGCTCAGTCACTTGAGCATCCGATTCTTGATTTCAGATTAGGTCATGATCTCATGGTTCATGGGTTCAAGCCCCATGTCGGGTTCTGTGCTGACGGTGCAGAGCCTGCTTGGGATTCTGTCTCCCTCTCTCTCTGCCCCACCTCCCCCCTCTCAGAATGAATAAAAAAAAAATTTTTTTTTAAAGGAACTCTAGCTAAGAATTCATTGTTCCTCCCACGGCTCTTATCCACAGATATTAAGATTCTTACTGTTTAAAAATGTTCATGTGTCGCTTCTAAGATTGCCACTTCCTGGCCTTGATACGATGCTGAATTTACAGTTATCCTCAAAAGCCCAAATTATACACTGCACTATTTATGTTGACAAAGGAATTTGAATTTTCATTCAGACAGTTTTATCTATTTAAAGGAGAGTTCTCCAGGACATGACATACTCTAAGCAACATAATTTCCATGTAAGTTTTTTCTTTTGTAAAATGAGAGGTATAATTGATGCCAGTGGGCATCTGAGTTTAAAAAAAAAAGATAATTTTAGGATTTTTTTTTAATGTTTTTTATTTATTTTTGAGAGACAGAGAGAAAGCATGAGCAGGGCAAAGGCAGAGAGAGAGGGAGACACAGATTCCAAAGCAGGCTCCAGGCTCTGAGCTGTCAGCACAGAGCCTGACATGGGGCTTGAACTCAGAAACGGTGAGATCCTGACTTGAGCCGCAGTCAGCACTTAACCAACTGAGCTATCCAGGTGCCCCAAATTTTAGCAATATTAAAATAATAGTAATTAGTATATAATTTTCTTTCTTACTTGACTATTATTTATTAAAGTGATATTCATTCATGCTACTGTCATCTAAACTTGGTAAAGAAATTTCTAAAGGTGCCATCATTTATTTATAAGTGATTCATATCAGAAGTAAATGGGGGCGCCTGGGTGGCTCAATCGGTTCAGCCTCTGACTTCCGCTCAGGTCATGATCATACGGTTCGTGGCTTTGAGCCCTGTTTCAGGCTCCGTGCTGAGAGCTCAGAGCCTGGAGCCTGCTTCAGGTTCTGTCTCCCTCTCTCTCTGCCCCTCCTCCACTTGCACTCTGTCTCTCAAAAAATGAATAAATGTTAAAAAAAAAAAAGTAAATAATATTTTACCAAGAATTTAGATTTTTTTTAGTTTATCAATTTACTCAATTCACACTTAAAATTTTAAAGTAGTTAGTTATATACAAAGGAAACTGAGGTTTGTCCTTTAAACAACTCCTATTTAAAGTTATCAAATATTTTATTAGTCATTAATCATAATAAGTTATCTCTTTTAAAATGTTTTCACCTCAATATGGTTCAACAAATTTTTATTGACTTCATGTCTTTAACCTTGAGAGCTATGAAGTCTAATGACTCCTTTAAATTTTGTCTTATCAAGTAATATGACAGCTCAGCATGTTGGCAATCTTTCCTTAAGACCAGACAAATTCTTAGTAAAAAAAAAAAAAAAGAAAAAATGGTGCTTAACTAGATAAATGTTTGAAAAATAATATGCTACACCTTTCATGTCTAAAAACCATCATGAACACTGGTAGTAGGTCTTGAGATTTGAGGATCCCTTCATGATTCCCCAACCTCAACACCCATGTGCGCACAGAAAGGCACATGCGTGAATGTGCACATGCGCACAAACACACGCGCAATGTGACATTCATGAGAAAATATCCTACTTATTCAAATGAGCGTTGCGTTGGTCAGGCATAGCCTTGTGTCCGCAAACAAACTGCTTTAGTCTAGCCAACTGCACTGACCGTTTCGAAAACTTTGGGGAAAGAGAAACTTAAAAAAAATATGGGATTCAGGGGTGCCTGGGCGGCTCAGTCTGTTAAGTGTCTGACTTCGGCTCAGGTCATGATCTCGCAGGTCTTCAGTTCGAGCCCTGCGTTGGGCTCTGTGCTGACAGCTCAGAGCCTGGAGCCTGCTTCCGATTCTGTGTCTGCCTCTCTCTCTGCCCCTCCCCTACTCACGCTCTCTCTCTCTCTCTCAAAAATAAATATAAAAAAATTAAAAAACAAAAAAACCGGGGTTCAGAGTGGCACCCTTCACTAGCACATTGGTTAAACATTCCCTCTTAGCACCAAACTCCAAGGCCGGACGTCTGAGTTGTAGTGATCCCTGTGGCCTTCTTATAAAAAAATGACAACGTTGGACCATTGGACTTTGATTTTATGATATTTGCATGTTTTATAATTAGCACATGATGTTTTGCCTCTAGGCAGGTGATAGCAGCCATAAAGTTGAGAGGTTGTCACTTGGGGTCAAACAAATCTAGGTGTGAATTCCAGCCCTGCTCATTACTAACTGTGTATTTGAATTCCGTTGTCATTTAACCTCTTGTATACTTTCTATATTTATAAAATGGGATAGTAATGTCTATTTCTCAATTTTTTTCTGAGGATTAAGTGAGATTATATGTGAAAGTGCTTAGCTCAGTAACCAAAAATGGCTGGTACCGTGAAATGATAAAACTGACTTGGGATCCATATCTAGAAAAATACAAAAACATAACCTTTTTCTGTCATTATGGTACCTATTGTTATCTGAAGTTATGTGTGTAAAACAGACCTCAGAAAGAGAAGGCTTACAATTTTATCTTATTTTAAATTTAACTAAAAAACTGAAATTTAAAAATTTACATAAAGTTGAAATACAATTTTCATTTACATAAAATTAAAAAATTTTTTAAATGGCCATGAATCAATTAATTTCTTGCAGGTAATGAACTTGGATATGTCTATACAACCACTTTGCACCAAGTAAAAACCGTAATGGACCAAGTGAAGCAAAAGGAAGAAAATACTTCGTCTCCGCAGCCAGCCAGGAGGACCGAGGCATCACAGCCATGGGGACAAAGCACACAGAGCCCTGCTCCAGCGCTGGGAGAACCCCAGGAGCCCTCCTTCCACTCGGGAATCCTGGGAACCATGTCCCATCAGGACTATCGTGCCCAGATCATCCTGTGGAGCTTTCTGCTGTGGTCTGACACCATAGAAATGGTGCGCGTGGCTGGCCACCCTGATGTGTATAAGTCAGGCTGGCTGTACCCAGTCTACATATTCAGTTTTATTTCTCTCCTTCGGATGATATTAACTCCTCAGAACCCTCTTCAGAATTCCCTGGGCGTCTTTCTCCAAGACTTACCCTTTATTTTTATTAGACTTAGTTTAATCATTGCCCTGGGAACTATCACACCGGTATTGGGCCTTTGTAAAAACATGCTAGTGACTCTCTCTCATGTTTACTTCAATTACTTATCCAAATTCAGAGCTTTCTCTACCTTTGAAATGTCTTCGTTTTAAAAAGAAAGTGGAATAGGGCCACCTGGGTGGCTCAGTTGGTTAAGCATCTGACTTCAGCTCAGGTCATGATCTCATAGCTCATGGGTTTGAGCCCCGCGTTGGGCTCTGTGATGACAGCTCAGAGGTATAAATTTTTGTCCTATGGAAAGAAATGAGGAATACATTGTAGAGAATAAACTGTTTTTAATAAGGGTAGCTTATCACTTTTTGAAAAGTATATTCAACTGATGTTAAATTTAAGCAACGTTTTATTCTTATAAGTTAACTCACCTGGATCTCTAGAAAATGTTAGTAATTTTAGTTAGTTATGTATACTGCACTTTTTCTAAAAACACTCTTCATTAAAGTCTTAAAAAAATTAGAACATGTTTTCCCACTAAGTCCAAGAATGATATTTTTATCATTTATATAAATTAAAGAGCATTGCAAGAATGAATTAGATAGAACTATTTTTTTAGAAAATATACCTGATGTTATTGAATAAGTTTTAGATTATACTTGAAAAAATTTGAACGGTAGAGTCACCTGGATGACTTTAGTTGGTTAAGCGTCCAACGCTTGGTTTTGGCTCAGGTCATGATCTCACAGTTCATGATCTCCAGTCCCGTATTGGGTTCTATGTTGCCGGTGCAGAGCCTGCTTGGGATTTTCTCTCTCTCTCTCTCTCTCTCTCTCTCTCTCCCTCCTTCTCTCCCCCTCCCCTGCTCGCCCTCCCTGTCTCTCTCAAAATAAATAAATAGGCATTTTTAAAGAGATATAAAACATTTATTAAAAAATGTTTTTGAGCTGTAGTTTTAAGGTCTCCTTCAAACATGGAACTATGTTCTTTAATCTGCTGTGGCAAGCGACTTTTATGTAATTGACTGATTTCAGCATAAACAGCAATTCAGTTTAACAGATGTTTGGTTCAGTTTAAGGCATAGCCCTTTGCTCATACTGAAGTACTAATATACATATTGTTAAATGTAATGAAGTCTAGGTACATCAGTAGCACCTAAAGTTTTATCATAGAAAGAGGCCATAAATTGAAGGTTTGGATTTCAAAGAATATTTTATTTGTGGAATTTCATACCATCATAAAAATAGTCACAAGCCCTGTTTAAAAATTTTTTAATGTTTATTTATTTTGGAGAGAGAGACACAGCATGAATGGGGGAGGGGCAGAGAGAGAGAGAGAGAGAGAGAGAGAGAGAGAGACAAGAATCTGAAGTAGGCACTAAGCTCTGAGCCGTCAGCACGGAGCATAATGTGGGGCTGGAATCACAAAGGGCGAGATCATGACCTGAGCTGAAGTCCCACACTTAACCAACTGAGCCACCCAGGTGCCCCACAACCCTGTTCAAAATTAGAAGTTCAGGTTATGAACATAACAGCAAATGCATCTGTGCTGTATGTGATAATATATACTGAATGCCTTGATGTGAAGTAATTAGATGCATAATTATATCATTTGTCTTCACAACTTGGTGACACTTGTGGATATTCAGCTGCCAGAACGATTTGAGAGGCTTATGTGTGCAGAGTAATGTGTCAAACTAGCCAGTCTCTTCAATGATCTGTGGCAACAAATATGGTAAGAATGGATAACAGAACTTGCATGCTAGCCCTTGTCTCCATCAAAGTCCCCAATCTCGCAGATCCCCTATGCTTTATGGGCTTTCTTCCCACTATAAGAGGTCTGTTTACGCTTCTTTAAAAGCTTAGCTTCTGGCTTTATGGCTTTGGGTAAGTTCTTTGACCACTGTAAACCCTAGTTTCCACATCTAAAACAAAAGCATAATAATCTTACCTTAATAGGTTAGAATTGTACTTTAATAGGTTGATGAGGATTACATGAGATAGGAAATGCTGTCATCATATTGTCTGGCAAACAATAATAACTTGATAAACTAAGTATTTCAAATGTGCCACATTAACCATTTTATTTATGAAAAATAATATGTAAAATCTCAAGGTCACCTTAGGTTATAATTTTTCACCAAGTAGCATGAGGTCCAAAAATGAGCAATCTACTGAATATACAGATTAAAGTTGATATGAGTATTCACTCGTCAGGCATTTGATTGTCCCTCCTGAGTTCTTATAGTGCTAATTATAGTGCTCTATTAAGACTTTATTTGAGGGTTTACTTTTCTGAGTTCCCCATTAATGCTTAAATTCCTTAAAGGAAGTCCTGATGGTGTCTTGTGGGTTTCCCTCTTCATCTGTCAATCCAACAGGCACTTATGATACTTAGAACTCTAAAAAATTGAGAATTCAAATAATCTCTTTCAAATTATGCCATGATAATCTTTTTTAATTAAGAAAAATGTGTAGGTGAAGTAGTTGATTCGTAATTTTCTTAAATCTGAAAACATTTGACATACATTTATATTTATCTTTATATTGGAATTTATAGAGTGACCAGTGGTCAGACAAACTCTAAAGTATTACTTACTGGAATTTAGAATGTGTTTTGTGTTTAATAGTTGAATATGGATATACCTGGCCTACTGGGAAGTCACAACACTTTATACAAACAGTAAAGAGATGTACATGTAGAGGAAAATTATTGAGTAACAATTTAATATTTTATTTCAAGAGTATACACATGTTTATAAAGTTCAAGTCTATGATAGTCTTTCATTTCAATGCCTTTCAGAAGTTTTAATTAAAAGATTTTTAAATTGAAGAATGGTTGGCATACAATATTAATTTTAGGTATATAACATAGTAATTTGATATTTTATATACATTAAAAAATGATTGCTGTAATGAGTCTAGTTACCATTTGTCACCGTGAATAGTTATTACAATATTATTGACTATATTCTCTATGCTATTCTTTATATCCCTATGACTTATTTATTTTATAACAGGAAGTTTGTACTTCTTAATCCCTTCCACCTGTTTCATTCATTTTCCTACCCCTTCCCCTCTGCCAACCACCAGTTTGTTTTCTGTGTCTAAGAGTCTGTTTCTGTTTTGTTGTGTTTGTTCATTTGCCTTATGGATTTTGCATGTAAGTGAAATCATATGGTATTTGTCCTTCTGTGTCTGATTTATTTCACTTAGCATCATACCATCAAGATCCATCCTTGTTGTTGCGAATGGCAAGATTTCATCCTTTTTATGGCCGAGTAGTATTTCATTGTATACATATTACTTTCTTAAATATATGACTTTTTAAAAATTTATTCATGTATTGATGGACACTTAGACGGCTTCTACACCTTGGCTATTGTAAACAGGGCTGCGATGACCACAGGGTGCATATATCTGTTTGAATCAGCGTTTTCATTTTCTTCTGATAAATACCAAGATGGAATTGCTGGATTGTATGGTAGTTCTATTTTTAATTTTTTCAGGAAACTCCATACTGTTTTCCATAATGGCTGCACAATATACATTCCCACCAACAGACAGGTAGGCTCCTATTTTTCCACATTCTTACCAACACTTGTTATTTCTTGTCCTTTTGCTACTAACCATTCTGATTGGTGCGAGGTAATATCTTACTACAGTTTTGATCTGCCTTTCCCTGGTTATGTTCCCTAGTGACGTTGAGTGTCTCTTCATGGGTTGGCTTTTCACCTGTTTGCCACCTGTATGTGTTATGTCTTCTTTGGAAAATGCCTCTTCACCTCCCTCCTCTGCTCATTTTTTAATTGTTTATTTTTTTGATGTTGAGTTGTATTGGTTCTTTACATATCTTGGGTATTAACCCCTCATCAGATACATCATTTGCAAATATCTTCTCCAATTTGGTAAGTTGCCATTTCTTTTGTTGATGGCTTTGTCCAAAAGCTTTTCTGTTTGATATAGTCCCATTTGTTAAGTTTTGCTTCTGTTGCCCTTGCCTAGGGAGACAGTCCCCCCCCCCCCCCCCCCACAAATATTGCCAAGACTCCTAGCCAAGAGTTTACTGCCTTTGTTTTGTTTTGGGAATTTTATGGTTTCAGGTCTTAAATTTATGTTTCCAGTTCATTTTGATTTTATTTTTATACATGGGTTGAAAAAGTCATCCAGTTTCATTCTTTGCTATGTACCTGTCCAGTTTTCCCGTCATCATTTATTGAAGAGACTACCTTTTCCCTTTGTATATTCTTGCTTCCTTTGTCATAGATTAATTGACCATATAATTGTGGCTTTCTTTCTGGGCTCTCTATTCTATTCTATTCTATTCTATTCTATTCTATTCTATTCTATTCTATTCTATTGATCTATGTGTCTGGTGTGTGTGTGTGTGTGTGTGTGTGTGTGTGTGTGTGTCGTGCTATTTTGATTATTAAAGCTTTGTAATATAGTTTCAAGTCAAGGAGCATGATAATTCCAGCGTTGTTCTTTTTCAAGACACTTTGGTTATTTGGGGACTTTTTTGCTTCCATACAAATTTTAGGACTATTTGTTCTGTTTCTGTGAAAAATGCTGTTGGTATTTTCATAGGATTATATTTAATCTTTAGATTCCTTTGGTAGTATGGATATTTTAACAATATTAATTATTCCAGTTCATAAGTACAGCATATCTTTCTTTTTTAAAAATATAATTTATTGTCAAATTGGCTAACATACAGTGTGTACCCTTGTGCTCTGGGTTTTGGGGGTAGATTCCCATGGTTCATTGCTTACATACAATACCCAGTGCTCATCCCAATAAGTGCCCTATTCAACGCCCATCACCCATTTTCCCCTCTCCCCCACTCCCCCCATCAACCCTCAGTTTGTTCTCTGTATTTAAGAGTCTCTTGTGGTTTGCCTCCCTCTCTCTCAGTTTGTAACTATTTTTTTTTCCCTTTCTCTTCCCCCATGGTCTTCTGTTAAGTTTCTCAAGTTCCACATATGAGTGAAAATATATGATGTATATCTTTTTCTGAGTGACTTATTTCACTTAGCATAATACCTTCCAGTTCCATCCATGTTGCTGCAAATGGCATAATTTCATTCTTATTGCCAGATAGTACTCCATTGGATATATAAATCACATCTTCTGTATCCATTCATCAGTTAATGGACATTTAGGCTCTTTCCATAATTAGGCTATTGTCGAATGAGCTGCTATAAACATTGGGGTACATGTGCCCCTATGAATCAGCACTCCTGTATCCTTTGGATAAATTCCTAGTAGTGCTATTGCTAGGTCGTAGGATAGTTCTATTTTTAATTTTTTGATGAACCTCCACACTGTTTTCCAGAATGGCTGCACCAGTTTACATTCCCACCAACAGTGTAAGAGGGTTCCCATTTCTCCACATCCTCGCCAGCATCTGTTGTTTTCTGAGTTGTTAATTTTAGCCACTCTGACTGGTGTGAGGTGGTATCTCAGTGTGGTTTTGACTTCTCTGATGATGAGTGACATTGAGCATCTTTTCATGTGTCTGTTGGCCATCTGGATGTCTTCTTTGGAAAAGTGTCTATTCATGTCTTCTGCCCATTTCTTCACTGGATTATTTGTTTTTTGGGTGTTGAGTTTGGTAAGTTCTTTATAGATTTTGGATACTAACCCTTTATCTGATACATCATTTGCAAATATCTTTTCCCATTCCATTGGTTGCCTTTTAGTTTTGTTGGTTGTTTCCTTTGTAGTGCAGAAGATTTGTATCTTGATGAGGTCCTAATAATGCATTTTTGCTTTTAATTCCCTTGGCTTTGGAGATGTGTGAAGCAAGAAATTGCTGCAGCTGAGATCAAAGAGGTTTTTATCCTGCTTTCTTCTCTAGGGTTTTGATGGTTTCCTGTCTCACATTTAGGTCTTTCATCCATTTTGAGTTTATTTTTGTTTATGGTATAAGAAAGTGGTCTCGTTGCATTCTTCTGCGTATGGCTGTCCAGTTCTCCCAACACCATTTTCTAAAGAGAGTGTCTTTTTTCCACTGGATTTTTTTTCCTGCTTTGTCAAAGACTAGTTGTCCATACATTTGTGGGTCCAATTCTGGGTTCTCTGTTCTATACCATTGGTCTATGTTTTTGTGCCAATACCCTACTGTCTTGATGATTACAGTTTGTAGTAGAGGCTAAAGTCTGGGATTGTGATGCCTCCACTGTGGTTTTCATTTTCAATATTCCTTTGGGTATTCAGGGTTTTTTGTGGTTCCATACAAATTTTAGGATTGTTTTTTTCTAGCTTTGAGAAGAATGCCCGTGTAGGGGCGCCTGGGTGGCTTGGTCGGTTAAGTGTCCGACTTTGGGTCAGATCATGATCTTGCAGTTTGAGTTCAGGCCCACATCAGGCTCTGTGCTGATGGCTCAGAGCCTGTAGCCTGCTTCAGATTCTCTGTCTCCCTCTCTGTCTGTTCCTCTCCTGTTCTTACTGTCTCCCTCTCTCTCAAAAATAAAGATTAAAAAATTTAAAAATAACAATAAGACAACAAAAAAAGAATGGCGGTGCAATTTTGATTGAGATTGCCTTGAGTGTGTAGATTGCTTTGGGTAGTATTGACATTTTAACAATGTTTATTCTTCTGATCCATGAGCATGGAATGTTTTTCCATTTCTTTGTGTCTTCTTCGATTTCCTTCATAAGTTTTCTATAGCATATCTTTCTATTTGTTTCATCTTCAATTACTTTCATCAACATCTTATACTTTTCAGAATACAGGTCTTTCACTTCCTTGGTTAAATAGGTATTTAAAAAAACCTGTTCCTAGGTAGTTTATCCTTTTTGGTGTAATTGTAAATAGGATTGTTTTCCTTAATTTCTCTCTCTGATCATTTGTTATTAGTGTACAGAAATGCAACAGATCTGTGTATATTACTTTCATATCCTGCAACTTTACTGAATTCAGGTATTAGATCTAGTTATTTTTTGCATAAGTTTTTAGAGCTTTCTCTATATACTATTATGTCACCTGCAAATAGTGACAGTTACAGTTCTTTACCAACTGGTATGCCTTTCATTTCTTTTTCCCATCTAATTGCTGTGGCTAGGACTTAAAAGTTGCAAGAGTGGACATCCTTGTCTTGTTCCGATCTTAGAGGAAAAGGTTGCAAGTTTTCACCATATAGTATGATGTTAGCTGTGGATTTGTCATATATGTCCTTTATTATATTGAGATATGGTCTCTCTATACCGACTTTGTTGAGAGTTTTTACTCATAAACGGACATTGAATTTGGGCAATAGATGCTTTTTTTGTATCTATTGAGATGATGAGATGATTTTTTATCGTCATTTTGTCAATAAGGTATCATGTTGATTGACTTGCAGATATTGAGCCATCTTGGGAAAAATTCCACCTGATCATGGCATAAGATCTTTTTAATTTATTGTTGAATTCAGTGTGCTAACATTTGTTGAGGATTTTTGCATCTACATTCATTAAGGATATTGGCCTGTAATTTTTTTTTTTTTTTTTTTTTTTTGGTGTATCTTTGTCTGGTTTTGATATCCGGGTAATGCTGGACTCCTAGAATAAATTTGGAAGCATTTCTTTCTTTTCAATTTTTTGGAGCAGTTTCAGGAAGACAGATGTCAATTCCTCATTTAATGTTCAGTAGCATTCACCTATGAAGCTTGGATTTTGGTTTGTTGGGAGTTTTTTGATACCAATTTAATTTCCTTATTAGTACTCAGTCTGTTTCAGATTTACTATTTCTTTCTGTTTCAGTCTTGGAAGGTTATATATTTCTAGGAATTTATCCATTTTCTCTGTATTGTCCAGCTGGTTGTACATTAATTGTTCATATTTTCCCCTTATAATCTTTTGTATTTCTGTGAGGTCTGCTGTAACTTCTCTTTCTGATTTTAGTTGAGTCCTTTTCTTTTTTTTCTTTATGAGTCTTGCTAAACGTTTATCAATTTTGTTTATCTTTTCAAGGAACCAGCTCTTAGGTTCAATGATCTTTTCCAGGGTTACTTAGTTTCTGTTTCATTTATTGTTGGCTTTTATCTTTATTATTTTCTTCTTTCTGCTACTTTGGCTCTGTTCTTTTTTTTCTCAATTCCTTTAGGTGTAAGGTTAGATTGTTTATTTGAGATTTTTCTTGTTTTTTGAGGTAGGCCCATATTATTGTAAACTTCCCTCCTAGAGCTGCTTTTGCCGTATTCCACAGATTTTGGTATGTTTTATTTTCATTTTCATTTGTCTCAAGGTATTTTTTTCTATTTCTTCCTTGATTTATTAATTGATCTACTGGTTGCTTAATAGCATGTTGTTTAGCTTCCATGTGTTTGTGTTTTGCTAGTTTTTTTTTTTTTTCTTGTTAATGATATCTAGTCATACCATTGTGGTCACAAAAGATGCTGATATGGTTTCAATTTTCTTAAATGTATTGAGCCTTGTTTTGTGACCTAACATGTGATCTATCCTGGAGAATGTTCCATGCGTACCTAGAGAGAAAGTGTACTCTGATGTTTTTGCATGGAATGTTCCGTACGTATCTGGTAAGTATATCTGATCTAATGTGTCATGTAAGGCCACTGTTTTCTTAATAATTTTCTGCCTGGATGATGCAAGTGGGGTGTTAAATTTTCTTACTGTTATTGTGTTATCATCCCCCTTTGGTCTCTTACTATTTGCTTTTATTTATTTATTTTTTTTTTTTGGTGCTCCTTCCTGGGTTAATACATATTTATGTATTCACATAAATGATCCCTTTATCATTATGTAAATGTTCATCTTTGCCTCTTGATACAGTCTTTGTTTTTTTGCTACCCCAGCTTTCTTTTTGTTTTCATTTGCAAGGAATATCTTTTCCCATCACTTCACTTTCAGTCTGTATGTGTCTTTAGATCTGAAATGAGTCTCTTGTAGATAATATATTGATAGGTCTTTTTTTTTCTTCATTCAGTCACCTGTGTCTTTTGATTGGAACATTTAGTCCATTTACCTTTAAAGTAATTATTTGTATGTAGGTACTTATTGCCATTTAAAAAAATTGTTTTCTGGTTGTTTTTGTAGTTATTCTCTGTTCTTTTCTTCTTGATCTTTTCTCTTTGTTTTGATGCTTTTCTGTCATGTTACGTTTGAAATTCTTTCTTTCTCTTTTGGGTGTCTATTATAGGGTTTTGGCTTATTTTTACCATAAGATTTATATTTAGCACCCTTTGTGTATACAAGTCTATTTAAGTTGATGGACACTTACGTTTGAACACATTCTAAAACAGCTACATTTTTACACCCTCCCTAATGTTTTATGTATTTGATGCCCTATTTTACATCTTTTTTACTTTGTATATCCCTTAATTAATTACTGCAAATGTAGTTGATTTTACTACTTTTGTATTTTAACATTTATACCAGCTTTATAAGTGGTTTATCTACTACCTTAACTATATGTTTGCTTTGATCAGTAAGATGTTTTTCTTTCATAATTTTCTTACTTCTAGTTATGACCTTTTCTTTTCCACCTAAAGAATTTCCTTCAACATTTCTTGAAAGGCCAGTTTAGTGGTGATAAACTTTAACTTTTGTTTCTTTGGAAAACTCTTTATCTCTCTTTCAATTCTGAATGGTTGAGTAGGATATTTTTGGTTGTAGGTTTTTTCCCTTTCAGCACTTTGACTATAGCATGCCAGTCCATTTTGGACTGTAAAGTTTTGGCTGAAATATCAGTTGATAGTATTCCCTTGTACATGATAAGATGTTTCTCTTGGGGCTTTTAAGATTCTTCCTTCTTCCTTAACTTTTGACATTTTAATTATTACATGTCTTGGTGTAAACCTTTTTGGGTTCATCTTGTTTGGGGCTCTCTGCTTTATGGTACTGGATGCCTGTTTCCTTTCCCAGATTTGGTAAGTTTTCAGCTATTATTTCTTCAAGTGAGTTTTCTGCCCTTTCTCTCATCTTCTTCTGAAACCCCTATAATAAGAATGTTAGTGTGGTTGATATTATCCCAGAGGTTACTTAAACTATCCTCATTTTTGATTTTCTTTTTTTCTTTTTGCTGTTCAGTTTGGATGATTTCAACTACCCTGTCTTCCAGATTACTGATCTGTTCTTCTGCATCTTCCAATCTGATGTTGACTCCCTCTAGTGTATTTTTCATTTCAGTTATTGTATTCTTCAACTCTGGTTAGTTGTTTTTTTACACTTTTTGTCTCTTTATTGAAATTTCACTGTGTTCGTTGATTCTCTCCCTAGTTCAATGATCATGTTTATGACCATTAACTGGAACTCTTTATCAGGTTGATTGCTTATCTTTATTTTGTTTAGTACTTTTTCTATAGTTTTGTTGTTTTGTTTGGAACATAATCCTCTGTTTCCTGATTTTGCCTGACTCTCTCTGTTTCTATGTATTAGTTAGGTCAGCTACATCTCTTGGCTTTGAAGAAGTGGCCTTATGTAGGAGTTGTCCCATGAGGCTCAGAAGTAGAATCCTCCCAGTTACCAGAACTAATGCCCCAAAGGTCTCTCCTGTATGGTTTGTGTGTCCCCTCCTGTTATAGCTGTGCTATGACTGGTGACAAGGCTGGCCCCAGTGTGACTGACCAAGAAGCCAACTGTGGCTACTGTGGGTACGCTTGTGTTTGAAGCTAGCCCCTAGTGTGGCTGGCTGCAAAATCCAGATGCAACTATTGTGGGCACACTGATGGGTGGGTCCCCCTGCCCCACGTGCATTAGGAAGGTATTTCAGTGTTTCACAAACAAACATTAATTCATGAACTCTAAAGCATGCTGCTCCATGTATTTTTTAGGACTGCCATGTATGATCGTGGTAGTCCGTGGAAATGGCACCCCTTCTGATTGAGCAGTGTACAACATGCACATCAGTATGCAATGGCTCTGAGGAAAGAAACTGTTATTCCAAAGTGAGTTCCCCTCTTGGTGAGTGTTGAGCCAAAAGACAACCAAGCCAAAGAGTAGGGAAAGGAAGGGCTTCGCCTGCTACAAGTAAGGACAACACCAGGGATATTTCCCCAAACAGTATCGCCTCAAGCAACAAGACTGGAGAATTTTTAAGTTCAGGGTGGCTACATATTTATGAAAGGACGTGTGAAATGAGGAAGATAGCATGGAATTGGACAAAAGTCATCTGAAGGTGACAGAATCCAGGCTGAAGTTATGAGGGCCAGCAAGGGTCACAATTATCAATTCCAGGTGGTCCCGCATCTGATTGCTCAAAGAGGTTTAGATCCTGTGAAGATAACTCAAGTGCATCAGGTCAGTCTTCACTTTTGAATCAGCACTGGGGGTTTTACCACTGATTTATTGTCACTGGTATAATTAAGCTGTCCCCTGGCCTGATGGTGGATGTTTGTTCTTACATTCTTTTGTTCCCTGAAAATCATTAACTATTGAGGCCCATTCCTCTGCAATTTCAACATGTTCCAGAACTTCTACAAGAAATGTGCTTTGAGCCAAGTAGTGTCAGTCAGGCATAGTTCACAAGATGGATGGGGACCTAAACTGACTAGTAGTATGTCAAGAAAGTCGTGCCTTGTCTTTCTTTTTGAGGGAACTACTAACTTTCTGCTTGCAAAGCCAAAGTATCTGTGGCTAATAGTTTTGGTGACACTAAATATTTATAAACAATCGACAGTTTACAAGAGACTTCACATATAAGCCCATATTTATTCTGAAGGTTCTCTTTCTAACATTTACTTAATTGACTCATTTAACAAATTGGAGTACCTACTATATTATATATAGTATGTTTTTTATGATTAAGTAATACACACACACACACACACACACACACACACACACACACCAAAAGCCTTGGTGAAACTGACAAAATTTAAGAGTAGTTTAGGCTACTTCCCATTTCCAGTTCTGCATGCAAGGAGCTTGGAAGTTGCCCCCTCTGTCCTAACAACAAGTAAAAAGATAAACAGACTGGAAAAAGCAGCTCTTCTGAGATTCATAAGGGAAGATAAGATACCTGGCCAACCACTGCCCCCAAACTGGAAAGACAGGGAGTCACAGCTTCCCAGAGGAGAGGCTCACCAGCACCCAGGTAGGAAAACCTCAACTGTAAATGATGACTCGTTGGAGGCTCTATGTAGATAACTGAGTTAAAACTCCTGAAGGACCCAGTTATGGGGGGTTTCCCATAATATTTTAAGAGTACCTCCAGGAGGTTGACCAAGTTTCTATAGTAAATATTGGAGAAAAATCCCCTCGTGTTTCCACCAGGGGGAGGGGAAAAGAAACTATGTTGAAATTAGTGGAGCACTCTATGCATCTAAATAAAGCCTGTCTTCAGGAGGAACTAGTTAACAGAGCCCAATATGCTGGGGTATTATCAGAGCCTAGCTGACCTGGGGGAAGGGAAGTACCCAATTCCAGCCCACTCTGTCTTGTCAACCTTGTCAACAATAAGGGAAGAATATAATACAGAAACTCTTGTGAAGTTCACAGTCCGGAGACATAGGCTCACTAAAGACCGATACTTGGTCATAAATTATAAAAGGCTTTCCCTTCCTCCTCCCCCACACTTCACTACCATATTACTAAAGGCTTATTTACAGAAGTTCCTTTTACCTGGTATATCATGCCCAGCTATTAAGAAAAAATTACAAGGCATATCAAAAGGCAAAAAAAAAAAAAAAAAAGATGTTAAGAGATAGAACAATCAAAACCAGATATGTCAGGAATGTTGGAATCATCAGGTCAGGAATTTAAGACAACTAGGGTTAATATGGTGATGGATCAAATGCATACAGTATACAGCATGCATGAACAGGTGGGTAATATAAACAGAGAAATGGAAATCCCAAGAAGGAACCAAAAAGAGGTTCTAGAAAGAACCATGTAGCAGAAATGAAGACTGTATTCATTGGGCTTATTAGTAGACCAGATACAGCTGAGGAAAGAATGTCTGCATTAAAGGATATAGTAATAGAATATTTGAAAGCAAAGGCTGAAAAAAATGGAACAGAATACCCAAGAACTTTGGGACTACTGCAGAAGGCATAAGTCCTGAGTATTAGGAATGCTAGAAGAAGAAGAAAGAGAGAAAGGAACAGAAGAAATATTTGCCACAATGATGACTAAGAATTTCCCCCAAATTAATGTCAGACACCAAACCCACAGATTCAGGAAGCTCAGAAAACACCAAGCAGGATAAGTGGCAAAAGAATTACACCTCCACATATCATTTTCAAATTACAGACGAAATATCCCAAAAGAAGCCAGAGGAGAAAAGCAGCTCACCTGTAACACCTAACTTCTCATAAACCATGCAAGCAAGAGAAGAGAGCAGTGAAATGTTTAAAGGGTTAAGAGAAAAACTATCAACCTAGAATTCTGTACTCTGTGAAATCATTCTTCCAAGGTGAGGAGAAATAAAGACTTTCTCAGACTTATAAAAATTGGAAGAAGTTTTTTGCCTGTAGACCTGTCTTGAAAGAAATGTTTAAAGAAGTTCCTTAGGGAGAAGGAAAAAAAAAAAAAAAACATATAGGCCAGAAACTAGGATACATATAGAAAGCAAATGACTAGATAAAGGTAAATAAAAACTGTAAAAAAATTCTTAACTGATCTAATAGATAACAAAATAATTATTATGTATGCTTATGTGTATAGCATATACATACATGTTATACAATTATACATAAGTGAAATGAATGACAGCAAGGATATAAATGGTGGGAGGAAGGAATTAGGATTTTTTTTATTATAAGATACATTCCTGTAAAGTGGTATAGCATTATTTGAAACTGTACTTGGATTAGCTGTAAATGTATGTTGCAAACTCTAGGACAACCTCTAAAAGATTAAAAAAGGAAGTATAACATATGCTGAAAAAGGAGACAAAACGGACTCATATAAAATGCTCAATACCATAGAAGACAGAAGAAGAGTGAAACACAAAAATAGCAACAAAGAAAACAGTAATACATATGATAGAACTGCAAAGAGAAATGAATGGATCCCCTATTATAGTCAAAGACTTCAACACCCCCTCTCAGAAATAGACAATCCCAGCAGGCAGAAGATCAGTAAGGATGTAGTTGAACTCAACAACACTATCAGTGAACTGGATATGATTGACATCTATAGACTATTTCATCCAACAACAGTATAATGCACATTCTTCTCAAGCTCACATGAAACATTCACCAAGATAAACCACATTCTAGGCCATAAAACACACTTTAACGAATTCAAAGGCATAAAAATCATAAAATGTCTGTTCTCATAACACAAATGGAATTAAACTAGAAATCAGTAACAGAAGAATAATAGGAAAATCCCACAGCACACGGACATTAAACACATTTCTAAATAACACATAGGTCAAAAAAGAAATCTCAAGATAAAATATTTTGGAGTAAATAAAAATGAAAACAACTTATCAAAATTTGTATGATGCAGCAAAGGCAGCATTTAGAGGAAAATTTATAGCATTCAATGCATCTATTAGAAGAGAAGAAAGATCTAAAATTGATAACCTCAGTTTTCACCTTAGGAAACTAGAAAAAGAAGGGCATGTTAAGTCCCAAGTGAGCAGGAGAGAAGAAATAATAAGAATTAGAGCAGAAATCAATGAAATTGTAAACAGGAAATCAATGGAAAAAGTAAAATGCTATTTTTGAAAAAAATCAATAAATTCGATAAGCCTGTAGCCAGGCTAATTTAAAAAAAAAAAAAGAGAGCGAAGGCACAAATTAGTAATTTCAGAAGTAAAAGTGAGGACATTACAAATCCCAATGAAAATAAAAGAGTACTATGAACAACTCTATACCCACACAGTTGATAACCTAGATGAAACGGTCCAATTCCTTGAAAAAAAACAATCTGTCAAAACTCACACAAGAAGAAATAAATGATCTCAATAGGCCCATGTCAAAGAAATCAAATCTATAACTAATAATCTTCTAAAACTGAGGGGTGCCTGGGTGACTCAGTTGGTTGAGTGTCCGACTTCCACTCAGGTCATGGTCTCACAATTCATGGGTTCGAGCCCTGAGGGGGCCTGGGCTCTGGGCTGACAGCTCGGAGCCTGGAGCCTGCTTTGGATTCTGTATCTCCCTCTCTCTCTGTCCCTTCCCTGCTTGTGCTCTGTCTCTCAAAAATGAATAAATGTTAAAAAAAATTTTTACTAAAAAAAAAATAATAATTTTCCAAAACTGAAAGCATGAGGCACTAATAGGTTCATTGGTGAATTCTACCAAACATTTAAGGAAGAAATTAAAGAGATTGCAGATAATTGGTATAATTTCTCTTTAAGAGAATAGAAGAAAAGAGGGGTCCCTGGGTGGTTCAGTCAATTGAGCATCCAACCCTTGATTTCTGCTCGGATCATGGTCTTACAGTTTCATGGGTTCAAGCCCTGCATCAGGCTCTGTGCACTGACTGTGTGGGGCCTGCTTGGGATTCTCCCTCTCTCCCTCTCTCTGTCTGTCCTTCCCCTGCTTGCACTCTCTGTGTCTCTCAAATCAAATAAATTTTAAAAAGAGAGAGAATAGAAGAAAACAATACTTTAAAAGTAATTCCATGATGCATTACCTTAATATAAAACCAAACACATTATAAAAAAAAAAAAAAAGGAAAAAGGAAGAAAACTACAAATCAGTATCTAGCATAACATTGATGTAAAATTCCTCAAGAAAATATTAGCATAACAAATCTAAGAAAGTATAAAAAGAATCATACCCCATAATTAACTTGAATTCATCCCAGGTATGCAAACCTTGTCCAACATTCAAAAGTCAATTAATATAATCCATGACATTGATAAACTAAGAAGAAAAATCACATGATCAGATCAAATGAGACAGGCATTTGAAAAAAATCCAACACCCATTCATGATTAAAAAAAAAATCTCGGGGGTTCCCAGGTGGCTCAGTCGGTGAAACGTCTGACTTCGGCTCAGGTCATGATCTCATGGCTTGTGAGTTTGACTCCCGCGTGGGGCTCTGTGCTGACAGCTCAGAGCCTGGAGCCTGCTTCGGATTCTGTGTCCCTCTCTTGCCCCGCCCCTCCCCTGCTCATGCTCTCTCGCTCTCTCTCAGGAATAATGAAAATTAAAAAAAAAAAAATCTCAGAAAATTAGGAATGGATGGGAACTTTCTCAACCAGATAAATATTATCTACAAGAATCTACAACTAACATCATACTTAGTGATGATAAATTCAAGAGCTTTCCCACTGAGATCAAGTATAAGGCAAGGATGGCCCCTCTACTTTTGAACATCAGGTACAAGGGAGTGATGTTTTCACTACTTTTCAACATCATATTGGAATCCCTTGTCAATTCAATAAGACAAGTAAAGGAAATAATAGGTATACAGATTAGGAAGAAAGACATAAAAATGTCTTTGTTCACAGATAATACGATCATCTATGTAGGAAACCCATAAGAATCGATAAAAAACAAAAACAAAACAACCCTGGAGATAATTGATTATAGCAAGCTTGCAGGATACAAAGTTAATATACAAAAATTCAATTGCTTTCTTATATATCAGGAACAAACAAGTGAAATTTAAAATTAAAAACACATTAATATTTACATTGGCACCCCCCAAAATGAAATACTTAGATATGAATTTAACAAAATATGTACAAGATCTGAGGAAAAACTGCAGAGTCAGATAAAAGATGCCAAAGGAGAACTCAATAAATGGAGAGATATTTCATGTTCATGAATAGGAAGACTCAGTATTGTCAAGATGTCACTTCTTCACAACTAGATCTAGAGATTCAATGCAATCCAGTCAGAGTTTTAACAAGTTGTTTTGTGGATATTGACAAACTTATTCTATAGTTTACATGGAGAGATAAAAGGTCCAGAATAGACAACACAATATTGAAGAAGAAGGAGCAAAGTTGGAGAATGGATGTTACCTGACTTCAAGACTTACTATAAAGCTACAGTATAGTATTGACAAAACAACAGACAAACATATCAATAGAACAGAATAGAGAGGGGGAAAAAAAAGGAGGTTAGAGTGGGAGAGAGCAAAAGCATAAGAGACTCTTAAAAACTGAGAACAAACTGAGGGTTGATGGGGGGTGGGAGGGAGGGGAGGGTGGGTGATGGGTATTGAGGAGGGCACCTTTTGGGGTGAGCACTGGGTGTTGTATGGAAACCAATTGGACAATAAACTTCATATACTGAAGAAAAAAAAAAGAACAAAATAGAGAGACCAGGCATAAACTCACATAAAAAAAAAAGTCAACTGATCTTCGAGAAAGGAATAAAATTAATAAAATGGAGAAAAGACGATCTTTTCAACAAATGGTGTAGGAACTACTAGACATCCACATGCAAAAAACATAAATCTGTACCTAGAACTTACACCCTTCATAAATTAAGTCAAGATGGATCACAGATCGATCTGTTTATTTATTTTTATTTACATCCAAGTTAGAATATAGTGGAATAATGATTTCAGAAGTAGATTCCAGTGATTCATCCCCTAGGTATAATACTCAAGGATCATCCCAACAAGTGTCTTCCTTAATGCCCCTTACCCTTAGCCCACCCCGCCCACCCCCAATGCTCCAGCAACCCTCAGTTTGTTCTCTGTATTTAAGAATCTCTTGTTTTGTCCCCCTCCTTGTTTTTATATTATTTGTGCTTCCCTCCCCTTATGCTAATCTGTTTTGTATCTTAAATTCCTCATATGAGTGAAGTCATATGATAAGATGGATCATAGATCTAAATGGAAAATACAAAACTATAAAACTCCTAGAAGATAAAATAGGAGAAAACCTAGATGACCTTGAGTCATCTGGGTATAGTGATGCCTTTTTAGGTATAACACCAAAGACGTGATCCATACAGAAATAATTGACAAACTTGATTCAATTAAATTAAAAAGACTTCTTTGTGAAAGACAATATCAAAATTAGAAGACAAGCCACAGACTAGGAGAAGATATTTGCAAAAGACATATCTGATAAAGACTGTTATCCAAAATATACAAAGAACGTAAAACTCAACACTAAGAAAACAAGCAACCCAATTTAAAAACGGACAAACGACCTCACCAAATGAACAGACACCTCACACATGACAAGTTAGCATACAAAGAAATGTCCAGATCATATGTCATCAGGGAAATGCCGATTAAAACAACAGTGAGATACCACTACATATCAGTTAGAATGAAACAAATCAAAACACTGGCAACACCAAATACTGGTGAACAGAAGAAATGCTCATTCATTACTGGTGGGAATGCAAAATGGTATAGAAATTTTTTGGGGTATTGTTTATTTACTTCTGGGGAGAGAGAGAAAGCACGTGCACACAAGTTGGGGTGGGACAATGAGAGAGGGGGACAGAGGATCTGAAGTGGGCTCTTTGCTGACAGCCGCTAGCCCCACGTGGAACTTGAATTCATGAACCGTGAGATTATGACCTGGGCTGAAGTCAAACGTTTAACCATCTGAGCCACCCAGGCGCCCTGTATAGACACTTTGGAAGACAGAAAGATGGTTTCTTACAAAACTAAACATACTCCTACCATCCCATCCAGCAATCATGATCCTTGGCATTTATCCAAAGGAGTTGGAAACTTACATCAACACAAAAGCTTGAAAATGGTTGCTTTTAGCAACTTTATTCATACTTGTCAAAACTTAGAACCAAGAAAGATGTCCTTCTGTGGGTAAACAGATAAATAAACAGTGGTAATTCTGGCAATGGAATATTATTCAGCACTAAAAAGAAATGAGCTAGCAAGCCATCAAAAACATGGAGGAAGCTTATCTGAATATTACTAAGTGTAAAAAGCCATTTTGAGAAGACTACCTATTGTATGATTCAAGCTATATGACATTCTAGAAAATGCAAAACTGCAGAGACAATAAAAAAGATGAACAGTCGGAGCACAGAGGATGATTATAATGGAGAAGGCCATGCACATGGCGGGGCAGGGGAGTATATGCGAAATTTCTGTACCTTCCTCTCAAGTTTATTGTAAACTTAGAAGTGTTCTAAAAAATAATCTTTTAAAAAAGAGCGTAGTCTTAAATATCAAAAATGATTTGATATGTTTTGGGAATAATATTTACTATAGTAATATTTTATGTGAAAGTTTGCATTTATACATACACAAATCTTAATTTCTCATGCATTGAAATTAAAATATTAATGGATTTTTCAGAAATGACTTCTTTCTCTCCAATGTATTTCTTTTCTTTTTTTTTTTCTTTTAAGATTTAGTTACCTTAGAGAATAGGGTTTCCAGAGTATTTCAGTGAATAGATACAACATTTACATTCTGTTGCTAAAATTTATAGGTAACATTACATAGTTTGTAGTTACAGAGAAGAAATCTAAGGTTTTTGTGTCTTGACTTCCATCTATAGTCTCGGTCATCTTCAGACCATAAAGTATGTTTTTCATCTTAAAATTTTTTTCGGGGCGCCTGGGTGGCTCAGTCGGTTAAGTGTCCGACTTCAGCCCAGGTCACGATCTAGCGGTCCGTGGGTTCGGGCCCCGTCGGGCTCTGGGCTGATGGCTCGGAGCCTGGAGCCTGCTTCCGATTCTGTGTCTCCCTCTCTCTCTGCCCCTCCCCCGTTCAAGCTCTGTCTCTCTCTGTCTCAAAAATAAATAAACGTTAAAAAAAAATTTTTTTTTTCAATTATTAAATGGGTCATATAACCTTTTAATTAAATTATTCAGCAAAGCTAAACAAGGATATTATAAAGACATGAGCAGTGCCAAACAAAACAAAACATAACACTGATTGCAGAACTGGAAACTTCGTAGGCCCCCCACATAGTCTGCATGTATATACTATAAATTACAGTCAATCTAAATAGTCTATCTGAAGAGAATTACCATTAAAGTCAAATTTTAAAAAAGTTTGTTTTAGGTTTATTTATTTATTTTGAGAGAGATAGAGACAGCGTGAGCAGGGGATGGGCAGAGAGAAAGAGAATCCTAAGCAGACTTTTTTGGTAAATAACCCAATACAAAGATTGTTTTATTTCCATAAGTCAATTGTTTTCTATTAAACTGCAAATGCATTACTGGTGTTTTGACATATTTTGGTAAAGATTGGAAAATGTGAGGAATAAGAACGTGAAGAAACAGTGTTTCATCCTTTTAGGTTTTTAAGTTTGTATTCAATGGCATCCTCGTCTTTTTTCTTCTGGGCCAAAACTATTGTGATTCCCTTGAACAAACTTGCCCATCAAGGGATACGCTTGCTTAAGCAGAACAGGCTTCTGAACTGGTCGCCGGTTTTAACCATGAGAAATGATAGAACAGGCTACAAAAAAATGTGTTGAGCTGATTTTCTTGGAATTGCTTCAGAGCAGAAGAGTCACCAAGTTCATGTTTCATGGAATTGAGTGGGTGTGAAGTGTGTGATGCTTGAGAAAGACAATGTCTAGGAGGAAATGAAATAGTTCAGTGATTATCTTTCCAATTAAAAAGTAAAGGTTTCCTTAGTTTTAGCCTGAAGGAACTGCTAGTTAAGTTACACCATCATCAACAGCTAAGCAAAAACCAGAACCAAAACTTAGTAGTATATGGTTAACAGTTGGATTTCATTTTAGTGTGGTACTATATACGTAACATAAAAATTTCCCACTTTAACCATTCTCATGTGTACAATTCACTGGCTTCAAGTATGTTCACGATATTGAGGAGCTATCACCACTATCTGTTTTTAGAACTTTTCATCATCTCAAACAGAGACTGTACCCACTAAATAATAACATCGGTGTCCCCTCCTCACCAGCCCCTTGTAACTTCTAGTCTTTCAGTCTCTATGAATATGTACATCATGTAAGTGGAATCATACAATATATGCCCTTTTGTGTCCGGAGTATTTCACTTAGCACGTTTGCAAGTTTATATATGTAGCAGGAATCAGATTCCTTTTTATGACTGAATAATATTCCTGTGTGTGTGTGAGACACTCACTATATTTTGCTTATCCATTCATCTGCTGATAGACACTGGGCTTGCCTTTACCTTTTGACTACTATGAATAATGTTGCTATGAACATTGGAGTACAAATATTTGTTTGAGTGTCTGCTTTCAGTCCTTTTGGGTATATACCTAGAATTGCTGGATCGTATGGCAATTATATGTTTAACTTTTTGAGGAACGGCCAAACTATTTCCCACAGTGGCTATATCATTTGACAGTCCCTCCAACGGTGCACAAGGGTTCCAGTTTCTCCACAACCTCGCCAATATTTGTTATCTTCTGTTTCTGTTTCCTGATAGTAGCCTTCCTAATGGGTGTGAAGTGATATAGCATTGTGGTTTTGTTTGCACTTCCCTAATGACTAGCGATGCTGAACATCTTCTCATGTGCTTATTGGCTATTTGTGTATCTTTTTTGGAGAACTGTCTGCTCATGTTCACTGTCCATTTTTTTAAATTGATTCTCTTTTGTTGCTGTTGAGTCGTACTTTATATTTTATGGATATTAATCCATTATTGGATATATTATTTACAAATATTTTCTCCCATTTTGTGGATTGCCTTTTCACTCTTTTGACTGTGTCCTTTGATGTACAAAATTTTTAAATTTGGGGGAAGCCCAATTTGTGTATATTGTCTTTCATTGTCTGTGCTTTTAGTGTCTTATCCACCCCACCCTACCCCCCACAAACCATTGCCAAATCCAATGGCGTGAAGATGTTTCCTGATGTTTTCTTCTAAAAGTTTTATAGTTTTAGCTCTTAAGTTTAGGTTTTTGATTCATTTTGAGTTACTTTTTGTATATGGTTTAAGGTAAAAGTCCAATTTCATTCTTTTGTAATGCGGATACCCAGTTTTCCCAGCACCATTTCTTGAAAAGACTGTTCTTTGTCCATTGAATAGTCTTGGCACCCTTGTAAAAAGTCATTGATCACATGTGTAAGAGTTTATTTCTGGGCTTTGTATTCCATTCTTTTGGTCCTTATGTCTCCCCTCTGCCAGCACCACATTATTTTGATTACTACAGCTTTATGGTAAATTCTGAAATCAGGAAGTATGAATTGAGTTCTCCAACTTTATTCTTTTTCAAGATTGTTTTGCCTACATAGGATCTCTTTGGATTGCACGTGATTTTATGAAGTTTCTTTTTTTTTTAATTTATACAAAAATGTCATTGGGATTTTTATAGAAATTGCATTGAATCTATAGAACTCTTTGCATAGTATTGTCATCTTAATGATATTAAGTCTTCCATTCTGTGAACATGGGATAGGTTCCCATTTATTTAGCTCTTCTTTAATTTCTTTTAGCAATATTATGTGGCTTTCATTGTACAAGTCTTTTGTCTCCTTAATTAAGTTGATTCCTAAGTATTTTATTCTTTTTGAGGCTACTGGAAATGGAAATGTTATCTGAATTTTTTTTCAAAGTTTTCGTTAATAGTATATAGAGTTGCAATTGGTTTTTGTGTTCTGATTTTGTATCTTTCAACTTTGTTGCATTTGTTTATTAGCTCTAACAGGATGTGTGTGTGTGTGTGTGTGCGCGCACGTGCGCGTGGGTGTGTGTGTGTGTATAAGCTTTATGGTTTTCTACATATAAAATCATGCCATCTGTGAAAAGAGATAGTTTTACCTCTTCTTGAGAGATAGTATTACTTCTTTTCCATTTTGGTACTTTTAATTGTTTTTGTTTCTTGTTTTTTTCTCGCCTAATTGCTCCAGCTAGAATGTCTACTACTATGTTGAGTAAAAGTGGTGAAAACAAATAAAAGCGGCAGTTAGCCTTCAGAACCCACAATTTGGATATTCTGGAGGACAAGGCCCAGGCTCTAGCATGTTGCACCAGAAACTCAGTCTGCGCCCTCATGCTGCCAGCCGCAAAGAGTGGGGATGAACGTGGTAGCCAGTGCCACCAGGGAAGGTTCCTACTAGAGTCTGGGGTTCCAAAATAGTTACCGCAGACCGTTCCTGCCAGTTCAACAGACGTTGAAGTGAAATGATGGAGTCCTAGAGCTTCCTGTTTTGCTATCCTCGGTGATGTCCCTCTCCCAAAAGTTGGATTTCTTTTTCTTTCCTGTTCACTCCTTCTAGCCTGATAAATCTTTGTTTCAATAAGGTCAAGGTCTTGGGGTAAATTCTTTGTGGGACAGTTGGTTTCCTTTTGTTTCAAAGTCACAGCCTTATCACTGATCTTGGTTGGCTCTGTGGCACTTTTATGTAAATCAAAAAACCTGAAGGGTGAGTGTAGAGAGCATTCAATTACGTTTTCTTTGCTTCTCAAATTGATATAAATCCAAATTAGGCCAAATTTTTTAAATTTATAGAAATTGTTTACATTTAAAAGCCATGAAGGACTCATTTAAAATATCTTTTTTTTTTCATGATAAGTTAATGAAACAATGTTTTAGAAAGAAACATTTTTGTTTCATCTGTACTGTTTCATAACAAACTTTTTTTGTCAGTCAGGTCTTAGCCTAATGGGGGGGAAAAAAAACCTTGCCCTGTGTCCTACATTCTTAGCACCTTTTGCATTGTTAGAATAATCTTAAATTTAGAATGTTTTTAAAATAATCAGTAACAGGACTATATCACATTTCTTATTAGGAAGCAGTTTATAACTTTATCACAAAGATGATCAATCTTGGGGCTTTCCACTTGAAGATAAACTATTCGTTTAAAATTAAAGAAAAAATGCAATGTTTCCAGCAGCCTTCGTTTTCGAATTGCTAATCTTTAACACACTCCAGGTGTGGGTTGGCTCTCTAATTACTGATATCTGCATCGATATTCTTTTTTATTTATTTTTAATTTTTTTAACATTTATTTATTTTTGACAGACAGACAGAGCATGAGCAGGGGAGGGGCAGAGAGAGAGGGAGAGACACAGAATCTGAAACAGGCCCCAGGCTCTGAGCTGTCAGCACAGAGCCCGACACGGGGCTCGAACTCATGAACCGCGAGATCATGACCTGAGCTGAAGTCGGAAGCTTAACCAACTGAGCCACCCAGGCGCCCCTGCATCAAGATATTCTTAATTCATGTTCTACTTGTGAAAAGTAACAAAGATAGATGCTTAGGGATTAATATTGTGTCTAATGAACATTTTTGTTCTTCAAGAAAGAATTCCACCCATCATGTAATGAATATACGTTCTTTTGACCAAATGAGCAGAGTTTCTCGTGCCAAGAGGTCCCTTCCAAAGTTGAAGAACCAGCATGATTGAGACAGGGCATCAAGGCTTTATCACAAATCTTGTGTCACTGTTTTCTCTGTTTTTCTAGAGCAAGCCTTCTAGAACTTTCCCCCTCCTAGCCCTGCTGAGATTCCCTCTTAGGTTTAACCTCTCGCTTTTCCTCTGGCCGAAGCACCAAAGCTCTGTGAGAACTGTGTCTTTTGAAGCTAAGAAAAAAGGGGACTCTAAGCAGTGAATATAGAGAATGAGGGGTATCTGTTTCAGCCCTTAAGAAAATGTCTCCAGCGTCAAACTGTCCTTTTCAGTGCCTGTCATTTCTGTCCCTTCAGGGCTGCTGAGGCACCGCTGGTTCAGCTGCTTCTCAGAGGGAACCCCGGCTCTCCGGCCCAGGTAATGGCCTCCGGCTGGCTCTTCACCAGCCCCATCTGAGCCGGCCCTGACGCACAGAGCTGTTTCACTTCTCCCCTTCCCAGCTCGCCCAGCCTGGCTCCGCGTTTCTCACCGTCACCCTTTCACCGCCCCCCCTTCCTCACCCCTCTCCCCCATGTGTCTCTTTCTTCCCTTCCTCTGTGTCTGCTCTTCTCAGAAGTTAGCTTACAAAGCAAAGTTGTAACGTTGAATTCCTGTTTTTCCAACTACCCTCATGTGACAGGATATCTCCTTATTGGAGGTTTTCCCTAATTTCAGAAGCCCTTTAAAAGTGAGAGCTTCCTCCACACTTCTTTTCAGCAGGGCAGCTCTAAGAACACAGTAGGGGAAGGGGTGATTGGGTGCCTGCGTTGTCTGGCTTCCTGCTTACCCCCTCCTCTCCAACAGTGGAAGGAAAGGATAAACTCTGGGCCATGAGGCTGTCCCTGCTCCTGGTTTTCGCCTGTCTCGTTCCGGTGGCTGTGCAGCTGTTGGGTAAGTTGACCGAGGTGACGGCTTTCTGACTTGGGGCCTGGAGGCGCACCTTCCTCTTTGGGTCAAGGTTAGCGGGGTCCTCTCAACGCTTGCGGTGAGGAGGAAAGCAAAAGTCCTCTGCGCCACCAGCTCTGGGGGAACCTGGTCGCCTCCTCCTGGCTGCCGGGCCTGGAAGCTGGGGACCTTGAGCCCAGAGGCTGCTTCTCAGGCCAGATGTGCCACCTGGTCCCGCAGAACCCCTGTCTCCTCCTGACATCCCCCAGTTCCCATTGTTCCTTCCCTGGTCTGTTCTCCGAGGGATTTCCTCTGTGTTTTGTGCATTCTCGCTTTCAGTTCACAGTATTTCTGTCTAACCTGCAAGAAATAATCTTGTGAGTGTTTTTGGCCACAAGGAGGGTGGGTCCTGGTGTCTTTCCTGGTGGTGGGTTTAAGGACAGGATCGTAGATCATCCTCCAAGGAGGGATTCCATGAGATTTTCACCATGCTGCTTTTTGCCTGTGAGCAAACCTTTTAATCATCCATAGTTTTTATAGCTACAAATTTCACCCTTATCAGTTTTCTAAGTTGTTCAAACTGATTTATACTTGTTTTCTTCCTCCCTTTTTTTTTTTTTTTCTGGAGACTGGCGATTACTTAGGAGGAACAGATTCACAGCTTTTCAAATCCTCAAAGACATTATCAAGTCTCTCTTTTCTGTCTCTCTAGACTCAACCTGCTTAAACTTCAGAAAGAGGGTGCCAGTTAGAATTTGCATTCTCAGTTCCCTTTGGAAATGAGATCGAAAGGGCTTCACCTTTGAAATTCTGGTTCCTGATCCCCCCGTTTTCTCCCAAATCAGCACACGCCGTCTGTGCCCCTTCTGTGCCAACGGCACTTTGTGTTCTCCATGTAACTGTGGGGGCGCAACTGGGACCACACAGATAACACAGAAACCCCAACCACCAGCAGACTGCCCGGGGAGAGTGCTGACCACAGAAAATGTGAAATCATGACGAGCATTAAGTTGCAGTGATTAGAAAAACACAAGCCAAGGCACCCTGCCCCTGCCGGGAAACTACTTAATTACTCTGTTTTCATTTCCTTGTTTATAAAATGGGGAGCATGATGTTATTTGGCCCTGTGTTTTGTTTTCTTTTTGAATTCATTAAACATTTTTTTAATATTAATTAATTTTTTATTTTAGAGAGAATGCATACACAAGTGGGGGAAAGGGGCAAAGGGAGAGGGAGAGACAGAAAGACAGAGGGAGAGAATCTTAAGTGGTCTTCATGCTCAGCACGGAGCCTGATGTAGGGATCAGTCTCACGACTCAGAGATCATGCCCTGGGCTGAAATCAAGAGTTGGACGCTCGAATGACTGAGCCACCCAAGCGCCTGTTGTTGTTGTTTTTAAATTTATTTATTTGTTTAAGTAATCTGTACACCCAATGTGGGGCTCAAAACCATGACCCCAAGATCAAGAGTCCTATGCTTTTTTGACTGAGCTAGCCGGGAGCCCCTGTATTCCCCTTGTTTTTGCAAGGATTCCGTGAGTTGCAAAATGTAATTTGTTTGTTTGTTTATTTATTTTTGAGTGAGAAAGTGGGGGGAAGCAGGGGGAAGAGAGAGAGAGAGAGAGAGAGAGAGAGAGAAAGAGAATCTCAAGCAAGCTCTACGCATGGAGCTGATGCAGGGCTCAGTCCCACAACCCTGGGATCATGACCTGAGCCAAAATCAAAAGTTGGGTGCTCAACCGACTGAGCCACCCAGGCACCCCTAAAATGTGTAGAACATAGGATGGCCCATAGGAATTGCTTGGCAAGTGCTAGCTATTAAAAGCAGGGACTTCTGGTTCCCACAGTAATCATTAACTATCCAATAAAAGCAGTATATTAAGCATTTAAGCGAGAGGTTTCCCAAGAAACCAATGCTGAGAAAGATTCTTGGAGCTTAAGAAGATATTTGGCCTTATTGCTGGCTACAAAGCTTATCTCTCAATGTGTAAGGGGGGCTGGAGAGGAGATGCTTAACGTAAGCGAAAGAACGCCATGGGGTGGGTTTAGAGGTTTAGACATCATCACAGTATTCATGTTGCAAATCTGTCTCATGGAAGGGAGTTCATATATTCTTCATGGGCCCCAAAGGTTAAAACTAAAGCCAGTGAAAAGCTTTTAAGCGTTGCCCTGTCTCAAATAGAATAGTCTGCTTAGGAGTAAGTTCCCTGTCTCTGAAGGTCTTCAGTTGGAACCTGGACGAACAATACGAAGGTTCTGTGTGTGACCTGAATTTCTAACCCAGGGCAGTCCAACAGAAACATCATTGGCCACATTATGGAGCCACACTCAAAAAAAAAAAAAAAAAAAAAAAAGTAAAAGAGAAACAGGTGACTTTGATTTTACGAAGATCTTTAATTTAACCCAATATATGCAAAATATTGTCAGTGAACATGAATGACAATAAAACATTGGAATAGTTTCACACTCATTTTTTAAAAGTTACTTTTTCAAAACACAGTATTTTATACTTACAGCCATGCATCAGTTCAGACTGGCCTCATTCAACTGTACAATAGACCCTTGGGGCCACGGGCTACCATATTGGGCAGCCTGGCTACTGATTTTCTTTATATTGACTCTTAGTGCTTTGGGGCAAGAAATGTTTCTCAACTTGCTTAGGAATTTTCCCCTCCTTGAGACAGCAGGATGCCTTACTCTGATGAATGTCTTCCTCTTCAGAGGCACAAATACAGGGGAAGCAGGGAGGTGCTGAAGGTGATTACTCAGAGAATAAAAAGCAAACAAAAACATGGGTAAGGGAGCTCCTTCCCCAATTTTTTTTTTCAACTTGAGAACCTATAATTCTGATTTTACCTTTTTTTTTGGCTCAGGCAGCACATGAACAGAGGTTAGTTGCTGGTGCATTAGCAATAGACCAAAGGTTGTATCAATTCCCTGCACCCCCTGCAGCCTCTTCCCTGGCTCCCTACCCATTAAGAAAATCCATGGAAAGTTCTCCCTACTGTCTGTCGTGTATTCTTTTTTTCAACCCAGAACGCTTTGTCCCACCTTCCTGAGAGCATCCCACATCATCAGCACCATGAACATCCACACCATACCTTGAGGGGTCAGGAGGCTCAGCTTGAGGGGGGGCAAGTTCTTACCCTTCTTGCCCTGCTACCCATTCAGCAGGAGGAATCACATTCGGCACCAACGTTTAGATCTCAGTGGGGATGTCGTCACAGTCAGACACAGTGAGAGATGCTCAGACACGATGGTTGGACCTCAGCAGAGAGGCTTAGCTCAAAATGGGATGGTCTGACTCATAAGCAATGGTGTGTTGGTAAACTTAACAATTAGTTCTCAGAAGAAAAGCACTGATGTGGGGCACTTAACTAATTGCCATGGTGGAACATTCCTGCCATGGTTGATTTCAAACTACCGATGTGATGGCCCTGGAGGCAGAGCTGGAAAAGATGCCAATAATAGATCTCACTAGCCAATGAGTGTAAAAAAATACAGTGAATTTGATCTCCGGTGGTCTTGTGCTGCGTCCAACCTCCTTGTTTTATAGGTAAGAAAACTGAAGTCCTGACATGTTAGGTGATCTTTCCAGAGTCTCACAACTAGTTACTGGCACAACCTGTTTAGTGCTTAAGACTCCTGACTCCTAATGGAACATTCTTTCTATTAAACAGAAGCAATTTTTTTTTTTTTTTTTTTTTTTTTTGCTGAATGAATGATTGGTTTAATACCAATCTAGGATTTCTTCAAGAAACTATTCCCCACTGCTGTTCCCTTGGTCATTTTAATTTTCATAAAATTTTCTTTATAATATTTCTACTTTTCTTGATTTCTAGCCCCGTCGTTTCTTCCTTTACTTGTGACTTCTTTTAGATGCCAGATTTAAGACATACTTTCTAAAGTTACTGAGCAAAACCAAGTCCTTATCATCTTTCATTTTTCAGTTCTTGTTATATTTGTCTATTTTTCCTGTTAGTGTTCCAAACTTCCTCTGATTTTTCTGAAATTGAGAGATGGAGACCTGGGTGTGTAAGACATTGCAGATATAGGTAAGATGGCAATTGCCTTGTTACATGACAATTCAGCGCCTGAGGAGGGTGTTGAACCAAATTTCTAGGTAGGAAGAGTCATCATTGGCTAGATGTGAACTTCACAGAGTCAAATGTGCTCAATCTCAGTTAAAGACAAAGACGCCTGTCTTCAGAAAGGAACTACAGGGGCACCTGGGTGGCTCAGTCAGTTGAGCATCTGACTTCGGCTCAGATCGTGATCTCGTGGTTCGTGAGTTCAAGCCCCACATCGGGCTCGCTGCTGTCAGCCCGTCAGCTCAGAGCCTGCTTTAGATCCTCTGTCTGCCTCTCTCTGCCCCTCCACTGCCTGCACTCTCTCAGAAATAAATAAACATTTAAAAAAAAAAAAAAAAAAGGAACTAGAGATCACAGGCATCCTTTGACACTCACATCTGGTCTCTGAGACTGAATCCCAAGCAGCTAAGGGAGAACTAGGAAGTCACAGAGGCCACAAAAGGAGTTGAACGAAAGGAAAGTAGTTTCTACTTCCTATGTGTCTCTACATAGCAAAGAGGGAGTCAAACTGATGTGGAAATGAGAACAGTTGTGTCCGCTTTCCTCTTGGCCACCATCAAGCATTGTTGGATGGAAAAGTTGTGTGGTTAGTTTGATCTAGAGGAGTGTAGTGGAAATCAGACCGACCAAAAGCGAGAGTAAAGAAGGTAAGAAAGCAAGTGCCCTTTCAAAAAGAATTGAAACTGACATGGAAAAAATAATGCATTCTAAGACAAATTTGCCCAGTTACAAACCAAGTTAAGGTCATTCAAGCTAAGAGCACTTTCAGATCCTTTATCACATTAATTAATCACTTTCAGGTCTTTAATCAGATCCTTACAACAGCCCGTGTGGTAAGATGGGTAAGGGGTAGTAGCCGGCTTTTACTACAGGAGAAAACGGGCTCAGAAGTCAGCTAGCCAGGAGGGACCAGAGCTGACTCCTGCCAGTGTCTTCTGACTCTGAGGCTAAGAAGTAGACAGAAGTTACCAGCCGGAGTGTGTTGACCAGGAAAGACGTACATGTGCTCAAAACAACAGTATGTCAAAGAAGGGCTTAGTCCTTCTGTTTGTACCAATTGTTTAGACTTCTCACCTGGGGAGGGGAAGGAGGGCATTAACACTGGAGTGTTTACTATATGCAAAGGGACATGCTGGGTGTCTTACCTCAATTATCTCATTTAGAAGTTCATAGCAACTCTCTCAGGGAACATTATTATCCCTATTTTACAGATGAGGAAATCGAGGCTGGAATGATTAATTTAACTGAGGCAACACAACGAGGGAATGGTGGAGCCAGAATTTGATAACAAGTTTACTGACCCCAAAGAATATACCTTTCTCCACCACATCACGTGTCTCTTGAGTTTGGAAACTCTGGAGTCTCCACCATTTCTGTTCTTCTGTCCCTTTCTCTGGGCCACTGCAACATCTCTATCTGCTCTAGTCGCATCCTGTTCTGAACCACTTCACGCTGTCTTCAAGACTGATTTCCCCCAAGTCAATGAGAACAGTTGCCGCGTTTCTAGCAATTTCTGTGTCAGGAACTGTTCTCAGTGCTTCATTTAGATGATCTCACTGAATTCTCGCAACAACCAGCAGATCTTGTTATTCTCCCCTCATTTTTCAGATGGGGAAAAGGAAGCACAGGGTGGCTTAGGAACTTGACCAAAGTCACACAGCCAGTGAGCATCAGAGCTCTGATCGTGTCATGATCAGAGCGCCGCGATACCTAAGGATTAATTAGCATGGCTGCGAGGGGAAGAAGATAGAGTGGCCTAGTGTCAACACCTTACCTACAGGTTTTGTTTGTCTGTCTGAGAGTTGGGGGAGAGGCTGGCATTCTGGGGTTGAAGATCCAGGAGAGAAAGGAAAGGAGAACGTGTGGAGAGACAGAAGGGGATAGAATCCAGGATACGGGTAGAGAGATCAGCAGACCGAGGGAGAGCTGCTGAGACAAGAATGAACTAGCCCAGGAAGGGTAGAGATATTCATATCTTTAGGAAAGGAGACAGGAAGTTGGAGGAATGTCTAGCTCCTGACCTCTCCTTTCTCCTCGAGGTCATAACCCATATTGGATTCAGAGCTGTACCTCCCCAAATAGCCGAACGCAGTGACTTAAATTATTGGGTTCTCTGACTATTCAGTGAATAAATGAAGGAGCAAAATGAAAAATAAAATAATTCTCAATTTTTCCTCTATCTTTTTTTATTTATTATTTATTTATTTAAAACAAATTTGGGGGGCGCCTGGGTGGCTCAGTCGGTTGAGCGTCTGACTTTGGCTCAGGTCATGATCTCGTGGTTCATGAGTTCGAGCCCCGCGTCGGGCTCTGTGCTGACAGCTCGGAGCCTGGAGCCTGCTTCAGATTCTGTGTTCCCTCTCTCTCTGCCTCTCCCTGACTTGTGCTCTGTCTCTGTCTCTGTCTCCCTCTCAAAAATAAACATTAAAAAAAATTAAACAAATTTTTAATGTTTATTCATTTATTTAGCGAGAGAGAGTGCACACATGCATGCATATGAGAGGGGGAGGGGCGGAGAGAGAGGGAGAGAGAAAATCCCAAGTAGGCTCTGTGCTGTCAGCACAGAGCCCAACACGGGGGTACCATGACCTGAGCCGGTATCAAGAGTCAGACTTCTGACTGACAGAGCCACCCAGGCATCACTCCTTTATTCTTTTGTTCAATCTTCCTAAACCTAACACTGTAATCCTTAGTCTTCTCCCTGCCCCCAGCACTTGGCATATTGTTTTTTTGCATATACTACGTGCATGATAAGTATTTGCTTTTCGCCTAACTTCAGTTCTGGGAGGACGCATATGTAGGTTTTACGTTCATTTACTGAGGCTTATGGACAGATTTCTTTGGGTTGCTCAAGACGCTGTCTCTGACGGTGATTTGAGTGAACTAGTTTACTTGGGAGACAGTCCCAGGAAACACCAGCAGAGGAGGGGGGAGCTGAGACCAGAAGGGAAGGTGCCAGTGACCACTGTGGACAACTGGGGTTCAGCCCTGCTGGGGCGCTCTGGGGGACAGTGTAGAGTATGTGCCTTAGCATCATCCCGCCCACCATGCCAGGGATTTGGGGCGTTTATTTCATCGATTGCTCTCAGTCACTGGTGAAGGGCTCCTCCTGGGGGGCCTTAGTTCTCCGACCTTTGTCTTTGAAGTGTGTAGGCACAGTGGGGCGGGGGCTCTGATGACCAGAAAACGTCCCCCAGGCTCACAGATGTTGTGCTGGCATTGGGGAGTGGGGCTGCCATGCACCGAAATGGCAAAAGGCAAGAAGAAATAAGTGGATTCCACTTATTTCTTCTTTGCCAGCTTCTCTATGTTGCGAAAGATTGCTTTTCATGTTTGCATGTCAGCGTCTTATTTCTTGATACTGGGGAAAGTCTGCAAATGTCTAAGGAAACATAGCATATAATAGTCATATCTCTAGATAGTCCCATTTAATAACCTAACTTTCTTTGCTTGTAAATTCAGAAATCTAATTTATTTGCTCAATGTTATGGAAAATTTTAAAACTGTTAAAATATGCTTGAAAGAATACTCACACTCGTGTTACTGGATATCTCCTCTTCGGTTATGTTGACTTGAGATATTGAATTGAAACTTACTGCTTCTTTCCTAAGTGTATTTTGACCTTTGAGGTTTCTGCCTTTGAATTAACATCAGGCGGTGTGAGTTTAGTGGCAGGGAACTTGTCTCTGGTTTGTCCTTTACAATGTCACCAGCACAGTGCCTGGCACATATGTGTTGAAGAATTAATATGAAATTAGGCAGATCGAGTTAAGATGCAAGGAGGGTCTCTTCAATTCTGCAAAGAAATTTCTGATGTGTAAGTATTTAAAAAGCAAAAAGAGGGGCGCCTGGGTGGCTCAGTCGGTTGAGCATCCAACTTCGGCTCAGGTCATGATCTGGCAGTCCGTGGATTTGAGCCCTGCGTCAGGCTCTGGGCTGACAGCTCAGAGCCTGGAGCCTGCCTCGGATTCCACGTCTCTCTGTCTTCCCCTTCCCGGCTCGTTTCTCTCTTTTCTCTCTCTCTCTCTTTCTCTCTCTGTCTCAAAAATGAATAAACATTAAAAAAAATAAAAAGCAAAAAGAAAGAAAAATACTCATTCGATCCCATAATTGAGATGGCAAAGAAATGAATCCATTGATTCAGGTGTCTTCATGTGTTAGCTTTGCAGTGCTTACGATATCAGGATTACTCTAGACAAAAAAAAAAAAAAAAAAAAAAAAAAGAATGTTTGTACATATAAAACATTGGTGGGGTTGATAGTGGCAAGAATGGCACAAAATGCCTTTTGGTCAAGGCCTTGAATCACTTTCAGCAGAAGAAACGTGACCTTTTAAATCAGAGACATTGCGCATAGAACCATGATAAAAGCAGAACTCCGTGTTGATAGTTGGGGAGAGGAATAATGTATGACTGTGAAATCATAAAGTGATAATTTTACATTTCCTTATATTGTTTAACAATGACAATATCAAACTTACACTGCTCCTTACTGTCAAAGATAAATAAAGGAAATCAGAATAGATACGTTTGAATCGAAATAGCTTTTCATTTGCAAGTACTCCTTAAAAATATTTTTTTAATGCTTATTTATTTTTGAGAGAGAGAGAGAGAGAGAGAGCAGGGGAGGGGCAGACAGAGAGGGAGACACAGAATCCGAAGCAGGCTCCAGGCTCTGAGCTGTCAGCACAGAGCCTGACGCGGGGCTCAAAAACCCACGAACTGTGAAATCATGACCTGAGCCAAAGTCAGACACTTAACCAACTGAGCTACCCAGACACCCCTCCAAATACACCTTTTATAAAAGTTTATAAATTGCTCCTCAGTAAAAATAAATGTTCAGGGGGAAAAGTAACATTAAATATACTCATCATCCTCAGTCAATTACTAAATAAAATAATGTATCTGGGTTACTAGTCAAAATGCTTCAGACTTAATTAATATTCTTTCATGCATTCAACTAATATTTGTTGAGAGGCTAGTATGCTCCAAAAAGAGAGGATAGAGTACTGAGCCAGAAAGGCTAGCTCTTTCTACTTGTAGAATTTGCATTTCAGTAGAAGGACACAGACAAAATATAATTAAATGGATTTTTTAAAGTTTATTTATTTATTTTGAGAAAGAGAGCACGTGTGGGCAGGGCAGGGGGGGTGGGGAGAGAGAGAAGCCCAAGCAGTCTTCAGCACAGAGCCTGCTGATGTGGGGCTTGAACTCGTGAACTGTGAGATCATGACTTGAGCCCAAAACAAGAGCTAGATGCTTAACCGACTGAGCCACCAAGGCACCCTGATAACTGAAGGGATTTTTTAAAAAGAACATATTTTAAGATGGTTATGAATATTATATAGAAAATAAAAGAGCACAATTAGGATAGTCTACTCACTAAGGAGTTGACACTTGACCTGGGACCTTCACGAGCATCCCAAGAATAGGGAACTCAAAATACGAAGTTTCCAAAGTGGAAGCGAAGTGTTTGAGGAACAGAAAGGCCTGTGGCTGGAAGGTGGTGGGTGAGAGCAGGGACGGCCGGCTGGATCATGCCTCTCCTAGTGAGCTACGATGTGGAAGCTGGATATTTTTCTCCTTTGGGCAGCCGTGCACTCTCGAAGGGTTGACACTGTTGGGAAAATACCATTAAAAACAAAATCTCCTCTCAACCTAGAAAACCTCCCCACAAAGGTAGAAGAAAAAGAAAACAATCTGATTATTGAATGAGCATTCAACTGGAATGCAATGCACATCACGGGCAATCTGCTAGAGAGACTACAAAGACAGACAGAAATCTGACTGTATTATACCGTTAAGTGGGAACAACCCATTACATTAGGTAGGATTTGAAATTCGGAGTCAGGTGGCAAATTAGGCCCATCTCACCCAGGAAACTCCTTATATTGCTAGGCAATATAAGGAAACTTAAAATTATCACTTCATGATTTCACAGTCATATGTTATTCTTCTCACCAACTGGTCAACACAGAGTTCTGCTTTTATCATGGTTCTGGGTGCAGGTGTTATCTTCTTTGATAATTGCATTTCAAAGAGAAGACGACCAGAGTCAAGACTATGGTGGCATGGTCTAGGGCAGTGGCCATGGAGACAGACAGAAAAGAATGGATTAGAGTGTATGTATTAGTCAGGGTTCTCTGGAGAAACAGAACCAATAGGATGTGTGTGTATCTCCTCTCTCTCTCTCTCTCTCTCTATCTATCTACCTATCATATATCTATCTACCTACCTACCTATCATCTACTATCTATCTGTCTATCTATCTATCATCTATCTATCTATCATCATCATCTTCTACCTATCTTTTGAGAAATATTTAAGGAATTAGCTCATGCAGTTGTGAAGGCTGACAAGTCCAAAATCTACAAGGGTAGCCTGGCAGACGGGAAACTCAAGAAAGAGTTGACATTGCAGGTCAAGTCCAAAGGCAGTCTGGAGAATTTTTTCTTTTTCAGGGACCTCAGTCTGTTATCTCTAAAGCTTTTCAGCTGACTGGATGAGGCCCACCCACAATCTGGAGGGTAATCTGCTTTACCCAAAGTCTATTCAAATGTTAATCTTATCAATCAAACAAACAAACCTTCCAAGCAACATCCAGACTGGGGTTTGACCAAATTTCTAGGTACTGTGACCTAGCCAAGCTGATACATAAAATTACCTATCACGGTGTATTTTTGGGTAGAGCCAATAGATTCTGCTTTTGTTCTAGAAAGCGGAGAATCCATGATGAGTCCTAGGTTTTTGGCTTATGGATATGAATGGATGATGGTGCCATTAATGAAAAACAGAAGACTGGATATTTGGTCATTAAGTGCCATCATATGCAGAGAAAAATTAAGATAGAGCCACAGATGAAAATTAGTTACATAAATTACAAGTCAAATAAGTATAAAAACCTCTGAAGGAAGAACACTAACTGTGCCCAAAGACATTCAAGCACCTTACCTTAAACAGCTGGCTATGAGCTGGTAGCGTGACTGAATCTGAGTGGTTTATAAATGCTGGCCGTGCAGTGATGCCGAAGTATGAGATGGAAGATATTATTGTTGATGAGATAGATGTTACTCAGCAAAACTATCTGAAAAGTGGAAGGTATGTGAAGATAGAAAACAACAGTTGGGATAGAAAACACAAATTAAAGGTAAAGGGCTTAGAGATGAGTTCAAAGATCTATATGACAAAATTTCTAGACTTCATTACCATTTAATTTTTTTATTGAAAAATTTTTAATATTTATTTATTTTTGAGAGAAAGAGAGAAAGAGAGAGAGAGAGAGAGAGAGAGAGAGAGACAGAGTGCAAGCAGGGGAGGGGCAGAGAGAGAGGGAGACACAGAATCTGAGACAGGCTCCAGGCTGTGAGCCATCAGCACAGAGCCCGATGCAGGGCTCGAACTCATCAACCGCGAGATCATGACCTGAGCCAAAGTTGGACGCTCAACTGACTGGGCCACCCGGGCGCCCCCAGACTTCATTATCATATTCTATTAGAAGAGCCTAGATTTACATTTGTGTGTGGCAAATTATCATAGTAATTGACTTCTAAACTTTTTGTTTTCCTATCTCCTGTGTTTTATCATGAACAAAACACCATATCATGAGTATTTTCATTTTATTGCCAACGCAGAAAATTCCTCATCTTGTCACATGAGGACATAGGCAGTAATAAGATGAGATCAAGTCTGGGAAGGAGTTCAGCTACTTGGGAGGAGCTGCGGCTTGGACATCGCATGTTCCGTTGACAGATGTCGACTCCGGAGAAGCCAAAAGGAGCAGGTGTTCTGAATTGAGACTCTATTGAGTCCCAATTCCAAGAAATCAAACCAGCAGAAACGAGAAACCCAGCCGAGGAACCCGGCTAAGGTTCAAAGTGGCACCAGATTAGGAGGCCAGACGGATTAGAGGCAGGAGGTCTCTCGCAAGTGTGGGACGAGAATGGAGATGGGAGCGAGGCAGGGGAAAATAATCTTTCAAGGCAAACGTCCATTGTAAGCCCTAAATTGATGGTCCAAGAACTGACCTCAGAATGTAAGTGGTGCTAACCCCACAGGGGTGTTGAGGACAGTAAATAGAATATGGCTTGTGAAAATGTTTTGTAAACTGTGAAAGGACTCTGCTAGTGGCACTTTTATTCCTTTGCTGTATTTCACTGATGGTTTGATTAAAAATAATGAGCTAATTTAGTCAGACCCTCAAACATCTGCAATACTACTGGCTCATTTTGAAAGACCACTAAAGTAGGAGGAATTTAGTAACACTCCAGAAGTAGTGTTTGATATTTAGGTCATAAAATGAAAAGTCAGTTCTTTTCATTAGTCTATTCTTAAAAAGAGAAACAAAAAAGAAAACCCTTTACATGAATTTAGTTTTCATGTAAGGGGAAAAAATATGCTTACCAGATCCTTTTTTTTCTCCTCCTCCTTCTTCTCCTCCTCCTCCTCCTCCTTCTCCTCCTCCTTCTCCTTCTCCTCCTTCTCTTTCTCCTCCTTCTCCTCCTTCTCTCTCTCCTTCTCCTCCTTCTCTTTCTCCTCCTCCTCCTCCTCCTCCTCCTCCTCCTCCTCCTCCTTCTTCTTCTTCTTTTTGGCAAGAGGAAGTTCACTTTTGCCAGCTAGCAGCTCTGTACTAGAAGTATAAGCCATCTCCACATACTAATTTAAATCATCAGCCCCAAATTACGAGAATAAAACAACACCGTTATATGTAGTTATTCTCATAAATATCCCCTCAAATGGTATAAGAACTTGCATTTATTTAACCTTTACTGCAAACTTGACACATTGTTACACTTACAGGTACATTTTTGCATCTTTTTGTTATGCAAAGGCTATCTTGAGCATGCCAATAAAATGAAAGTTAAAAGTATATAATAGATACTAACTTACCTCTAGATGCTAGATCTCTAAGTTACCTATTGTTGTAAGGGAAAACAAAACAAAACAAAACAAAACAAAAGTCTTCTCTAGTAGGGCTATCCAGAAAGCACTTCGTTCAAAAATTTGCTGGATATAAAAGCAAACACTTCCTAAAATAAAATCAGTTATTTTCGAAAACCTCCCTAATGTTAGAATTCAAATAGAGTTTCCTCTATCTCAAAGAGAGTAGAGGTGAATCAGTCTTCAAAATTCTATTCTGGGGAACACATGCACCTAATTTTATAGCTTATTATATTCATATCTAACTTTTCTTTTCTCAGATGGATATTATTTCTTTCTCGGTTATCTAATTTTTATGTTTACTCCACTACCCTTTGTGTGCATTTAAGGCAGGCCTTTTCCTAACGCTATAGGAGTGAACTCGCAGGTCTTGAGGATTTCCAGCTGATTGCTGGGGGCCATGCGACTGGCCCTTCCCCCCTGTCTCTCTCTCTAGCTTCATGGACCCCCTACCCCCTTCAAGGGAGCTGAGCTGTCTCAGGCAGAATTCATATCACCCCTTCTCCCAGGATCAGTTTTACGGAGAAGACATTAGGAATTTTGACCTAAACTATTCTTTGTCACATGTATCCCCTTTAACATCTTTTCTTTCTTTCTTTCTTTTTTTTTAAACAGACACGAGGCAATTTTTAATATATAATGAAGATCACAAGCGCTGCGTGGAAGCATTAAGTCCCAGCGCGGTCCAAACAGCCGTTTGTAATCAAGACAACGAAGCACAGAAGTTCCGATGGGTGTCTGACTCGCGGATTATGAGTGTGGCGTTTAAATTATGTCTGGGGGTACCATCAAAGACGGATTGGGTTGCTGTCACTCTGTATGCCTGTGATCCAAAGAGCGAATTTCAGAAATGGGAGTGCAAAAATGACACGCTTTTGGGGATCAAGGGAGAAGATTTATTTTTTAACTATGGCAACAAACAAGAAAAGAATGTTATGCTTTACAAGGGCTCCGGCTTATGGAGCAGGTGGAAAATCTATGGAACCACAGATGATTTATGCGCCAGGGGTTATGAAGGTAGGAAGCATGGACCGTCTTGCCTTCCTTCTGTCACATTTTTCTCATCTTCTTAGTTGGAACCTAACTGGAGAAAATAGGCATATTCTTATTTAGTAGAATTAGCAACTGATGATGTTTGCATTTTGAACTATCTTCTATGAAAACATGACAGTGAATACATGGTAAAAAGTCCTGAATGATGCTTTAGCAATTTTTAATTAATGGAAAGACTGTTTTTTTTGTTTTTGTTTTTTTTTTTTAAGAAAAGGCTTTTATGTGAGGTTGGTTCCTTAAGCTCTTGAAGGTTAAATAAAATCAGAGTATTTCGTTTTCTTTGATCTGGGCCAAATTTCATTCCTCTGGTGGCTGTGCACAGAAACAACAAAACAAAGATAAAGCAGAACTTGAAGCCTTTTACAAAGCTTTCTTGAGTCAGATGATGTTATCACCACATTCCAGGTTTGGACACTTGATTATTTGGGAGTGTTATCTACAACAACCTCAAGGTCAGAGGAAGAGCCTGCCTTTTGGGATAAGAGATTACCTGTTTCCAAAATTACTATGTTACTGGGGCTGCAAAGATTGCTTGAACCTGGTTATCATAGCTAATCAGAGCACCAGAGTTCAGTCTTTCTGAGGCCATAACATGTCAACTTTCCATTTTCCTTCTTCTTTTTTGAAATTTTAAAATGTTTATTTATTTTTAAGAGAGAGAGGTGGGGGGCGAGGGACAGAGGGACAGGGAGACATGGAATCTGAAGCAGACTCCAGGCTCTGAGCTGTCAACACAGAGCTCGATGTGGGGCTCAAACTCAGGAACTGTGAGATCATGACCTGAGCCGAAGTCAGACGCTTAACTGAACCACCCAGGTGCCCCATCCATTTTCCTTCTTTATAAAGAAGAGGGAGAGCAGAAAGAGAGAGAGAGAGAAAGTGTTCAGAAAGAGACTATTCGGGAGCATTTATTGAACATAATGAAGGTTTAGAAGTCATAGGAGAGATAACATTTCAAGAGAAACTTGGTTGAAAACTATAGCCGGACAAGAGTGAACCAAAGTTGAATAAGTTAAATTCCACAGATCGTAAAATAGTCCCGAGGGATTCAAAACACGAAGATTGGTGCTAAGACACGGGACTTCTTATTTCATTTAAAAATACATCACTGGAGGGGTGCCTGGGTGGCTTGGTTGGACACCGGACTTTGGCTCAGGTCATGATCTCATGGTTCCTGGGCTCGAGCTCCACATCAGGCTCTGTGCTGATAGCTCAGAGCCTGGAGCCTGCGTTGGATTCCGTGAGACAAGTATGCAGAGGGTTTAGCATAGTGGTTCTCAAACTTTAAATATGCTTAAGAATCACCAGGAAAGCTTGTTACAAGTGAAGATACCAAGGTTCCCCTCCTACCCGGACTCTGAATCAGCACATGAGGGGAAAGTCCAAGAATCTATTGAATTGTTTTTATGAACACCTGGGTGCTTGGATGAAGATGGTCCATTGACCACCCTTGCTGCTCTCCAAGCCTTTCTCAATACTTAAGATATTCCTGCTGGAAGATCTAGGCTTTCAGAGTGATCTTGGTATCTGCTCACTGTAGAGTACACATTTATCTGAAGACAATACAGGGGTATATGTAGAGCCTGTCTCTCTAAAGAAAACCTGGGGGAGACAACTGGCCGAGGTCAGGGACTATTTTAGAATAACAGAATCAGAATTACAGACTTAGAAGAATCTAAGTGTTGTCTGGGAGTTTGGACCACAGTGGAAGAGAAACTGACTGCAATTACATGGCTTGCCAGTGAAAGTGGCTGGACTAGAATGTGGTTCTTTTGGCTTCGTCAGGGCATTGTTAAATACATCAGGTTTGGGGCACCTGGGTGGCTCAGTTGTTTAAGCGACCGACTTCGGCACAGGTCATGATCTCGCAGTTCGTGAGTTCAAGCCCCGTGTCGGGCTCTGTGCTGACAGCTCAGAGCCTGGAGCCTACCTCAGATTCTATGTCTCCCCCTCTCTCTACCCCTCCCCTGCTCACCCTCTGTGTCTCTCTCTCAATAATAAATAAACGTTAAAAAAAATAAAAAAAAAATATATCAGGTTAGTCCTGAAAAGCCCATTTCTGATTGATATCTATAAATCCAGTGTCGACAATTTCTTGGCTAATTTAATGAACAGTACAACTAGCCCTGAGGTGGTCTTAACAGATTTTCCTCATACGAAGGAACAGGAACCCCAGTGGTTATGAGTGGCATAATCATATCTAAATCTAGCCTGTCCCCTATATGAGATATGATTTGGAAAACTAGTCCTGTAACTTAGTGGCACAAAAGCCAGAATTGCGTTTTGAAGTGACTAACTACTAGCTAATTGGCAAAAAAGTAATTTTGAGGTAAATGAAAATAAACCTGGCTTTGTCAGAAGGATGGGATAAGTGCATTAAGGGGGAAGGAAAGAGGGTAAGGAGCTTAACATGCGTTTTGATTTTAAGATATGTTGGGTATTGTGCTACATGTTTTACAAACTTTATATTGTCTAAATGAATTTTGAGATGTCTTTTTTTTTTAAGTTTATTTATTGAGAGAGAGAGAGAGAGAGAGAGAGAGAACAAGCAGGGGAGGGGCAGAGAGAGAGGGAGAGAGAGAGAATCCCAAGCAGGTTCTGTGCCGTCAGTGTGGAGACTGAAGTTGGGCTTGAACCCACAAACTGTGAGATCATGACCTGATCAAGAGTCAGAGGCTTAACCGACTGAGCCACCCAGGTGCCCTGAGATATCTTTTAAGAACTGTTTAAAGGCATAGGATCTGCAAAACTTAATTAGGACAACTTAATCTAGGACAAATTCTGAATATCAGCTGGTGGCAAGAGGCTAAGTACGTTGCTATAGAAGGTTGTTATTTCCCCAAATTGTTATTTCCTCTGTCTCTTGTGTTTGAATTCAGTTTTAAGAAAGCAGATATTAATCGTAAATGGTTTTCGGTGCTTTCTTTCCATGATGTGGATTAGAGAGTTATGCCCAACTTCCAACTCTTTCTCAGAGTCGTTGTTGAGGGACTCGAGTGGAGGCTGGCTTGACAGGATTTAAGTAGGCGGGGACTTAAGTTTTGACTGTGCGTTTGAGTTATACAGCTATAAGGTTATTTTTTAATCTAGAGATCGAATAGTTCTGTGATTCCAAGCAAGAGGAAGGATGGGCTCTTCCCTGTTTTGGAGGAAATGCAGAAGTCAGGTGTCAGTATAGCTGACTACTTTTGCCTCATGTGAGGCAGGAGGCAAATCTGTCCTAAAAGACAGTGGAAATGAAGTGGTCCTAGAATTGTTTCTGATAGAGACTGCTGTGTGTACTCAGAAAAAGACTGGGGTAGAGACAGAAGGGAAAGAAAAAGGGATTCCCTGGGTGGGGACCTCAGGTGTGATCTTCTTTCGGCATCCTTCTTATCGGAAAGTCAACCTTGAGAAGATTGACTGACATTCTAAGTGCACGTCGATATGTCTCTTCTAGACATGTACACGCTGCTGGGCAATGCCAATGGGGCAACCTGTGCATTTCCATTCAAGTTTGAAAACAAGTGGTATGCAGACTGCACGAGCGCTGGGCGATCAGATGGATGGCTCTGGTGTGGAACCACCCCAGATTATGACACAGACAAGCTATTTGGATATTGTCCATTGAAATGTAAGTAACGGTCCCACCAAGAAAATTTGGCACATTTCCCACGTCAGCGTAACGAGCACATGTTGCGTTTGTTGAGAACGTTTTCCCTTCCAAAATTCTTTCCCACTTATTATCTTGTCACCCTCCACCACACCCCTGTACGGGTGTCATTGTCCCCGTTTTATAATGGAGAAAGTGATCCATATTGGCCGAAGACCAGAACACAGATCTTCTGACTCTCAGCCCTGGGCTGCATCACATGATCGCTTTATTTCCACCAACTGCTTCTTTCCTTCACTTTTTCCTGTTCCTGTAGGTTATTTGCTAAGACTTTAGGGCAAATTATACTGTACACGCTGCAATGTCTACTTAAAACTGCCCTCCCAGGGATTTGCCTTTATTAAATGATAGCCCCAAAATAAAACTTAATGCCATGAGCATGTCGTCTGGTGGAGACAGAGACATGTGAGGGGCTCCTCACTTTTGTGTCTCCGTTCTGTGAAAATGATAGTAATGAATAGTAATGGCAGTGACTTTAATTTCATTTAAAAAGAGAATCATTTAATTCAACATAGCTATGAATCAAATGGAAGAGGATTATTTTCATGCTCGAAGGATTTTTAAAAATGAAAACGCAAGAATACAAAAACAAGTGGCTTTGCATGATATTGATGGGAAGCAGCCAGAACATGAGTCCTGGGTAGTCTTTCCATACTCAAGAATCTGTAAAGAAACAGAGGAGCAGGTTCAGGTGGGATGGGGGAGGGGCCTCAAATGGGGAGGCGGGGCTGGGGCTGATGGAGTCGGTGAGCGAGGGGTTCTTTGCTCCACTTTCCCTTTTATCCCACCTCCTCTGTCTCCTGCTAGCTACCCCCTTCCTTTTTACTCCCTAAATGTCTTACTCCCTGCCGCCCTTGCTCCTTCAGGCTTTCTGGGTCGCAGTAGCTTCCATTCTATGCTGTTACCCAGAACTCTTCCTCCTGCTGGCCTGCAAAGGGGTGGGATCCGGGGTGGAATCTGGGTACACTAGCAGCCTGGCATGGCCGTAAGCCCACGTCAGCTGCAAGAGCATTGCTTACAGCTGAAGTTTGGGGACCATGCACCCACCCAACGATCGCATTATTCCGAGCAATATGGGGAAGTAATTCACAAAAAAAATATTGTAGTTTCTCAAGTTAGAGCCAGAATTCTAAGAAAAATCCTTGTTTATCTCTCTCGATACACAATCCCGCTTAAAATGAATGTGATTTCTCAGCCTCGCATATTATCATAATGCTCTACTGGGGGCAGTCCCTATGTCCTGGGTGAATATCGACAAAAACTCACAGGCTTCCCATTCAGAGTGACACTGCTCTCCCGTTCTTGGGGGGAAGTAACTGTATTCACGTCTCTTAGAACCACTTTAGAGGTTTGATTCCCATGAAAGGTTTACAGATGTCTGATCTCTGTATTAGAAGTGTTTTCGTCTGAATCGAGCTATTTTTTTCCCCTAAGATAAAGCAAGACTTGTTTTCCAAAGGTAAGGAGCGTCTCTCACCTTTACTTAGTAGGAATGGTATTTTCTAAATCTGTTATCATGGAGTCTCTTGGGGATGTGGATTTCCCAGGCCTGACTACAGCATCTTGGACTTAAGTGGTATTGATGAAGGTGTTGTTAGATGTATATATGATTTAATCAATCGTTAAATGGAAGACAGATGGTTAATCACTAATCACACACACATGAAAAAAAACCCACAAAAACCTCACAACCTTGGGATAGATGTGTGTTGGATGGGTGTCCTGAGTATTCTCTCGCGTCCTTGTAATTTATGCCTTCAAAACCTATGCACACACCTTTTTTCTTGTTCAATGTAAAAATAAGATAACTCTAGGAAATGAAAGTGTCTGATTTCAACACGCATTCAACCCGTAAAGCACATTTTAGGCATCCCATGCCTTTCTTAAAGGGCTTTGCAATTTCCCAGTTTACTTCATTTTCCTTGCTTTGGGTTCCTTCCAAAAGAACATTTGATTTTACGTTAGCCTTAATTTAAACCTTAAGGTTAAGGTTTAATACAGGAAGATGAGGTACTGGCTTTTGACCTCGTGACACTTTCATATGTGCTCTTCTTCCTTGTCCATCGCATTGTTTATGACAGTGTTTCCCTTCTGTTTAGACATCTATTTTAAAGCATCGTGAGAACCGGAAAAGAAAAAGACCCTTTCTCTCGATCCTCCGTAGCTTGCAACTTGAGCTTGCTTCATCGCTTGTGCTGGTTCACTGCAGGAATTTGAACGTGAGGGGGGATGTAGTGTCAGCAAACCTATGCAAGCAGTGAGAAATAGATTTCAATTCCTTGACCTCAAGAGCCAAACATACTTTCTTTTAAATGAAGAGTCATACTGCATTCCCTTCTTTGGTTATGTATATCCCCAGACATGAAAATAACACCCCCCCCCCCCAACTTTCTTGGGATGTCTCACATTTTCTACCGTATCAGGCCTCCAGATTTCTAAAAATAGGGGTTTAAAACATCTCCATCTTCAGATGAACTCCAAACCAGTCTGATTCGAATGGTCTCGCTTACGTGGACAAGACTCCATTTGGATATGGAACTACGTGATCATTTAAATTTAACGTCACCAATTCAAATTTATTTTATTTTATGTATCTTTTTAAAGTGTATTTATTTACTTCCTTCCTTACTTATTTTTGAGAGAGAGAAAGAGAGAGAGAGAGAGAGAGAGAGAGAGAGAATCCCAAGCAGGCTCTACATTGTCAATGCAGAGCCCAGTGCGGGGCTCGAGCCTATAAACTCCAAGATCATGACCTGAGTCAAAATCAAGAGTCGGACACTCAACCAACTGAGCCAATCAGGCGCCCCTCCAATTTATTTTTATCTAAGTATATAATAATTTTATAATGAAAGCTTCTTAGAAATTTCTGTGTTGTTGCCTGAATGGAATTTTGATATATTTTTCTTCCTCTTTGGTGTGCAAAGGAACCCCAAGTTTCATGTCATACTCTGTGGTATGCGTATGAAAAAGGTCACTTCCTTGTCACATACAAAGATTTATGGCAAAAAAAAAAAAAATTAAAAAAAAAAATAAAAAAGGGGGCGCCTGGGTGGCGCAGTCGGTTAAGCGTCCGACTTCAGCCAGGTCACGATCTCGCGGTCCGTGAGTTCGAGCCCCGCGTCAGGCTCTGGGCTGATGGCTCAGAGCCTGGAGCCTGTTTCCGATTCTGTGTCTCCCTCTCTCTCTGCTCCTCCCCCGTTCATGCTCTGTCTCTCTCTGTCCCAAAAATAAATAAAAACGTTGAAAAAAAAAATTAAAAAAAAAAAAAAAAGATTCATGGCAGCATAGGGCTACATGCTAATTGGAAACTGGCCGACGTCGTGGCAGGTTGAACACCTCTTAGAAAATTTGAGAAGTTACATAATTCCTTCTCTTTCTTACAAACAAGTGAAGAAATTATTACTGCCTATGATTTGTAGGTAGAAATTTGTAGTATTAAAAAGACAAGAGGGAAAGTTTCATAACATGAAGCACACAGAAATATTTCATTTGTTGACTAATTTCCCCAACATCTTATACGTAACACACTGTAAACAATATTTATCTCTACTATTGACCTTTCATAAGGTATAACTAAGTTTATAGAGTATATTGGGAATCATAAAATAACAAAGGAAAAAATAAGCTACAAGTATTATTTTTTGCCCTGAAGGAAGAAAAATTAACAATCTGCATCTATTATTGCCTGGAGCTGCCTCGATTTAATATATCGTAGAGACAGGAAAATGAGACTTGAGGGGTTTACAATTTAAGGACAAACCACTAGTGAGGTGACATTGCCTGAATGCACGTCCAGGTCAGCCTGGCGGTGGCATCCATGACTTTGCCTTCTAATGCCTGTGACTTTGGTCTAAAAAGACCCAACTAGGACGTGCAGGCAGAATATCCACTTGCTGAGAAAAGACATATATTTTCTTTTTTTCCTTATATGTTTTTTTTCTAGACTAAGGAGCGCAGGCCGGCATCTCTATTCTTGCTTAGTATTTGCAATTGCCCCACTCCCCAACTCACCTGATCCCAAACCTCCTGACGGACAAGTAGGGAGATGATGCCTCTCTTTCCTTGCTTAGGCATATGACAAAAATTGGATGTGGCTCATCTTTTGAAAACTCCCCTCTTCATTAAGGGAGTGAAGAAAATCTCATAGGCACTTTAAGGAAAAGGAAAGAAAGGAAAAGAAATAAGCTGCAGGAAATAATGCTACTATTAGAATTGCGTACGAAACATTGTTCCCTGAAAGTCTTTTCTCCGCCTAATGCAGCCAATTCCATTTAACTTCTTTACAGTTGAGGGCAGCGAAAGCTTATGGAACAAAGACCCGTTGACTGGCATTTCCTACCAGATAAACTCCAAATCGGCTTTAACTTGGCATCAGGCAAGGAGGAGCTGCCAACAACAAAGTGCCGAGCTCTTGAGTATCACGGAAATCCACGAGCAAACGTACCTGACAGGTAATGGCAGGAAAAGAAAAGGAAGTTGTAAGTAAGTTCATGATGGTTCCACTTCCATCCGCTGGAGCCTAAGAGCAGCCAGCTTAGGGGATTATAGACGGACATCATGATGGAGTCAGTCCTGAACAGGTGCCATCCCAGGGTATGACCCACTGGCCCCTGGGATGGCAAGTGGCTTTTGTCTCCTCAGCCAACCCTCTTCCATCCGTTGCGACAGTCTCTCTAGAACCTGCGTTGAGAAGGATTCCGGGAGTTAATCTGGGTTCAGAGTAGAAGACGTCTCCGTCGCTAGGGGATGTTCTTGGACACAGTAGGGCTGCTATGCTGGTCAAACGTTCCAGGTCCAACCTGAAGCCCAAGGTTTTCTGTCAGCATCATGGCATTCAAAAGGATAAAATGAAGTAAACGCTCCCGCCACAAGCAGGGACCAGTCAAGAGCGGCTCTGAAACCCTGCGTTCCTTTTGCTTCCTGTCTCTCCAACTCCCTGACCGTACTGGTTTTCAGGCCTTATTGGCATTCTTTCCTCAAGGTGTTTGCTTTTGAAGCATTTGTTCTTGTAGGATTATGCAGATGAAAAGAGCCAATGTTTGCTTGAGATGAAAGTATTTGTTCTAGCTTCTGAGACCCACACTTGGGGAACAGAGAGAGATTAGGAGCAGAAAGGAGTGGGGAGAATAAGCATCCTCAATCCCCTGTTCCAGAATCCCCTCCCTCCAGGTCCCCCTTTCTCTGCTACCGGATTAACATATCCCTGAGCCTATGACTCCTGTGTTCGAAAAGCCCTTAGTGACTTCTTATTTTCTACCAAGTAATTAACAAAACACCTTTGCCTGGCATTCAAAGGCTGTCATCTGCCCCCTGACAGATGCATTTTGCAGTCTTGACAGAAGGGTTTGGGTTTCTCATCTTTTTTTTTAAGTTTTTTTTTTTTTTATTGTTTATTTATTTTTGAGAGAGAGACAGAGTGGGAGCAGGGAGGGGCAGACAGAGAGGGAAACACAGAATCTGAAGCAGGCTCCAGGCTCTGAGCTGTCAGCACAGGGCCCGACGCGGGGCTCGAACTCATGAACCGTGAGATCCTGACCTGAGCCGAAGTGGGATGCTTTAACCGACTTAGCCACCCAAGAGCCTCTGAGTTTCTCATCTTTATCTCATACTTTCTCACCACCACATCTTTAAATCTCCTGCCGTTTCTCGTACCTGGAATTGCCAAAATTTTATACAGCTGAAATGCAATCTTATCCATTTCCATCTGCGTTTCCCTTATTTGTTTAGTGCTTTTATTTATTTTTGAAAGTTTATTCATTTATTTTGAGGGAGTGAGAGAGCGAGCATGTGCGCACGCATCGGGGAGGTGCAGAGAAAGAGAGAGAGGGAGAGAGAGAATCCCAGCAGGCTCCGTGTTGTCACCTCAGAGCCCAACTCGGGGCTCATACCCACAAACACTGAGATCATGACCTGAGCCATACCAAGAGTTGGACGCTTAACCAACTGAGCCACCCAGGTGCCCCTGTTTACTGCTTTTATAATAGCTGCTTACCTATATGTCCCACTTCCCCTACGAGATTAGAAATACATTTATTTGTTGTCTTTCATTCATTTATTCAACAAGGGGGCTGGTATCTGTGTGTGAGGTATTATGCTAAGTCATAGGGACACAATGGTGATCGAAGCCAGTCATGTCCTCTCTACATGGAGCTTAAAGTCCAGTGGGGAAAACAGACATAAACAACAGATAAATACACGTGCCACAGAAGTGCTGCGAAGAAAGCAAACTGAATGCTATGTGGAGAATGGATTATACGAGCAAATGGCTGATATGAGGAATGTCTCATGAATATTTATGACCCCCAAGCCCCAAAGAGATTCACACAGAACCTTCCAAGGAAGAGAGTCTCAATGAATGTCTGGTGACTGACAAATGATGGTGCAGCACACACAAAAAATAATTATCTAGAAATCCAGCCTCGTGCTTGGATGGGCGGTCAGCTTACGGCAAGGAGACAGTAAGTTCGGTGGTTCTTAACTGTGAAGTTGCTTAAATCACCGGGGAACTTTGTTAAAACAAAGATGTGTGGGCACAAACTCCAGAGATGCTGGATCAGTAGGTGGGGCCCAGGAATCGGCATATTATCAGCCATCCAGCTGATTCTGGGGCATATTCACGAGACTGACAACAGAAAAGCAATCTGACCTCGCTGTGTATTCATAAGCTCAGAGAAGGAATCGTGCCTCAGTCTGCTCAGTTATTCGGTTTTGTGTTGGTTTGGGGGGCCTTCCCAGTGTTGAGACATAGTATCAGAGTGATTAATACTTACAACCATGCATAAAATTAAGGACAGAAAGCCCAGAAAGAGACACAACTAATTTCACGTAGATGATCCAGGGAGAGAAGGGATGATTTAAGACAACCCTGGTGTTATCTGTGCACACTGGCGTGGGTGAGAGAAGAACTCTCTCAGAGTTGAAATGGTTTCTGAGTCAGTGAGAGAAAGACAAATACCGTATGATTGAACTTGTATGTGGAATTTAAGAAACACAACAAAAGAGCGAAGGGGAAAAGAGAGAGAGAAACCAAAGAAAGAGACTCTTAACCATGGAGAACACAATGATGATGGTTACCCGAGGGGAGGCGGGTGGGGGATGGGTGAAATAGGTGATGGGATTAAGGAAGGCACTTGTGAGGAAAATTGGGTGAGGTATTCTGGAATTAAAATAACAACTTTACAAAGAAGTTGAAATGGTTTCAATTGGCTTTTTTTTTTTTTTTTTTTTTTTTTAGGGGAATCTGTGGGTTGTATTATCTTGACTCATCCGAGTTTTACTGGATTTTTGGCTTTCTGGAAGCCAAGGCACTGAACACAGGTTACTTTTTCACTGCCTTCCCCAGCTGCCTAGAGGAAAGGGGTAATGCTGGCGGGAGGGACAGCAGCTGCGGCAGGAAATGCTTTCCTAATCAGCCAGAGCTATTATTGTGTCCCTCAGGAGAGCCAACAAGCCTGAAGAGATTCAGAGGCTCAGTTCACCTCAGATACTTGTTTGAATCTTATCCAAGCCTCCGGAATTTTAGTCAGCAATTTTTAACTGAAATCTGGATAAGAATGACTTCTCCAATGAAATTTGGAGTATTTCCTGCTTTTCTTTAAGTCAAAAATATCATGGATTGGGGGGAAAAAGTCTGAAGGGGAGTTCATGAAATAAACAGCATTTTGTTTTCTGGAGGGAAGATATTCACGGCATTCAGGATTTATTGGGATGTATCGGGGGAAGAATCTGGAAAACAACGGTGTGAGTGAAGGACTGTGATCTATTTGGGGCAACAGGTCGCTAAAAACTAAACAAAACAAAACAAAAATACCCACAAATAGTTACACTCTTAAGGCTTATTCTATGTGAGGATTGTGAGCAGTAAATATAATTTTTTTTAAAAAAACAGTCTAAGTAGGGGCGCCTGGGTGGCTCAGTCGGTTGAGCGGCCAGCTTCAGCTCAGGTCATGATCTCACGGTTTGTGGGTTTGAGCCCCGCGCCGGGCTCTGTGCTGGCGGCTCAGAGCCTGGAACCTGACTCCAAGTCTGTGTCTCACTCTCTCTCTCTGCCCCTAACCCACTTGCATTCTGTCTCTGTCTCTCTCAAAAGCAAATAAACATTCAAAACAAAACAGTCCAAGTCATTTTTATGACACTCAGATCCAATTAGCTGTCATTTATTGATCGGCTCCTGTGTGCCAGATGCTGGGCTTTGTTTCTAAACCTCATGCCCACCTCCTAAATGAATATTATTGTCTCCGCTTTATAGATGAAATAACAGACTAGGGAGGAGAAGGTTGAAACTTGCCCAGTGCCTCCTGTTCAGAAAATAGTTGCATTGGAACCAGGTACTGTGTTTCCATTTCACTCTGCCCGGGTCCTTCTCACAAAGTGAGCAAGGCTCTGGTGGTCCCCAAAGCACTACAGAGAACCCTAATTTAGGTGTGAACAGCTCCCTGTTTCAGTGAACTTAACCTAAACTAACAGTCTGATTTCCCTTTGCCTGCAGGGTTTACCGCTCTGCCCGGTGGCACCTTCTTACATCACCCACACACGTTGCATTATATCCTCACTTCCGTCTCTACCCCCAAAACGCTGGGACACTATGTAATCCTCAATGCCTGAACCAGAGTTCTAACCACATATGTGCAGGGTTAAGATTTACAGAACCGAAATAAGATGTAGGAACTGAAAGCTGGCTCATTACCCTGATTGTTTTAGGGGCTGGCTGGAAAAAGAAGTGGACCATGATACAGAAAAGATGAAAACAAAGTGTAACACTGGACACTAACACATCATCTATTATACCTAAGCGCAAAAGCAGGCGTATCACCGTTTCAGACTAGTGTGCAGAAAAATCAAGAATTGAAACGTTCAGCGTGCGGAAGCGATCCTCTGTGTAGTAACGCTAGCAAAGCCTTGGTCTCTCTATGAAATTACAAAACCACATTCAAGAAAGAAATCTGTGGATGACGACCATCTTCTTTAAGTGACCTACTTAACACAAAATTTGAATTTTGTTTCTGAACACACTTCTTGCCGATCCTGATTCAATAAGGAGTTAAAATAATAGTCAGATAGCTTACAGTTATCGGGCACTTGTTACACGTTAGGCCCTGGTTTGAGAGGTATTTATGAATTTTGCTCTTGAAAATAAGCCTACCAGTACCTAGAGCAGGTGCGGGACGTCAGAGGATAGATAATTCCCTGAAGAAGCTATCACCTTTTCTCAGTATGCCAAACACAGCAACGTCAGATGAAAATCTACTTTACTTTTTCCTATAGGCAGTGAATTCTTTACAGTTTTGAAAAGTTACATATGCTTATATTCTTAACTAATAAATTGTTTACAACGCCAGAGGATTTGACTTCGGGAAATAGCTGTCTTTAACATTTGTGAAATGCTACTTTTGGCATCGTTTCCTCTAGCATATGCCTCTGTAGGTACAGAGAGAATTATTATTCAAGTCACTGCAATTGTAAATCATTTATGAAAAAAGTCATTCAGGGTTCAATAGTATTTCATGGAGTGATCATTAACATATAATGTAGTATCCAACCCTAGAAGGACATATCTTTTATTTATTTATTTATTTTTTTTTTTTAACATTTATTTATTTTTGAGACACAGAGAGACAGAGCATGAACGGGGGAGGGTTAGAGAGAGAGAGACACACACAGAATCTGAAACAGGCTCCAGGCTCTGAGCTGTCAGCACAGAGCCCGACGCGGGGCTCGAACTCACGGACCGCGAGATCATGACCTGAGCTGAAGTCGGACGCTTAACCGACTGAGCCACCCAGGCGCCCCTAGAAGGACATTTCTAAGGCAGTCTGGTAGACGAGTATTTCCTCTTGACACATTATAAGTTACCTGTTATGTAAATGAGGTAGGACACTATTTTTTAGTTGGTTTCTTTAACTTACCCTAAAGTGATCTAAGCAATCATATGGTACTCAAGATAGTTTTAAAAACTGTATTTTTACTATACACAAAACATAATTACTAAACTAAAAGGAAACCATTGATAAGATGACTAATTATAAAATTGATTTAATATGAGTAAATTTTTATCGCTTTAATATTATGTTTTAAGTGAAAGCAGTCATATTTGGTGCCACTCATCCCAGAGATTTAAGACTAAAGAAATATAAAGACTTCCCCTTTTGATAATGTCGTCTCCTTGGTATAGTTTACAGTAAACATTTCTAGTTTTTGGTAAGATTTCAACTTTGGAGAACCAAAAGTTGAGTCTTCGCAGGTGACAAGAGTGAGTTCTGGCATGGGCTGTTGTTTGGGAAGGAAGGACACGTATCAGAAATATCTATCTAGGTCGTTATTGTGTATTTAAAGGTGTCCTAACATTTAGAGTTATCTAGAAAGGGTAATATATCTAGAAGGGGTAGTAACTCACAGGTAAGTTTAATTTAAACAGGAATTGAATCCACTGGAGAAACCACACTGACCCTAGGTTCCAATCCTGATCCACTAATCCTCCCCGCGTGTCTTAATCTCTCCGTCTCTACGTTCTTCCTCTGTAAAATGAAGGAATTGGGCTAGATACCTCCCAAGGTACATAAAGTACCAGCATACAAGAGCTGTGCTAACTCAAACTTTGTTTCCAGAACGCTTGGTATAAATGAGTGAATCTGCATTAATCTTCACTGATTTTTACATTCCAGAGTTTAATTTCATCCTGCTGTTATTTTCTTATTTATTTAAAGAAATCTACACAATAGGGTTTACTTCTCAGTAAGTAACTCCAGTATTGAATTCAGTTCGGTTTGTTAAGCCTCAGTCCACCTAATCACAACCTAATCAATGTCCTCAAGTGGGTATTTTCACCTCCCTTTGCAAGTACCTCTCCGCCAGATGCTAAGTCAACTGAGTGCAATGTTCAGGTCACATGACCTCTAAGACAGCCATTTGCACTCTTATGGAAGTGGGTGTAATAAATGTGAGATATGATTATTTGCCACTGAGTCGCTGTAACTTCCATTCACTTGAATTGGTCACACGAATGTGTGCCTATATTAAGCTAATGAAAAATTGGGGAAAATGGTAGCGACTTTCAGAGAGCTCAGCTGGTTACATCAGAACTGGAGAGTCTGGGCTTTGGTGTCATGAGACACTATCATGGTTTGTGAGGATTAAATGAACACGTACAGCGCTCTAAATAGAGTAAGTGGTAATTCTCACCTTTGACAAGAATACCCACCTGAGGGCGCCTGGGTGGCGCAGTCGGTTAAGCGTCCGACTTCCGCCAGGTCACGATCTCGCGGTCCGTGAGTTCGAGCCCCGCGTCGGGCTCTGGGCTGATGGCTCGGAGCCTGGAGCCTGTTTCCGATTCTGTGTCTCCCTCTCTCTCTGTACCTCCCCCATTCATGCTCTGTCTCTCTCTGTCCCAAAAATAAATAAACGTTGAAAAAAAAAATTAAAAAAAAAGAAAAAAAAAAAAAGAATACCCACCTGAGTTTGGTATTTTATTAAAGACAAAGGACAGTTTTGTGTTTGATGAACTCTTCAACGAACTAAAAGGAATATAGACAGAACAGAGAACTGTGGTTTTTAAAAACGTTCAGGTAGTAACAGATGAGAGTATTTGACCCTGGAGGGCTGAGGTGCTTGTGGCTTGTTTTTTTAATCCCAGATCAGGCCTGGCACAGAGTTCGAAGCAATGTAATTATGATTTATGAAGTGCCTAAGCAAAGCGTTGTTCCTGTTAGCCAAAGATTTTGTGCTTAGAATTTAAGCAAAATCTGAATGAAAAGAAAAAGTGAGTTTTAAAAATGTCATGAAATGAAATTCTTAGAATAAGTCCTGGAATGTAAGACTGGGTAATAATTTATGAGACTGGTGAATTGAAATGTTTATTAAACATTTTTATGGTAGAGGGGGCCTGGGTGGCTCAGTTGGTTGAGCGTTCGACTTCCAGCTCAGGTCGAGATCTCATGGTCCGTGAGTTCAAGCCTTGCGCCTGGCTCTGTGCTGACAGTTCAGAGCCTGGAGCCCGAATTGGATTCCATGTCTCCTTCTCTCTCTGCCCCTCCCCTGCTCACACTGTCTCTCTCTTTCTCTAAAAACTAAATAAACATTAAAAAAACATTTTTATGGTAGAAAACTCTGAATTTTATCCAAAATAAACCTTGCGCTCTAAAATGAAGTAAAAATGTTAATGTTTGGTGATAGAGAAATGAAAAGCACGTTCATACTGGCGTATAGGCGTATTCAAGGCGGTGGGTTGAAGCCTGGTCAGATCTGGGCTAGAAGTTCGGCAGGAATCTTAATAGATCTTACTAAGAATCTTACACTCTCACCTCCGTTTCTGTATCTGCCAATGGAGACAGTAGTTGTGCTTACCTCAGGTTGTTAGGAGAATCAAAGGAGAAATGTTTAGGCATGGTTTTTTATTACTTCCTTCAAATACATTTTGAGTCAAGTGCTTAATTGTGCACTTGATTTCATTGTCTTTTCCAAATGTCAGTCTGGTTTTTGTTTTTGCTTTTATTCTATAGGATTAACCAGTTCCTTGACTTCCGGACTCTGGATTGGACTTAACAGCCTGAGTTTCAACAGTGGCTGGCAGTGGAGTGGTGGGAGTCCATTCCGGTATTTGAACTGGTTACCAGGTAGAGTTCAGCTTGCCTGTGGATAAACTCATCTAAATTCAATTTATCTGGATACCATGGAGATCTTCATCATCTCACATATAGAGCTCAAAGAAAGGAATTGGGAGACCTTACCAAATTTAGACCATTTCTCATGTTGCTTTGAAATCTGCCAACGTGATTTGTGGATACTAAAACCTTAAGGTTATACCTGCTTCCCAGGATAGGGATTTGTCTGAGAGGATAATCACACAAATCAATACAGGATTCTGTGAAAGTATATATTTTCTGAGTATCCTTGATTTGCTAGGTATTATATTCAAAATCAAATTTTTGAATTTTACAGTGTTCCAATTGAAAGTGCATATGTATAAAATGTATACTTATGAGATATATATACTATGTAATGCTATGTAGTGTATTCGAAGATTTTATATGTATTTATATTTATACACACAAAAAGTATGAAATTAAGCAAATATAAATTATTTGGGGCTGGACAATTTCTCACTGTGAGCCTTGAGATATTTGCAACGTATCTGTCATTGTCATAATGATCTTAAGGTCTACATTAACATCATTTTCTCCTGTTGTTAATCTAATAGAGTTGGATTAAAACAATATTTCAGCCACAGATGATGATATTCTATACTAGCACAATAATTTATTAGCACTTTTGTTGGCAATTTTTAGTTTAATTGTTAAACACACACACACACACGTGTGCGCACACACACACACACAAACACACTTGGGTGATGATCAAGACTTTAACAGCGTTCTAATTTTTTGGAAGACAGAAAATGCTCGGAACTAACCAACTAATCATTGGTTTAAATTGATTTGCTTTTAACTCTGAAATTCCATTTCCAGTGCGTTCCTTCCATGCACAGTTACGGGACTGTCACTAGAGTCATCTCTATTTGCCTCTACAACATGGGAAATCAACATTGTAAGGCAATATCAGATGTCAGTTTTGTGGGTGAGGATTAAAGTCCAATTAAACGGGAGAATGGCAGTTGGGCTCAATCAGATCAATCAATAACGATCATATTTTTTTTTCAGGAAATAGAGTTTACTCTTTGTTGCTTAGTTATTGTATGTTGGGCAAGTCACTTTATTTACCTTAAAGTTTTGGAGTGATGACTGTAATATTTAATTTGCATTGCACTTGCATTCCCAGAGTTCAGTGAGAAAAGAGGGGGTATAACTTCAGTGAAAGTGAGGGATGAAACTGGAATATTAATGAGAAAGGAAAAGAAATTACACCAAATTCCTGAGAAGTAGTAGGCACAAGATCAAATCACCTTCTGAAATAATAGGAGAGTTTCTTCCAACTAAAATTAGAAACCTTGTGGAATATCAGCAATGGTCATTGCATAAAATTTTGATCAAGCAACACATAACCATGGTAGCCATTTACAGACAATTAATTGCTGTATTAAAGTCCTTATCACTAACAGTGGTTCGCTTTGTATGCTATTTCACTACTTCTAAAAATTTCTGACAAAAGCTTTACGGAGCAGGTGATGTGATTCTCATCTTGCAGGAAGGGAAAGTGAGGTCCAGGTCCGGGTTATATACATGTCGCAGGTCGCAAAGCAGAGTCATTAATAAATTGTGGCTCATCACCTTGGCTTCAGGTGTGAGACAGAACTAGTTTTCAGAGTACTGGTTTTAAAATCCTACATGAACGAGCAAAAACGCACGAGAGATGTGGGTATCATTGCCTGTATCCGTTGCCTTCCCGACGTTGACTTTATCTGGTTCTTTTATCAGTTTTCAGTAAGATAGGGGATGAGGGGTTAGCAGTTAAAACTCTTCGGTAGACTGGGTTGAAAATCTTGAGAAACAATCTTAGTTTCGCGTTTACTTGATTGGCGTTTCCTGTGTCATGTTGCTTCTCAAGCTTTCCTCCTCTTGTCTTTCTCCTCTTCACTGTCATCCTCTCTGTCTCCTCTCCGTAGTTGGAGAAAGTTTTCCCATGTTCAGAAATTCTCTCGTTTGCTCTTCACAGTTAGCCTTACTTAGCTGTTTGGTAGGTAGGTGTCCACCTTTTTTAAACGTGGCTGCTTTCGAGCATCACGTCTCTTGTATTTTGTTCAGTACCTCTCTGTTATACATAACCAAACCCAGTGTGAAGGCTGTTCAGGATTATAAGCCCTAGCTTTTCTTGTTGAAATTCTGGGGGGGAAAAGTTATTTCAGAGAAGCAAGCGTGTATAATCAACATTTTAGACACTGAAATGGTCCAACAACAAGTAAAGAAATAGACACGCAACATGTCTTTTGCTCTGCAGTCAGTCAGTAAAAGCTTTCTTGGTGAATTTGCGGCAGATGACAGAATGGAGATCCATGAAATCCCAAGGATGAAGACGTGAGGTTTTGGGGGGCTATTTACTTGTATCACCTATGATAATCCCGCTGTGATTTTTCCTTTTCCCCAAAGGAAGTCCATCAACAGAACCTGGAAAAAGCTGTGTGTCATTAAATCCTGGGAAAAATGCTAAATGGGAAAATCTGGAATGTGTTCAGAAGCTAGGCTATATTTGCAAAAAAGGCAACACAACTTTGAATTCTTTTGTGATTCCCTCTGGTGAGTGATCCATTTGATCTGAAGTATGTAAAATATTATCACTGAAAGAAGAAAATCATAGCTTACATAACTGCATGAAATGAGAGGTTTTGTTGATAACTTATGGAGTAAATATAATGACGTTCCTACAGAATTTCTTTTTGTTGGTTACTGGTGATGGGCAATAACATTTCCGGAGTGTGCTGTGGTGTTCGGGCATGCACAAAGCCTTTGAAAGAACAGAAATCAGAATTCTGTCCTCACAGCAGCCCTGTGAGGTAGGCATAATTATTCACACATTCTAGATGAGGAAAAGGATATTAAGAGGATATATAAAACTTGCACATGTGACAAAACTGGAATCCAAGAGAGGAAATAAATATCTGAAAGGGATGTTTTTATTATATTCTCACTGTTTAAGGCACCGTATAGGCTCTAATGCTGTAAGTTTAGCATCTCAGATGGAAATCTTCACAGAAATGGGATAAAACATCCCAAAAGTACTAACTTACTTTTACATTTAGGATAGACTCTGGGAAAAGAATCCAATTATGCTCTCTCTTATACTTTTATAGAAGAATTAAATTACTAAGGCATTTTTGCCTTGACGAAAAGCAAACAATCTACACTTTTTTCACTATAAGCTGTTTTTGGAGAGACACTTAATGCTCTAAAGGGCTGTATGGCTGGATGGATGGCTGGATGGATTCTGCTGGAGAAACTGGACAGTGTGGCATTCTTGACTTTTCTCCTGGACTTTTAAAATCAATTTCATTGCCTGGCTGTAAAGTCAAAAGGCACAAAGTGATAGCAAATAATAGTATTTTCCTTCCACCTCTTACCTCAAACACCCATTTCTCCTCCCTGGTAAAGAACTGTTCCTGGGTGTTTATCCTCACCTGGTTACTCAATAAATATATAAAAAAAAATATGCTGATAATTATTTTTTTCTGTTTTATGCAAAAGGAAGCATCCTGTATGTATATTCTCGACTTTTTTCCACTTAAAAATTTTGGACATCTTTCCATATGATACATAAATAGCCTCTTTGTTTCTATGGCTGCACCATAGCCATTGCAGAGAGAGACCATGTAGACTTTTTCACCAGTCACCTATTAATGGACCTTCAATTTACTTCCAACTTTTTATTATTACAATCTTAGACTGACTGACTTTTTACACGTGCCATTTCATGCATGTGATCATTCCTCGCAGTGGAGTTGCTGGATCAGAGAGTGGGTGTGTTTGCAATTTTAATAGATAGAGATATGGTCGAGATCTCCAGATAAGGGTCATGGTTCTTGGGTTTGATATTTACAGAGGCACCATTTTGACTGCAGGCATTGTCCAGGAGACCTCAGTCGCCTTTGTACTTCATATCCTCTCTTCCCTCCCATAGGAGAAATAGTATGATTCTTTCTTCTTGGAAAAGCTCATACAGTTCTTCAGAAGATTTGGAATTGCCACTTTGGGGAAGAGGAGAATAGTTGTTTTATGCTTCCCTGGTACAGGAAGCAGAATTCTGGAATTTAGCCTTGTTCTTAACTCCCCAGTTGTAGGTTCCTCATCTGTAAGGGGAAATATTAATACCTGTTCTTTCTGTGAAAATTCATTCATACTGTCAAGACTTCAGTAAGTTATTCTTATCTCTCTACAATACCTGCCTTGTTTCACCTGCTAACGTTCACTTTGACATTGGTTTTTGAATTTCTCTATATTTCCTGGGTTAACCGTTCTGTCTTATCTATAAATTCAAATAAGCCAGAGCTTGGAAAAGCATATGAGAGTGAAAATGACACAGTACCCATGATTGGTGACCCTCCAGGGCAAGAGTTCTACCTTGTACCTTGTTGGTCCTTCCAATGCTACCCTGTTTGTTCCCAAATCCTGGGTCTCTAAACCTGAACTTCCCCGTTCGGTAGCCACTTAACCACAAGTGGCCATTGAGAGCATGAAGCCTGGCTAGTTTGAATTGAGATGTGCCCTATGTGTAAAATACATACTGCATTTCCAAGACTTAGCATGCGAAAACATAAAATATCTCATTATTTATTTTTTATCGATTACACGTTGAAATGAAAATATTTTGCGTTAAATAAAATATATTATTAACATTAAATTTACCCATTTCTATTTACTTTTATTTAACGTGGCTACTAGCAAATCTAAAACTATGTATGTGGCTCTCATTTGTGGCTTACATTATCTCCGTTGGACGGTGTCGCTCTACAGGAACGGGTGATCTTTTGTGGCTGTCCCATGGAACTCCTTTTCATTGGTTATCTTCATGTTTTAAGATATTTTTTAAGGTTATCCATTCAGTTTTTGAGATCCTCAGCATTTGCTGCATTTTCAGTTTCCTAGGTAGCAAAATCAAAATATCCCACCAGAGGGCTCCAGAGTTATACTAAGTTTTTTTCTTTCTTTCCTTCTTTCTTTCTTTCTTTCTTTCTTTCTTTCTTTCTTTCTTTCTTTCTTTCTTTCTTTCTTTCTTTCTTTCTTTCTTTTCCTTCCTTCCTTCCTTCCTTCCTTCCTTCCTTCCTTCCTTTCCTTTCCTTTCCTTTTCTTTTCTTTCTTTTTTTTTGTAACGTGACAGTGTGCAATATCTCAATTGTATTCAGGGGCTAGAATTTTTAAGTATGTGCATTTTTTACTGTTACAGTGATGCAGTCATCGTGGGTGACCGTTTACTTAAATGACTACTGTAAACTGAATCCTGGACTCAAACAAAGATGTGGCAGACAGTCCCAGTCTTTAAGGAAAAATGGCTTTAAGGGATTCATGAAATGAATAACAAACATTCACTGTATTGAACATTTACTAAGGCAGCACATCTGAGAACATGTACTACCAAACACATATACTAATTAACGTTCATTTGGTAATACGGTCCCTCTGTAAGCAAGGTGCATTGCTAAACTGCAGTTTGAAATCGTTTCTGTAAATGGTAATGCAAAGCTGCCATGTAGCACATATATCTTATGTTCTTTTTCTTGACCAACATTCATCACACCTGCCATATGGCAGGCCCATGCCGGTTCTAGGGCATACAAGGATGAATAACATGAGTCTCTGCCCCCACACATCTTTCCCTTCACTTTCCCCAGCTCATGACTATTACAGTACATTTTTTTGCAATGCGAAATCAAGATTTATGAAATTTGGCCGTAACTATTAGTAGTAATAATTAGGATGTTGGCCACTATGACCTATTGACTTAAATAATAATTGTGTGGTATTTGCAGTTTATAGGAACGTTATCTCAGATGCTTTGTAGTTCAGAAGAACACAGTGAGGATGGGTAGTTTAATATTAGTACGGTTAATATGGTTATATTATATATGGTTACTTTGGTTCATGTGATGTGACTTGCCCAAGGTCACACAACTTGTGGCAAACTCAGGTGTTGCCTGAAAGACTTCTGAATCTAATTCCCTGTGACCACCACAGGATCACATGCCATCTTGTGGGAGCAAGCCAGAGGCAATGGGCTGGGGCAGAGGCACAGGTGGCCAGCTCATGCTGCTGTGGTTGGTCTCTGTGGCTCGTTGTTGGCCCTTCTGCCCCTACCCATTCTATTCCCCATTTTCACCCAGTTTTTGTGCTTGTTTTCTGAGTATTGCCCTTCTTCTGAGGAATGATTGGCTCCCTAGTGTCCACAAAATCAAAGTAAATTGAAATCTTTTAAGGAACGTATTGTATGTCAAATCTTTTGTGCCTCCAACATTTACATAACATGCTTAGTACAGGTTTGCTGACGATAAAATGCGACGATCTGTTGCATCTTAGTGTGGCTTTGTAGGTATAATTTTTTTAAAAAAAGAGTTTTCACATGTAGCTTTATTTTATTTTATTATTATTTTTTAAATGTTTATTTTTGAGAGAGTGAGACAGTGTGAGTAGGGGAGAATCAGAGAGAGGAGGAGACAGAGAATCTGAAACAGGCTCTGAGCTGTCAGCGCAAAGCCTGGTGTGGGGCTCGATCCCACGAATCATGAGATCCTTGCGCCGAGGTCATACAATTAACCGACTGAGCCACTCAGGTACCTGTAGTTTTATTTTAAAATGAAAGATGGATTCGTATAGTTTTTAGTTGAAAAGCAAACCCAACCTGGTTTATCTTTTGTGAATATGTATGCCAAAGATGAAAAACAAATATTACCTTTAGTTGCTTATAACTATGAACTGTTTTTTTATATAGAATGATGGAAAATTTTGTTATAACGAGAACAACCTTCCCTCTTAAATGATTTCCAAACTCTTTTTTCTCTAGAAAGTGATGTGCCCACTAACTGTCCAAGCCAGTGGTGGCCATATGCAGGCCACTGTTACAAGATTTACAGAGAGGAGAAGAAAATCCAAAGAGATGCCTTGACTGCATGTAGGAAGGAAGGTGGTGATCTAGCCAGTATCCACAGCATCGAGGAATTTGACTTTATCTTCTCCCAGCTGGGATATGGTGAGATATGGTGGGATATGGTGAGATATGGTGGGATATGCCTAGTGAACCTTCAAATCTGTAATATGTTTTGCTCCTCCCGCTCTCCTCCCATCACTAGAAAATTTAATCATAAATGTTAAACTTAGTGATTTAAAATTAATAGTTAGATTATTTAATACAATAAATATTAATCATGCATGAAAGTAAAACATTGTTTAGAAATTTAAAGAGTTTGTATCACAAAGAGAGAATTTGACTTATTTTTCTTTTGATATGTAATCAATTAATAGGTAGTTTAAAAAATACTGTTTTTCCCTGTATAATCCGGATTCAGAGCAGCCTACCTTAAATTTGTCAATAATATTTCATTTATTGGAAGTATTTGTGTATATGTATTTTCTTTCTTTTTTAAAAGATCTTTCTCTCTCTTTTTTAAAAGTTTATTTTATTTTGAGGAGAAAGAGAGAGCGAGCATGAGTGGTGGGGGGGGGGGGCAGAGAGAGAGGAGACACAGAATCGGAAGCAGGCTCCAAGCTCTGAGCTGTCGGCACAGAGCGTGACGTGGGGCTTGAACTCAGGAACGGTGAGATCGTGACCTGAACCAAAATTGGATGCTTTAACCGACTGAGCCACCCAGGTGCCCCTGTATTTTCTTTCTTTGTGCCCATGTTTTCTCTCAGCAGAAACATCTCTAAATCTCATATTCTGGATTTTCCTTTCTTTTTTAAGTCTATGTATGTATTTTGAGGGAAAGAGAGAGCAAGCAGGGGAGAGGCAGAGGGAGAGAGGGGAGAGAGAAAGAATTCCAAGCAGGCTCCGCACCACCAGTGCGGAGCCCGATGCAGGGCTGGAACCCACCAACTGTGAGATCATGATCTGAGTTGAAATCAAGAGTCGAACTCTCAACCCACTGAGCCACCCAGGTGCCTTTATTGTCTTTGTTAACCTAGCTAGTGCTGTCACAGTGTTGAGCAGCAAAAAAACAAAACAAAACAACCAGGATATTTTATTGGGGTGGTTGGGTATTGGCCTAAATCTTTTAAAGAAATTTATGCCTCCATTGTTAGGGATGTAATTTAAAGATTATATAGAACATGTACTAAACAAAATATTGCAAAGCTTTCAAAAACTGGTTCTGTCAACAAACAAACCAACAAACAAAACACTGGGGAGAAGGAGCTGGGGACACTCACCCCGAAGGGGAGGCGGCGGGGAGGAACCTAACGATAACGGGCCTTCGGCGATACCTGCTGATTAAGTGTTTATCATTTTCTGCTTCCACCCATGGGACTTCTAAATAGCTGCAGCTGTCCATTTCCAGCCAGCAAAACAAGAGGAAATGGCTGGTGACGATGGTGAGGGCTGCTTCCTGACTCGTAGAGCCTGAACGTTGATAGGAGTCCGTGGCGAGGGGAAAAGACCAAACAGTTGACAAATAGACAGGAATTGGTAAAGTCGTCCCAGAGAGAGATTGCAAAGACCCCAAAGCACTAGGACTCCTACACCGGTGCCAGATGGGATTTTTTTCCCCTGCGCCTATGTTCCTGCGCTCACTAGGCCCTGATGGTAGCCTGCTGCCGCCTGGACGCCATTTCTCGATTTTATATTTACTCGTTCTGGAGAAACCAGACTAGACGATAATAATGGGATCAAGACTGATAGGTCTGAATAATATCACGACCTACGAGTCATGATACGTATAGCAGGTGATAAAGTGTTACAAATGAATCCGTGAAAAACGGATTCGTTAAGAGGCCATAGGCCCAAAGAGCAAATTTTGCTCTACTTTCTATAACATGATGCAGTAATAGCAGAAGCTGATATGTTTATTGCTATAGTTATGTAGCGAAGCTGGTGGCAAAGGTTGCTTCTATTTATTTACTTATTTATTAGTTTTTTATTGAAGTATAATTGACATACTTTTTATCAGTTTCAGGTGTACAACCTTGATTGCACATGTGTGTTCATTGCATCGTGATCACTACACTAAACCTGGTTACCTGCATTGACTCTGGTCACCGTGCTGTGCATTACACTTCCGTGATTTTTGAATTTCATAACTGGAAGTTTGAACCTCTTGGTGCCCTCACCTATCTCCCCCCAACCCCCTGCTTTTACTTCTGGCAACCACAAATCTATTCTCTGTATCTGAGCTTTGTTTTGTCCATACATTTGTTTTGCTTTTCATTTTAAAAAACAAGGCTTTTTAAAGTGTTTATTTACTTTGGAGAGAAAGAGTGACAGAGCGCAAGAGGGGGAGGGGCAGAGGGAAGGAGACACAGAATCGGAAGCAGGTTCCAGGCCCTAGGCTGTCAGCACAGAGCACAATGTGGGGCTCGAACTCACTAGCCGTGAGATCATGACCCAAGCCAAAGTCCGATGCTCAACCAACTGAGCCGCCCAGGCGCCCCTCATTTGTTTTGCTTCTTAAATTTACATATACGTGAGAGCAAATGGTATTTGTCTGTGTCTGATTTATTTCACTTAGCATAATACCCTCAAGGTCCATCCGTGTTGTCTGTTGTCGTAAATGGGAAGATTTTATTCTTTTTTTGAAACAAATTTTTGAATGTTTATTTTATTTACTTTTGAGAGAGAGGAGGAGGGTGCAGAGAGAGATGGAGAATAAGAATTTCAAGTAGGCTCTGCCCTGTCAACGCAGAGCCCGAAGGAGCGTTTGATCTCATAAACTGTGAGATCATGACCTGAGCCGAAATCAAGAGTCAGATGTTTAACCGACTGAGCCACCCAGGTGCCCCTAGAAAGTTTTTATTCTTTTTTTATGGCTTTAATAGTATTTGAGTGTGTGTGTGTGTGTACATGCAATGGAACATTTATATATATACATACCATATCTTCTTTATTCATCCATTGATAGACACCTAGGCATTTCTATATAGTGGCCATTGTAGATAGTGCTGCAATGAACATGGGGGTGCATATATCTTTTTGAGTTAGTGTTAGTGATTTTTTTTTGAAAAATACCCAGAAGTGAAACTGCTGTATCATCTGGTAGTCCTACTTTTAATTTGTTGAAGAACCTCCATACTGTTTTCCACAGTGGTTGCAACAATTTACTTTCCCACTAAGAGTGCATGAGGGTTCCCTTCTCTCCACATCCTCGCAGACACTCGTTATTCTTGTCCTTGTGAGAATAGTCATTGTGATAGGTGTCGGGTAATATCTCATATGGCTTTAATTTGCATTTCCCTGATGGTTGGTGATTTTGAGCATCTTTTATTATGTGTCTATTGGCCATCTATATGTATTTTTTGGAAAAATTTCTATTCAGATCCTCTGCCTATTTTAAAATCAGATTGTTTTTTTGTTATTGGACTGTATGAATTCTTTAGTTTATATGTAAACCATTAATGAATATGTGATTTTCAAATGTCTTTTTCCATTCAGTATGGTTGCTTTTTCATTTTGTTGATAATTTCCTGTGCTGTGCAGAAGCTTTTTAGTTTGATGTCCCATTTGTTTATTTTTGCTTTTGTTGCCATTGCCTTTGGAGGCAGAGCCAAAAAAGTATTACCAAGAGCATTGTCAAAGAGCTTACTGCTAACATTTTCTTCTAGGAGTTTTATGGTTTCCAGACTTATATGTAAGTCTTTATTTTGAATTAATTTTTGTGTATGGTATAAGATAGTGGCCCTGTTTCATTCTTTTGTAAGTGGCTTCCAGTTTTCCTAACAACATTTACCGAAGAGACTGTCCTTTCTCCAATCCATGAGCATGGACTATCTTTTTATTTGTGTCTTCTTCAATTTCTCTCATTTGTGTCTTAGAATTTTCTTTTACCTTCTTGGTTAAATTATTCCCCAGTATTTTATTCTTTTTGATGCAATTGAAAATACGATTGTTTTCTTAATTTCTCTTTCTTATAGTTCATTGTTAGTGTATAAAAAGGCAACAGATTTTTTATTAAATTTATTTGTATCCTGCAACTTTATTCAATTTATTCGTTTTGACATTTTTTTTCTTTTGGTGGAGTCTTTGGGGTTGTCTGTAAAATCATGTCAAAACAAATCCTGATAGTTTTACTTATTCCTTTCTAATTTAGATGCCTTTTATTTTTTATTCTTACCTAATTGCTTTGGCTAGGACTTCCAATATTATGTTGAATAAAAGTGGCAAAAGTGCCATCCTTGTCTTTTTCCTGTTCTTAAGGGAAAAACTTTCAACTTTTCACATTCAGTATGTTAGCTGTGGGCTCACAATATATGCCTTTATTATGTTACTGTACATTCTGTCTATTCCCAATTGGCTGAAAGATTTTATCATAAATGGATGTTGAATTTTGTCAAATGCTTTTTCTGTCTCCCTTGAGATGATGATATGATTTTTATTTTCATTTTGTTAGTGTAGTGCATCACATTAATTGATTCTCAGATATTGAACCATCCCTGCATCCCTGGAATAAATCCCAAAGGTCATGATCCTTTTAATGCATTGTTGAATTCTGTTTGCTACATTTTATTGAGGATTTTTTCATCTATGTTCATGAGGGATATTGGCCTATAATTGTGTGTGTGTGTGTGTGTGTGTGTGTGTGTGTGTGTGTGTGTGTTATCTTTGTCTGCTTTTGGTATTGAGGCAATATTACACTCATAAAATGAGTTTTGGAGCTTTCCTTCCTGTTCAATTTTTTGGAAAAGTTGAGAAAAGTAGGTTTCAAGTTTTCTTTGAATGTTTGGTAGAATTCATTGGTGAAGTCATCTGACCCTAAACTTTTTTTGTGGGGGGAAGTTGATTACTGATTACTTCTCCTTACTATTAATTGGTCTGTTCAGATTTTGTATTTCTTTAAGATCCAGTCTTAGAAGATTGTATATATCTAGGAGTTTATCAAGTTCTTCTAGTTTGTCCAATTTGGGGGAATATAATTGCACATAGTAGTATCTTATGATACTTTGTATTTCTTTGGTATCAGTTGTAATTTCTTCTTTTTCATTGCCATCTTTATTTATTTGCACCTTCTCTCCTTTTATATGATTGAGTCTAGCTAAAGGTTTGTCAGTTTTGTTTATCTTTTCAAAGAACCAGCTATTAGTTTCATTGATCTTTTTTGTTACCTTTTTAGTCTCTCTTTCATTTATTTTTGTTTTGATCTTTTTTATTTCATTCCTTCTACTAACTTTGGGTTTTATTTGTTCTTTTTCTAGTTCCGTTAGGCATAAAGTTAGATGTTTAGTTTTCTTTTTGTAGTTGATCTCTTGTTTCATACCATCTTCGTATATTTATTGACACTTACTTTGTGGTCTAGCATGTGGTCTTTCTTGGAGAGTGTTCCTTTTGTACTTGAAAAGAATGCATATTCTGCTGTTTTTGGATGGAATGTTGTGTATGTGTAAATTACTTACCTCCATTTCTTTAAGTTTTTTTCTTGGGTTTTATCTTGTTTCTTTTTTCTTTTTTTAATTATTTGGAATATATTCTTCTGGTTTAAAAAAATTTTTTTTTAATTTATTTATTTTTGAGAGACAAAGTGAGACAGAGCATAAGTGGGGGACGGGGAGAGAGAGAAGGGGGACACAGAATCTGAAGCAGGTTCCAGGCTCCAAGCCATCAGCACAGAGCCTGATGCAGGACTCGAACTCATGGACTGAGAGATCATGACCTGAGCCCCAAGTTGGATGCTCAACTGACTGAGCCACCCAGGCGCCCCCTCTGTTTCTTCATTTTGTTTGCCTCTCTATGTGAAACAGTAATCTCTCTCAGTCTTAAAGTGGTGGCCCTGTGTGGGCATCATCCTTACCATTTAACTTGGCTCTGCTCATTACTCGTTTCTTGAACCGTTCTTGCAATTGTTTCAGACTTATGGGGACCAGACGTACAGTCCCTCCTGGCTACCGGAGCCCAAGATTCGATGGGCATCCTTGGTGCTGGCTGTGCATGGAAATGCTGTGAGGAAGCAGAATGGTACCTGCTGTTTCTGGGGCTGCAGTAGTGGCATGGGGCATGGGGCCCTTGCCCCTACCTCTGGAAGGGCTGCAGCATCAGTGTGGTGGGGTGGGCAATAGTGGATCAGATTGATAGGGCAAAAATGGTGGCCACCAGTGCCAGCGCAAGCAAGGTAGAGGAGGAAGGTAAAATGGTGCCTGTCAACATCTTTCTCTGGAGAGAGTTCCAACAGGCTTTTGCCCCTCTGGCAGAAGTTTTAAGATGATCAAGTGAATCTCCTTTGCATGTGGTCTAGGCTCTGCTTTTTCCCCGGGCCCTGGGGTGAGTAAGTCCACATGTGAGATCTTCACGAGTGGATTCTCTGTTCCCTCCAGCTCTATGGTTCTCTTGGATTTAAGCCCCATTGGTTTTCAAAGCCAGGCATTTGGGGGGATTATCTCTCCAGTACACATCCTGAGAGTGGGGGGTGCCTGGTGTGAGACACAAACCCATTACTCCCTGAGGAGAAGTTCCATATCTGTGAGACCCTCCTGATGGTGGGTGGCTACACCCTGGTGGAGTTTTTGGCAAGACGAGGTCTCTGTTTCTCCTACCCGTATTTCAGTTTTTGTTGTACTGTAGTTGTTCAGCTGGTTCTCAGGTTCCTTTCAGAGGGAATTGTTCCATATGTAGCTATAGATTTGTTGTCTGCATGGGAGGACGTTAGTTCAGGATCCTTCCATGCGGCCATCTTGAACTGCCTCTGGCAAGGTTGCTTTTCTTAAAATTTATTTTTCTTAATGTTTATTTATTTTTGAGACAGAGAGAGAGAGAGAGCATGAATGGGGGAGGGTCAGAGACAGAGAGGGAGACACAGACTCTGAAGCAGACTCCATGTTCTGAGCTGTCAGCGCAGAGCCCGACACGGGGCTCAAACTCACAGACCGTGAGATCATGACCCGAGCCGAAGTCGGAAGCTCAACCGACTGAGCCACCCAGGCACCCCAGAGGTTGCTTTTCAATTCAGAAGAGGAATTAATAAATGTTTACTAGGGAACCCTTCCCTTTTTTGTCATGGATAAGACTTCTTTATTTAAAACCGTGAAAATAATATGGATAAAGGTAAAGAAAAGTTGTAAAATTATTATTTCTGGATCAAAAGCCTAGAAAAATTTTTCTAGCTAGTTGAGATAATTATCTTTTTTTTTTGGATATTTTTTGTACTGATTGTGGAAATAGAGTGGAGAAATTGGGACTTGCGCACCTAGGTTATGACTACATCAACTAAGACAGCTTCCCTAACAGACTCGTAGCAATTGGTTTAACGACTTTTTCCGCTTGTGTATTATATATTTTTGTAGAGTGTAGGCTGTGTTTAGGAATTACAAAAGCTAGATGGGGGTGCACAATGTAGTAAGAAAAAATGTTCTAGGGAACTCTTAGCACTTTATTTTAACTGTGGGCCTTGGGAGTTTCGGGTTTTATTTTTATTTTATTTACTTATTGCGGGGGCGAGGGGAGAGTTTAGGTTTTTATTAGCTTTGAACCTAAATCCTGAAAGGGCATATGAGGTCATTTTGAAGCCTACATTTGCTGCCCAAAAGATCATGAGCTGCCAAATTAAGTGAAAGGAAAAGGGTTTCATCCTGGCACCCTCATTCATGCCTCATGGTGCTGGAAACATCTGCTGGGGCTGGCAATGGGCCAATCAGTGACTTCTCCAAAAGCAAGTTGGGAGACAACGTTTAGGAGGAAGAGATTAAACCATTTAGGGAGATTCCTATTTAGTGTGGCATTTTTCTCATTTTCTACTACAACATCATCTTTATAGTCCTTTGGCAAGTAATTTTATTTTTGCCATTTAATTTTTTTTTAACGTTTTATTTATTTTTGAGACAGCGAGAGACACAGCATGAACAGGGGAGGGTCAGAGAGAGGGAGACACAGAATCTGAAACAGCCTCCAGGCTCTGAGCTGTCAGCACAGAGCCCGACGCGGGTCTCGAACTCACGGACCGCGAGATCATGACCCGAGCCGAAGTCAGCCGCTTAACCGACTGAGCCACCCAGATGCCCCTATTTTTGCCATTTAAAGGACAGAAGTCAAGCATTCATGATGAAATTTCCAATAGAATAAATTAGATATTCATTAATTTTTTTTTAATTTGCAAATGTATGTTTCTAGGCATGAAGACTTAGGCCTTACATTTTGTTCCATTTTAGTTGTAATATTTTTGGAATTATAACTACAGATAAGGTCAATAATGTTCTTCATAGAACTTTAAAACAAAATGATGACATTTTGTATCTGTACCTGGTTATTTTTGTTTTAATGTTTATTTGTTACTTAGTTGAGTTTGTCTGGTATTTTATGGTGAACATGATTACAGATTCATTTATATTTATAGACCAATAAATAAGTCCTAAATGTCGGGAGAGACAGCTCAACTCCTTCGTTTATGTATCTTCTCACTCCTAGTACAGTTATTAAGCTTTAATATCTGGAATGTTCTTAATAATAACATAGTAAGTAAACTAGAAGTGGTTTTTAATAGTACTTTAAAACATTCATGAGATTTAATGATAGTCAAATAGATTAATGTATAAGTAAGCTGTCATATTTCCAACACAATGAATACAGTTTGTATGGAAAGTTATTTATAACAAAAGAGTAGCTTCACAAAACAGGGGGTAATGACGGACCAACCTCAGCCTCATTTTAGCAACTCCCAGGAGATACAAGTTACACTTTTGCAATAAAAGAATACAGTTGCCTTCACAATGTAAAGAATATGTTGCTCAATGAAACTAATATTGACAACATAAAGTGTAGTTGACACGTCAGATTAACACTCAAGAGAATGGTCTTTTATCTGTTATAATCTTAAGGGAGTCGAACTTTTGTTAATAAAGCAGGGAGCCTTCCTTTCCCGATAACCTCCCGATTTTAGGAAAGAAAACATGTGTACATTGATTTCGTGTTTTTCTTCCTCTTTAGAGCCAGATGATGAGTTATGGATTGGCTTAAATGACATCAAGATCCAAATGTATTTTGAGTGGAGCGATGGCACCCCAGTGACATTTACTAAATGGCTGCGGGGGGAACCAAGCCATGAAAACAACAGGCAGGAAGATTGCGTTGTAATGAAAGGCAAGGTAAGGCGACTTTATTTGCTGATGCCTAGCAAAAGCCACAGGGTATGTTCCGTTCTGCCTCACTTATTACATATTATTATTGTTTAGGTTGCTTCTAGTCTAGGTGATCTATCTGTGTTTCTATTGTTTGGCGAAGTCAAATTTTCAAGGGGAAGAGAAAAGCAGCAGACAGAAACATTTGGTGCAGGGATGAAATTAACCAGTAACCAACATATTCGTCTTGTTCCTGTGCTGGGTTCTAAATGGCAATACGTACAACTTGAGTGATCGCATTAGAGCTTTGGTTCAACTTTTGACTGGTTGCTCTGTGCAGATGCACTTAGATCTCTTCTGGGTTTCACCGTCTGCTGTCTGTACCTGGAGAGCTACGTTTGCTCTTGTAGGTTACGTGGAGATGTCAAATATGAAAAGATTGCTTCCATGGCCTAAATAGGAGTTTAGTGACGGAAGAATATCATCAGGTTATCTTTTATTAATGGATGACGAACACGGTGGTTAAGAGGCTGGGTCTGGATGCCTGGCTTATTTTCTCATTTATGAAAAGGGCATACTAATTGTACCCAGCTTAACAGTGAGTGTAAGGATTGAATGGGTTAATGTGCATAACAAGTACCGTGACTGCCCCAAACCAGTTGTTCAATAAGTATTAGCTGCTGTTTCATCATTGTGGTTGTTTTTGTTGTGATTAATTGGTTTTTTTTTAATGTTTATTTACTTTTGAGAGAGAGAGAGACAGAGTCCGAGCAGGGGAGGGGCAGACAGAGAGGGAGACAGAGAATCCGAAGCAGGCTTCTGGCCGTGACCTGTCACATAGAGCCCCATGCGGGGCTCAAATTCACGAACTATGAGATCATGACCCGAGCCGCAGTCAGATGCTTAACCAACTGAACCATCCAGGTGCCCCTCATTGTGATTAATTGAAAGCTTAAGAAAAGAACAGGTATCGGGGCGCCTGGGTGGCGCAGTCGGTTAATCGTCCGACTTCAGCCAGGTCACGATCTCGCGGTCCGTGAGTTCGAGCCCCGCGTCAGGCTCTGGGCTGATGGCTCAGAGCCTGGAGCCTGTTTCTGATTCTGTGTCTCCCTCTCTCTCTGCCCCTCCCCCGTTCATGCTCTGTCTCTCTCTGTCCCAAAAAATAAAATAAAAACGTTGAAAAAAAAAAAAAAAAAAGAAAAGAGCAGGTATAAACTATTGAAAGGGTAGGCAGAAGTGTGTCCTGGGAAGAGGAAACCAGAAAACATCCTTCTTATAAAGAACTGAAGGACAGTATAGCTGAAAGCATGCAGTTAGAGGTGGACGGACAGGTAGGAAAGCTGGCGAGTGTTGAGACTGAGAAAACATGCCTTAGCTGAGGAGTGGCTAAACCAACTTTTTTGTTTTTTTAATTTTTTTTTTAACGTTTATTTTTGAGACAGAGAGAGACACAGCATGAACGGGGGAGGGGCAGAGAGAGAGGGAGACACAGAATCGGAAGCAGGCTCCAGGCTCTGAGCCATCAGCCCAGAGCCCGACACGGGGCTCGAACTCACAGACCGCGAGATAGTGACCTGAGCTGAAGTCGGACGCTTAACCGACTGAGCCACCCAGGCGCCCCTAAACCAACTTTTCAATGTATAGCTGTCACTCTGGCTGAAGATTGAGGACCAGATGGCAGTGGGTTGCAACTGAGTGAGAAATGAGGAACCAGAGGCAGACGATACAGAAGGAGTCTGTAGGAGACTGAAGGAGAGGAGAGGTCATTTTGATGTGCAGTCGTTGAGGAAGGGGGAGAAGGTGGAATCTGAAGCAGGCTGGGTGGCAGAGTCGTAGACCCAGGAGGACACTCCTCAGTACAAATTGGAAAAGGGAGGAGAGATGACTGGTTTCAAGGTGTGTTTTCAAGTTTGGTGTGTTGGGTGAGGGAGTTTTTCTGGAAGGCTTTCTCTGTCCTTGGTCAACCTGAAAACAGCTGACGGGAGAGGCAGCATGTAGGCCTTCTGTTGGTATAATCACCTAGGGACTTACAAGCATTTTTAGTTTCTCTCTAGATCCTTCTACACAGTGGCATGGATAGCCATAGTATCAAAACATATTGGGGCCCCAATAGCTTTTCACGTCTTTGCAGCCAGAGTCAAATTTGCTGTTTACTTATAAAATGTCAATTCACCTTTCCTTTTCACAGATGCCATTTTTCTCTTAAGAACCTCGAATCTTCGTTTTCCTTTCCTGAGACACCATTACAAGAAAATGGCCTCAGAGTGAAACAGCTGACAATCATTCATTTTTTTTCTCTTTGCTTTCCGTAGGACGGGTACTGGGCGGATAGGGCTTGTGAGCGGCCTCTTGACTACATCTGTAAGATGAAATCTCAAACCCAACCTTCAGGAACAGTAGAAGTAGAAAGCGGCTGCCGGAAAGTGAGTATAGAACATACGCAATCATTTCAGACCAGCAAATATTCTGTGATATCTTGCTTTACTTTTGCCTGGGAAAGTGTTGTATCATTGTCATAGGTAGTCAGATGTTCTAACTTTTTAAATGTTCAACTGTTTGTTGGTAGTATTTGGTATTTGTTCTCCCTGAAGTCTTCTTCAGGTGCCCTCTACAGCGAATATGGGTGCATGTGATTCAGAACGTCGGGGGGAATTCTCCCACCCCAAATGGGGGAGCTAGAACAGAGAATAAAACCACACACCCGTGGAACCTCGTGAGGGTAATGAGAGTCAGATGGGTTATGGTCCTGGAAAGAAGGGTCACTGAGGTATTATTGGTGGTCGATGATCCCACAGGTGGTAGGAACATTTCCAGAAGATAACCATGAATTTCAGATAGCCAACTCTCCTGTCATTTTTCTCCATTTATAATATTTTTGAGAAGGCTACGTCTGACGGGGATGCTTTGCAGTAGATGGCTGCATTGGGAGGGGAGAGATCCGACGAGCTGGTAGTAGCCGTCAGCCATCAGTTAAAGGGGATAAAGCTTCACCATCTTACTGCCCATCGCCCTCGCCTGTATCTCACTTGGCATTCTACCTCCCTGTAACTCTTCTAGGTCTTTGAGGTTGAAGCAAATGGCCTCTGTGAAACAGTTTCTAAACGCATAAAGAAACTACAGAAGACAGGGTGTTGGGTTCTCATTTTCCTGTTTAACTGCTGAATTGCTCGTCTTCCTCTTTTCTTCCTTTCTCACTTCTCTTGGATAAAAATAAAGTAGAAACCAATTTTCTTTCCAAGCATGTCATGTTGTGATCAGATCGTCTTGTAACAAACACCAGAAAGCTGAGAGTTCATGAAACACAATTCAGTACTGTCCAAATACACTAGAAGGAAACATTGAGCAGGGGCGCCTGGGTGGCTCAGTCAGTAAATCGTCTGATTTGGGCTCGGGTCACGATCTCATCATTGGTGAGTTCGAGCCCCGTGTTGGGCTCTGTGCTGACAGCTCAGAGCCTGGAACCTACATCAGATTCTGTGTCTTTCCTCTCTGCTCTCAAAAGTAAATAAACGTTAACAAATTTAAGAAAAAAGAAACATTGAGCAGATACAGAAAATCAGAGACTATTAGAGACATCAAGGATTTTTGTGATGATCAAAATCCTCCCTTTAATTTTTACGTTCTGGAAATTCAGCCCAGAGAAGCTTGGACTTTCTTAGGGTACCGAAGCAAGGCTAGAACCCCAGCATCCTGACCCCAGGTCTCTACACTTAGACCACTGGTTTTTCTACCAATGCACTTATGTATCCTTTGCCTAATCATATGCATATGTGTTTATGTGTGTATTATTGTAATTTTCTAGAAATAATAAATAGTCCTCAAATTTTATGACTTCTATACAATTAAAGTTTATATAAGTATACATATATGTATGTATATATATGTATATATATGTGTATATATATGTATATATATGTATGTATATGTATGTATATATATATGTAACATATATATACAGTTTATGTATGTATATATGTATACATATACATAGCCCAGTCATTGTCATATCTACATGTGATAAAATCCAATTTAATCATTAGGGTAGTAATACGAAATATTAAAAAAAATATCCACAAGTGTTTGTTTGTTGAGTGTGGTTATTATGCCACCAATGACCTTAAAGGATAAATGCTATGCTCCTAATTAGAAGGGAAAACTAAAGCCCAGAGACGTTAAATAATTTGGCCAGTTTAAAAATACCTGCTGTAGGCATGACTTCTTCAGAGAGCTAGGAAGACTAGGAAAAAAAATCCACTCACCGGTAAAGAAAGATAACAAGACTTAAAATTTTTTTTTATTTCTTTTTTGGTCTGGGCCTGGGCACACGATGACGTGATCTTTTGGAGAATTCAAAACCACAGGCCTGATTTCAGGTTCATTTTTCACTTTGTTGCTACCTTTGTGGGAAATCTAGTGCAAAGTGGTCCTGAGTCGCTGATATTCCTGGATGTCGGACAGAGGCAAATGTGAAGACTCTGTACACAGAAGTTCCCTTTTCCAGGCTGACGAGGAATCTCTCAGATGAGTTTGAAACCCAAAATTATAAAATCTACTACTGGGTGCTTTAGAGGGTGGAATTAATGAACATAACATTCCAGTGAATGTGTTTTTCTTTTAATGTGTATTTATTTATTTTGAGAGCGAGAGAGAGAGACAGACAGACAGGGGTGGGGGCAGGGGCAGAGAGAAGGAGAGAGAATCCCAAGCAGGCTCCGTGCTGACACGGGACTTCCTCCCATGAACCATGAGATCATAACCTGAGCCAAAATCAAGAGTCAGGTGCTTAACCGACTATGAATGTGTGTTTAAATATTTGCAGAAATAAAAGGTGAATTTAAAACTGTGGACCAACTAAACCAAGTTTTGTTATCTAGTGCTTTCATTATGATTCACTTCCAAATATTTTTTATTTCCATTAAGATTTATTTTATCCTCGAATTATTTAGAAGAGAGAGAGAGAGGAGAGAGAGAGAGTGTGTGGTTTTGGTGGTTGTGATGGGGATTTTGTTTGATTTTTAGTTTCTCAATAATTAGAAACTATTGATTTTAATTTCACTGCATTGTGATTATATACAGTTTTGGTTGTTGTTACTTGCCGAGACTTTCTTTATGGTCTAGTTAATAGTCAGATTTTGTAAATATTCAGTGTGTGCTTGAACAGAATGATCTTTGATTGTTCGGTTCAGGGATCTTTATATGGTGACTAGATAAACTTTAACAATTTGTATAATTCGGATGTTCTGCATTCCTAGTATTTTGTCTCCTTGACGAAATATTCTCTTTACAGTTCTGTCAATGTTTGTTTTATGTGCTTTGAACTGCATTATATCTTCCTGATGCGTCAGTCCTTGATAGTGTAATTATTTTCCTTATTCATACTAATCCTTTTTTGACCAGAAAGTCAATTTTAAATTAATTGCCACAGAAGCTATCTTTTGCTTGGCATTTCCCTAGAAATTCCTGTTAGCTTTTAATAGTTCTATGTCATCGAATGGCTCTTGTAAAAATATATCTGCATTTTTATTTTTTATCTCATTTGAGGAACTCTTGGCTTTTTACTGGCAAATGTGAGTGTAGATTTTTTTTTGCACATTTATATATTTGTATTTGTTTTACCATTTTGAGCTGTATTTCATTTACTGTTCTGTTTTCTTTCTATCTTGTTTGTCTTTTCCTGCATTCCACTAGTTCTCTGGAATATTTTTATCCCATTTTCCTCCTCTACAGGTTTGGGAATGATTCTATTTCTTTTTTTTTTTTTTTTTCAGTAGTTAACCTTATGTTTTTAACATGCATGTCTGACTTGAAGTTAATCAACATCTCTCTGCTTCCTGAACAAAATGAAGTTTATTATTCCACATAAACATTAAAACATTTTTTTTTAACTTGGAAATCATGTTAGACTGTCAAAAAATTGAGAAAGAGAGTGCAGAGAATTCCCCTGTGCCATTCACTCCCCCACCTTTGGTGAGAACTTCTCATGTGAGGCCTATAGTATCACAGCTAGGTAATTACATGGTACAATATATTAACTAAACTGCACATCTTCCGTTTTTTGGTTTTGTTTTGTTTCAAACAGGGACATTAAGGCTTATTTATCTCACAGGATTCTTGTAAGAATTAAATATGTAATACTGATAAACCTCTATTTTTAAAGTCTATCTCTAATTTTATTTTATGATTATTTTTTTAGAGTATTTTTTTTTAATTTTATTTCAATCTAAGTCAGTTAACATACAGTGCAATAATGGTTTCAGGAGTAGAATTTAGTGATTCATCCCCTACATATAACACCCAGTGCTCATCCCAACAAGTGCCTTCCTTAATGCCCATCATCCATGTAGCCTCTCCCCCCACCTCCCCTCCAGCAAGCCTCAGTTTCTTCTCTGTATTTAAGAATCTCTTATGGTTTGCCTCCCTCCCTGTTTTGACCTTATTTTCCCTTCCTTTGCCCTATGTTCATCTGTTTTGTTTCTTAAGTTCCACGTATGAGCGAAGTCATAGGATACTGATCTTTCTCCCACTGACTTATTTTGCTTAAACCACACATCTCGTTAATTTCCCATTCGTTAACGTCCCACCTGCAATTAGTTATCTTTGCTGTTTGCGCAGGCATTTAGACCTGGATTCACACACACATTTATTGGTTCCTTTGCTCAGTGTAGACTTTCAGCTCTCTTATTCCTCCTGATTTAAAATTCTTCCTTGACAAAGTAAAACTTTTAGCGATTCCTTCACTGGTGATTTCGGAGTGGAAAACTCTCTGTCCTTATCTGAAAATGTCTTGATCCACCCTTACCCTGCGTAATAATTTAGGTAGGTTGTTTTAAAATGCTGTCTGTATGTATGTGCGCGTGTGTGTGTGTGTGCGTGTGTGTGTGTGTGTGATACGATATATTTTAAAGTAGACTTCACACCCAGCATGGAGCCCAACATAGGGTTGGAACTCGTGACCTGAGCTGAGATCAAGAGTCAAATGCTTAACTGACTGAACCGCTCAGGTGCCTCAGTGCTGTGTACATATTGTTTCGTTTTCTCCTGACCTTTATTTTTGCCATCGGAATTCCCCTGTTATTAGACTAATTCTTCTTTTTATCCTTCTTTTAAAAAAAATTGTTAATGTTTATTCAGTTTTGAGAGAGACAGACAGACAGAACACAAGTGGGGGAGGAGCAGAGAGAGAGGGAGACATGGAATTTGAAGCAGGCTCCAAGATCCCATCTGTCAGCACAAAGCCCAGTGAGGGGTTCGAACCCACGAACTGCAAGATCATGACCTGAACTGAAGTCGGACCCTTAACCGACTGAGCCACCCAGGCACCCGTACTTTAAAAAAAAAGTTTACTTATTTATTTTAGAGAGAGACAGAGTGAAGGAGGTGGGGCAGAGAGAGAGGGAGAGAGAGAGAGAACTCCAAGCAGGCTCCACACTGTCAGCACAGAGCCCAACATGGGGCCGGAACTCATGAACAGTGAGATAATGACCTGAGCAAAAATCAAGAGTTGGGATGCTTTTTAAAAAAAATTTTTCTAATGTTTATTTACTTATTTTTGAGAAAGACAGAGAAGTGTGAGCAGGAGAGAGACAGAGAATCTCAAGCAGGCTCTGCACTGTCAGTGAGGAGCCTGATGTGGGGATTGAACTCACAGAACAGTGAGATTATGACCTGAGCGGAAACTGAAAGTCAGACACTTAACCAACTGAGCTATCCATGCGCCCCAAGAGCTGGGATGCTTAACCGACTCAGCCACCCACACGTCCCTAACTCTTCTTTTTAAAAAGTGGCTACTTGTATTTTCTCTCTGATTGAGTTTATTTTTTTTTATTTTATTTATTTATTTATTTTTTTTTTTAATATAGGAAATTTATTGTCAAATTGGTTTCCATACAACACCCAGTGCTCATCCCAACAGGTGCCCTCCTCAATACCCATCACCCACCCTCCCCTCCCTCCCACTCCCCCATCTACCCTCAGTTTGTTCTCAGTTTTTAACAGTCTCTTATGCTTTGGCTCTCTCCCACTCTAACCTCTTTTTTTGTGTTTTTTTTTCCTTCCCCTCCCCCATGGGTTTCTGTTACGTTTCTCAGGATCCACATAAGAGTGAAACCATATGGTATCTGTCTTTCTCTGTATGGCTTATTTCACTTAGCATCACACTCTCCAGTTCTATCCACGTTGCTACAAAAGGCCATATTTCATTTTTTCTCATTGCCACGTAGTATTCCATTGTGTATATAAACCACAATTTCTTTATCCATTCATCAGTTGATGGACATTTAGGCTCTTTCCATAATTTGGCTATTGTTGAGAGTGCTGCTGTAAACATTGGGGTACAAGTGCCCCTATGCATCAGTACTCCTGTATCCCTTGGGTAAATTCCTAGCAGTGCTATTGCTGCGTCATAGGGTAGGTTTATTTTTAATTTTTTGAGGAACCTCCACACTGTTTTCCAGAGTGGCTGCACCAATTTGCATTCCCACCAACAGTGCAAGAGGGTTCCCGTTTCTCCACATCCTCTCCAGCATCTATAGTCTCCTGATTTGTTCATTTTGGCCACTCTGACTGGCGTGAGGTGATATCTGAGTGTGGTTTTGATTTGTATTTCCCTGATAAGGAGCGACGTTGAGCATCTTTTCATGTGCCTGTTGGCCATCCAGATGTCTTCTTTAGAGAAGTGTCTATTCATGTTTTCTGCCCATTTCTTCACTGGATTATTTGTTTTTCGGGTGTGGAGTTTGGTGCGCTCTTTATAGATTTTGGATACTAGCCCTTTGTCCGATATGTCATTTGCAAATATCTTTTCCCATTCCGTTGGTTGTCTTTTAGTTTTGTTGGTTGTTTCCTTTGCTGTGCAGAAGCTTTTTATCTTCATAAGGTCCCAGTAATTCACTTTTGCTTTTAATTCCCTTGCCTTTGGGGATGTGTCGAGTAAGAGATTGCTACGGCTGAGGGCAGAGAGGTCTTTTCCTGCTTTCTCCTCTAAGGTTTTGATGGTTTCCTGTCTCACATTCAGGTCCTTTATCCATTTTGAGTTTATTTTTGTGAATGGTGTGAGAAAGTGGTCTAGTTTCAACCTTCTGCATGTTGCTGTCCAGTTCTCCCAGCACCATTTGTTAAAGAGACTGTCTTTTTTCCATTGGGTGTTCTTTCCTGCTTTATCAAAGATGAGTTGGCCATACGTTTGTGGGTCTAGTTCTGGGGTGTCTATTCTATTCCATTGGTCTATGTGTCTGTTTTTGTGCCAATACCATGCTGTCTTGATGATGACAGCTTTGTAGTAGAGGCTAAAGTCTGGGATTGTGATGCCTCCTGCTTTGGTCTTCTTCCTCAAAATTACTTTGGCTATTCGGGGCCTTTTGTGGTTCCATATGAATTTTAGGATTGCTTGTTCTAGTTTCGAGAAGAATGCTGGTGCAATTTTGATTGGGATTGCATTGAATGTGTAGATAGCTTTGGGTAGTATTGACATTTTGACAATATTTATTCTTCCAATCCATGAGCAGGGAATGTCTTTCCATTTCTTTAAATCTTCTTCAATTACCTTCATAAGCTTTCTATAGTTTTCAGCATACAGATCTTTTACATCTTTGGTTAGATTTATTCCTAGGTATTTTATGCTTCTTGGTGCAATTGTGAATGGGATCAGTTTCTTTATTTGTCTTTCTGTTGCTTCATTGTTAGTGTATAAGAATGCAACTGATTTCTGTACATTGATTTTGTATCCTACGACTTTGCTGAATTCATGTATCAGTTCTAGCAGACTTTTGGTAGAGTCTATCGGATTTTCCATGTATAATATCATGTCATCTGCAAAAAGCGAAAGCTTGACTTCATCTTTGCCAATTTTGATGCCTTTGATTTCCTTTTGTTGTCTGATTGCTGATGCTGGAACTTCCAGCACTATGTTAAACAACAGTGGTGAGAGTGGGCATCCCTGTCGTGTTCCTGATCTCAGGGAAAAAGCTCTCAGTTTTTCCCCGTTGAGGATGATGTTAGCTGTGGGCTTTTCATAAATGGCTTTTATGATCTTTAAGTATGTTCCTTCTATCCCGACTTTCTCAACGGTTTTTATTAAGAAAGGGTGCTGGATTTTGTCAAAGGCCTTTTCTGCATCGATTGACAGGATCATATGGTTCTTCTCTTTTTTTTTTGTTAATGTGATGTATCATGTTGATGGATTTGCGAATGTTGAACCAGCCCTGCATCCCAGGAATGAATCCCACTTGATCATGGTGAATAATTCTTTTTATATGCCGTTGAATTCGATTTGCTAGTATCTTATTGAGAATTTTTGCATCCATATTCATCAGGGATATTGGCCTGTAGTTCTCTTTTTTTACTGGGTCTCTGTCTGGTTTAGGAATCAAAGTAATACTGGCTTCATAGAATGAGTCTGGAAGTTTTCCTTCCCTTTCTATTTCTTGGAATAGCTTGAGAAGGATAGGTATTATCTCTGCTTTAAACGTCTGGTAGAACTCCCCTGGGAAGCCATCTGGTCCTGGACTCTTATTTGTTGGGAGATTTTTGATAACCGATTCAATTTCTTCGCTGGTTATGGGTCTGTTCAAGCTTTCTATTTCCTCCTGATTGAGTTTTGGAAGAGTGTGGGTGTTCAGGAATTTGTCCATTTCTTCCAGGTTGTCCAATTTGTTGGCATATAATTTTTCATAGTATTCCCTGATAATTGTTTGTATCTCTGAGGGATTGGTTGTAATAATTCCATTTTCATTCATGATTTTATCTATTTGGGTCATCTCCCTTTTCTTTTTGAGAAGCCTGGCTAGAGGTTTGTCAATTTTGTTTATTTTTTCAAAAAACCAACTCTTGGTTTCGTTGATCTGCTCTACAGTTTTTTTAGATTCTATATTGTTTATTTCTGCTCTGATCTTTATTATTTCTCTTCTTCTGCTGGGTTTAGGCTGCCTTTGCTGTTCTGCTTCTAGTTCCTTTAGGTGTGCTGTTAGATTTTGTATTTGGGATTTTTCTTGTTTCTTGAGATAGGCCTGGATTGCAATGTATTTTCCTCTCAGGACTGCCTTCGCTGCGTCCCAAAGCGTTTGGATTGTTGTATTTTCATTTTCGTTTGTTTCCATATATTTTTTGATTTCTTCTCTAATTGCCTGGTTGACCCATTCATTCTTTAGTAGGGTGTTCTTTAACCTCCATGCTTTTGGAGGTTTTCCAGACTTTTTCCTGTGGTTGATTTCAAGCTTCATAGCATTGTGGTCTGAAAGTATGCATGGTATAATTTCAATTCTTGTAAACTTATGAAGGGCTGTTTTGTGACCCAGTATATGATCTATCTTGGAGAATGTTCCATGTGCACTCAAGAAGAAAGTATATTCTGTTGCTTTGGGATGCAGAGTTCTAAATATATCTGTCAAGTCCATCTGATCCAAAGTATCATTCAGGGCCCTTGTTTCTTTATTGACCGTGTGTCTAGATGATCTATCCATTTCTGTAAGTGGGGTGTTAAAGTCCCCTGCAATTACCACATTCTTATCAATAAGGTTGCATATGTTTATGAGTAATTGTTTTATATATTTGGGGCTCCTGTATTCAGTGCATAGACATTTATAATTTTTAGCTCTTCCTGATGGATAGACCCTGTAATTATTATATAATGCCCTTCTTCATCTCTTGTTACAGCCTTTATTTATTTATTTTTTTTTAATTTTTTTTTCAACGTTTATTTATTTTTGGGACAGAGAGAGACAGAGCATGAACGGGGGAGGGGCAGAGAGAGAGGGAGACACAGAATCGGAAACAGGCTCCAGGCTCTGAGCCATCAGCCCAGAGCCTGACGCGGGGCTTGAACTCACAAACCGCGAGATCGTGACCTGGCTGAAGTCGGACGCTTAACTGACTGCGCCACCCAGGCGCCCCTTGTTACAGCCTTTAATTGAAAGTCTAGTTTGTCTGATATAAGTATGGCTACTCCAGCTTTCTTTTGGCCTCCAGTAGCATGATAAATAGTTCTCCATCCCCTCACTCTCAATCTAAAGGTGTCCTCAGGTCTAAAATGAGTCTCTTGTAGACAGCAAATAGATGGGTCTTGTTTTTTTATCCATTCTGATACCCTATGTCTTTTGGTTGGCGCATTTAAACCATTTACATTCAGTGTTATTATAGAAAGATACGGGTTTAGAGTCGTGATGTCTGTATGTTTTATGCTTGTAGTGATGTCTCTGGTACTTTGTCTCACAGGGTCCCCCTTAGGATCTCTTGTAGGGCTGGTTTAGTGGTGACAAATTCCTTCAGTTTTTGTTTGTTTGGGAAGACCTTTATCTCTCCTTCTATTCTAAATGACAGACTTGCTGGATAAAGGATTCTCGGCTGCATATTTTTTCTGTTTAGCACACTGAAGATCTCGTGCCAATGCTTTCTGGCCTGCCAAGTTTCAAAAGAGAGATCAGTCACGAGTCTTATAGGTCTCCCTTTATATGTGAGGGCATGTTTATCCCTTGCTGCTTTCAGAATTTTCTCTTTATCCTTGTATTTTGCCAGTTTCACTATGATATGTTGTGCAGAAGATCGATTCAAGTTCCGTCTGGAGGGAGTTCTCTGTGCCTCTTGGATTTCCATGCCTTTTTCCTTCCCCAGTTCAGGGAAGTTCTCAGCTATAATTTCTTCAAGTACCCCTTCAGCACCTTTCCGTCTCTCTTCCTCCTCTGGGATACCAATTATGCGTATATTATTTCTTTTTAGTGTATCACTTAGTTCTCTAATTTTCCCCTCATACTCCTGGATTTTTTTTATCTCTCTTTCTCTCAGCTTCCTTTTTCCATAACTTTATCTTCTAGTTCACCTATTCTCTCCTCTGCCTCTTCAATCCGAGCCGTCGTCATTTCCATTTTGTTTTGCATTTCATTTAAAGCGCTTTTCAGCTCCTCGTGACTGTTCCTTAGTCCCTTGATCTCTGTAGCAAGAGATTCTCTGCTGTCCTCTATACTGTTTTCAAGCCCAGCGATTAATTTTATGACTATTATTCTAAATTCACTTTCTGTTATATTATTTAAATCCTTTTTGATCAGCTCATTAGCTGTTGTTATTTCCTGGAGATTCTTCTGAGGGGAATTCTTCCGCTTGGTCATTTTGGATAGTCCCTGGCGTGGTGAGGACCTGCAGGGCACTTCCCCTGTACTGTGGTGTATAACTGGAGTTGGTGGGCGGAGTCGCAGTCAGACCTGATGTCTGCCCCCGGCCCACCGCTGGGGCCACAGTCAGACTGGTGTGTGCCTTCTCTTCCCCTCTCCCAGGGGCGGGATTCACTGTGGGGTGGCGTGGCTGTCTGGGCTACTTGCACACTGCCAGGCTTGTGATGCTGGGGATCTGGTGTATTAGCTGGGGTGGGTAGGCAAGGTGCACGGGGGCAGGAGGGGCAGGCTTAGCTCGCTTCTCCTTAGGTGATCCACTTCAGGAGGGGCCCTGTGGCAGCGGGAGGGAGTCAGATCCGCTGCCGGAGGTTTGGCTCCTCCGCAGAAGCCCAGAGTTGGGTGTTTGCGCGGAGCGAGGAAGTTCCCTGGCAGGAACTGGTTCTCTTTGGGATTTTGGCTGGGGGATGGGCGGGGGAGATGGCGCTGGTGAGCGCCTTTGTTCCCCACCAAACTGAGCTCTGTCGTCCGGGGGCTCAGCAGCTCTCCCTCCCTTTGTCCTCCAGCCTTCCCGCTTTCTGAGCAGAGCTGTTAACTTATGACCTCCCAGACACTAAGTCGCGCTTGCTGTCGGAACACACTCCGTCCGTCCGGTCCCTCCGCTTTTGCCAGCTAGACTCGGGGGCTCTGCTTGGCCGGCGAGCCGCCCCTCCGCCCCGGATCCCTCCCGCCAGTCCGTGGAGCGCTCACCGCCTCGCCGCCCTTCCTACCCTCTTCCGTGGGCCTCTCGTCTTCGCTTGGCTCTGGAGACTCTGTTCTGCTAGTCTTCTGGCGGTTTTCTGGGTTATTTAGGCAGGTGTAGGTGGAATCTAAGTGATCAGCAGGACGCGCGGTGAGCCCAGTGTCCTCCTACGCCGCCATCTTCCCCTCTCTCTGATTGAGTTTAAGATCTACTCATTGTCTTTGCCATTCTGTAGGCTTTTAGTACAATATGTTGAGCTTTGGATTAATTTTCTTCTCTTTGGTACTCAGTGTGCTTCTTCATTTTCAGAATGTATCTTTCTTTTTTTTTTTTTTTTTCAACGTTTATTTATTTTTGGGACAGAGAGAGACAGAGCATGAACGGGGGAGGTGCAGAGAGAGAGGGAGACACATAATCAGAAACAGGCTCCAGGCTCTGAGCCATCAGCCCAGAGCCCGACGCGGGGCTCAAACTCAGACCGCGAGATCGTGACCTGGCTGAAGTCGGACGCTTAACCGACTGCGCCACCCAGGCGCCCCTGTATCTTTCTTTTTAAATCTTGAAAATTATTGGGGCACCTGGGTGGCTCAGTGGTTGAGCGTCCGACTTTGGCTCTGGTCATGATCTCGCGGTTCGTGGGCTCGAGCCCCGCGTCAGGCTCTGTGCTGACAGCTCAGAGCCTGGAGTCTCCTTTGGATTCGGTGTCTCCCTCTCTCTCAGCCCCTCCACCGCTCACGTTCTGTCTCTCTCTGTCTCTCAAAAGTGAATAAATGTTAAAAAATTTTTTTAATTATATGGGGCGCCTGGGTGGCTTAGTCCGTTGAGCATCCTGCTTCAGCTCAGGTCATGATCTACAGTTTGTGGGTTGGAGCCCTGCATTGGGCTCTGTGCTGAAAGCTTAGAGCCTGGAGCCTGTTTCAGATTCTGTGTCTTCCTCTCTCTCTCTGCTCCTCCCCCACTCATGCTCTGTCTCTGTCTCTCCTTTACAAATAAGTAAAAACATTAAAAAAAATTAAAATCTTGAAGATTATCAGTCATTAATTTTATTTGGTGATTCTGAAACATTTCTTACTTTGATTTTCAACCTTCTCATTCTATTTTGTGTTTTCTGTCCGTGTTCTTTAAATGTCTTTTCATGTGCTCATTAATCTGCTACATTCATTCGTTGACTAATCTTTCCAAAACTGCATTTCTATATTTTATTTGGCCATTGAGTTTTTAACTTCATGGTTTTCTTTTCTACAAATTCTGTTGTGTGTTCACATCCTCTTGTTCTTTGTTGATAACATTTTGTTCTTTAATTATTGATTCTGCTTCTTCCTTTGTCTTCTTTTGTCTTCTTTTGTTAAATCATCTGAAGCATGCTTATTTTTATGTTTTTTTCCCAGAAAGGCAATCACTGACTTTCCTTGAATGTGAGCCTCACGTGGTTTGCAATTTTTGATTCAACCAGTCCCCGTCCCATCCCCAACCTAAGCCTCAAATGTCTTAGCCTCACATTACCTGTGTTGTAGAAATATTTCTATTGTGTGTTTCTGCATTTGACTTCTCTGAGTATCTAGGAGTCTCTCCTTTCGTAGACTGACATTTATTTTATGTTTTTGGCTGCGGGTGCTAATACAATGCGAATGGCATCAAGTTGGGACCAGCACCCATCCCTGGCACAGAATTGGTATTTATTTTTAACAGAAGAACTTTTTTCCCTGCACCTAGGACCCCAGGCAGATGATAAGAAACTGTCATTTCTCGGTTCTGTGAGTAGAGTTTTTCGCTCTCCTTTTTCGGAGGGGCTCCCATTAGTGGGTACTATCTTCATGTAAGGACTTCAGTTCCATTCCCCTGCCTCAAGTGAGCTGATATGCTCATTTGTATGGAGATTAGTACCCCTGCCCTAGTACCATAATCTGAGGTTCGTGCACAATGGGGCAACTACAGTCTCAGCTTGAGTATTTCCCATTCTAGGTTTTAGTTTTCGATGTATTTTCGGTAACTGGAGACAACCTCTTCTTTCTCTTGAGCTCAAGTATGGAATTTTTTTCTTTATTGTTATCTTTTAAGTTTATTTATTTATTTTTGAGAGAGGCACAGGGTGGGGGAGAGAGAGCGAGAGCGAGAGCGAGAGCGAGAGAGAGAGAGAGAGAGAGAATCCCACGCAGGCTCCATGCTGTCAGCACAGAGCTGGAAGCGGGGCTCAATCTCACAAACCGTGAGATTGCGACCTGAGCCCAAATCAAGAGTTGGGACGCTTAACCCACTGAGCCACCCGGGTGCCTCTATTGTAATGCTTTTATGTAGCATTTCTGTGTGTTTTAAGGATGGGAGAGGAACCATGCCAAATGGTGCTGCCAGAAGTTTGATAAGTATTCTCCCAGGACCAGATGATACAGTTTCATAGTCATCATCTACTTTTGACGTCAGTGGGCAAATGAGCTTGCTACTCTGCCAATTATTTCCTGTGGTTACTCATTCTAATACTGAAATCTTAGGCATTCTGTTCCGTTTCCCCAGTGAGCACTTCACACATCGCTGTTGTTAGAAGAGGTATCAGAAACCGAGAGAATGAATGCCCTGTCCCCAGTTTTGTGTCCTGATTTGTCGTATGACAAACAACATTCTACTGTTTTCTTACTCACATGAGTAATTGTCCTTGCATTTCAAACTTTTCAGATTTGTGTTCTTCAGATACCTCTGTTACTTAGCAATTTACATTTCATGATAGAGGAATTATTAAAATAATATTATTGAATAAATATCCACGATAATCTGCTTGATAACATTAATAGGGCTGGAAAAGACACGGCTTCTACTGCTATTTGATTGGACACACACTTTCAACATTTGCAGAAGCAAACCAAACCTGCGTAAATGAGAAGGCTTACTTAACAACTGTTGAAGACAGGTATGCAACTATTTTAATTCTATTTTAATGCATGTCAAATAATGAAATGGTTTCACAGAAGCCTAAGTATCACCATGCTCTAAATTTCTGTAAATTACATATGATCTTGAGGTATGATTTGCAGAAGGAGTAGCATTGAAAATCATATCCTAATTTGGATTCTTCATTGTAAGCGCTATAAAATATTTTGCTCCTTTTAGAACTTGAAAGCAATATTCAGTAACAAACGTTCATTATGTTATTATATGAATCATATAATTTCATTTCAGAAAAGTAATGTTCTAGCAAACATAGTTTATGGGCCTAACTTTTTTTCTGATCTAGTATTTTTTTAAAGCAGAAAAAGTAAAATTTATTGGTTCAAAATGCCACTTTCTATCTTTACCACTGTCTCCGCCCAAAAAAGGGTAGAGAGATTCACTGAATATTTTATTATTCCTTTACATTCTTCTGTTCATTTTCTTTTCTTTTCTTTGCTAGTTTTGCTAGACCAATAGGTCCAGAAAAATCACATGAATGTAGAGGGTTTTATATAACTTTTGACCTCTAGAGTCCCAAACATCTTTGAGGTTTTAGTTTTTATTTATTTTTCCCTTAATCTTCACAAAGCACTGGATTAGACACAGAAGAAACTTAAAGAATTTTCTTTTAATGTTTACTTATTTTTGAGAGGGAAAGAGGGAGAAACAGAGCATGAGAGGAGGAGGGGTAGAGAGAGGGGGAGACACAGAATCTGAAGCAGGCTCCAGGCTCCGAGCTGTCAGCACAGTGCCTGATGCAGGGCTCGAACTCACAAACCGTAAGGTCATGACCTGAGCCGAAGTGGGACGCTCAACCGACTGAGCCACTCGGGCGCCCCACGAAATTTAAAAATATGCATTTGATTTGTTGTAAAAAGGTCAAGACATAGTTTTAATACAGTAAGTTTTATTCATTGCTTCTTAAGGCACACCTGATAAAAGGTAAAGAATGCTACTGTTCTGATCTTCACTGAGTGCACATTGATCCTGACTAACCAATTGATGAGTTGGTTTATTGATCTTTTGGTTTATTGGAGTAGAAATTTCCCTATATTTTAGGTTTGTTTTCCTTTGTATTGTCTATATTTCTATTCGGGAGCTCGGTAACTCTGTGCTTAAATTTTGTTTCTAGACTTTTGGGAGAAATTGGGTTTAGGACTTTAAACATTTTTTCTTTGTACAGTTGTGAGAATGAAATTATTCAATTGTGAGAAGTAAACATTCCGTTATCCAGGAAACTGTGAACACCACTTTTTTCACTTCTCTTTTGCTCCGAAGAAAAATTTTTGCCTACATGGCTGGCTCATTATTTAATGTTTTATCTGTTAAGATCAACTTTGGTTGCTTTACGAACCAAATTGGGTCATTAGATGATGCCAAAGAGATGAGATCCAAAGAAAACCTTTGGAAATTGTGATTCTTCTCCTACTTCTTTCTACAGATCGAATCTCTGCTTCTCTGTATTCCTCAATAATTTTCTCTTCTGTTTCAGACCTGAGGGAAGAGAATAAAATTTGAGGGGTAATCCACACGGATTTTTCTGTCTGTATCATCTTTGATAACGTTACGACCTCGGGATTTACTTACCCAAGAACTGTGTCGGGCATTTGAAATAGTTGGAAAGTGGACTACTTTTTTAAACAGTGTATCTGAGAATGCTATAGTTTTCTCCTTTGCCTTTGCAGAATTCTCTTAGATTTTGAGGAGGGGCCGAGGGGCTGGTGAGGAGTGGACAGAAATGATTTGAGTATATTTGATTTTATTCACTCAGCTCCATGATAGTCCCCCCTCATTTCCTTAGTAGAAATTTGCATAATTTAAATGGCATATAACTTAAAACACAATATGTTTGAAGTACCAACTAAATCATAGCTCACACATGTAATTGACATGCTTTTCGTGTTGCTGTTTGGAAAAATTCACATTTCTAAATTTTAGTTAATTTTTTTCTTTTAAGATATGAACAAGCATTTCTAACTAGTTTGGTTGGATTGAGGCCTGAAAGATATTTTTGGACAGGACTTTCAGATGTACAAAACAAAGGCACCTTTCAATGGACCATTGAGGAAAAGGTTCAGTTCACCCACTGGAATTCAGATATGCCAGGTATGAGCATTGCTTGGAGGTGAGGATTTCATTCACCCTACAAGTCCATTGGGCAAAGCCTATTAGCCCTCCGTGTACCTTTCCAAATATACTACGTAGATTAGTTGTGCTTGCGGCATTTTGTATTTCATTCTCTTTTGCTTTTTCTTTCTTTCTTAAAATTTTGTTAAAAAAAATTTTTTTTAACATTTATTTATTTTTGAGACCAAGAGAGACAGAGCATGAACAGGGGAGATCAGAGAGAGAGGGAGACACAGAATCTGAAACAGGCTCCAGGCTCTGAGTTGTCGGCGCAGAGCCTGACACAGGGCTCGAACTCACTGACTGTGAGATCATGACCTGAGCTGAAGTCAGACGCTTAACTGACTGAGCCACCCAGGCACCCCTAAAATTTCTAATTAGTTCACAGTCGTCTAAGAAAACAGGGAAGTAAAACTAGTAGTTGTCTGGTATTGGTCAGTTTGAAAAATATTTATGAAATCCTAAATAACCACAGACGTTCCAGACAGTTAACTTATGTTTGTAAACTTAAAACTACATTAAAGAGATTTAAAATTTGGCCTTGCAGAGATGAGTGGAAATATTAGTATGTTTCAGGGGCATGATACCGCGCAGAAATGCCGCATCCTCCAGAGCAAATGTTTTGTTGTATCTGGGCTAAACGCTAAAGCAAGACTGTTCGCTCAAGCGCCTGGATTTACTACGTGGCTTCCTAAGTCCTGATCTTCAGAAGTTCTTTTAATTTGTATTCTCAAATTATTGACAAATAAGGAAAATAGGACAGTAATTTGGATAGTGTGATTCTTGGTGAGTTCTTGAATGTTCTGAAAACAATACGATTTCAGTTTATTTTTATTAAAAAAAATTTTTTTTTTGTAATCTTCATTTATTTTTGAGAGAGAGAGTGCAAGTGGGGGAAGGAGCAGAGAGAGGGAGACACAGAATCCGAAGCAGGCTCCAGGCTCCGAGCTGTCAGCACAGAGCCTGATGCGGGGCTCAAGCTCACGAATGGGAGATCATGACCTGAGCTGAACTCAGATGCTTAACTGACTGAGCTACCCAGGATCCCCAACGATTTCAGTTTATTTTTAAATTAACTGGGCAGGAGAATAAGAGCTGACTATACACTTTTGTTATTGTTGTTGTTGTTAAGTATCGGTCGGAGTGGTAATGGTAATTTTTACTTCTAGGCCCTACTCTTTAATTTTCCTCGTGTTGCTCCTTCAGCAGTGGGGCTCTGAAAGCTTAATCCTGGAATGTCCCTAGGGAATAAAAATGGATGAAATCAGAGCCATAGGGAATCAGAGATCTTAGAGAAAATGTTTTGAAAAAGATGCGCCTCCCCAGAACTTTGAGATTTCTCTCTAGACGCTTAATGTCCGTTAAAAGAACAATAAGAGGACATCTCACTCCAGCAAAGACTCCTACTATGTTCAAAGTTCTTTCTGAATGAATTACTATTTGGAAATAATCACACCTGTAAAACAGATTTATAAAGTATTAAGCTGATTATAGTCCCCATTGTCTATGCTTTTTTTATCCTTGAAAGCTGGCACTCATCACTACTCTGTAAAGTAGGTGGTGATATTTGCCTTGTGAGATAAGGAAGCAAGTTCAAGGGTAGTTGAGTATTCAACGAATAACGAAAATCTCTAGCTCACTTGTGTCTCCCTTTGAAGTGTGTGATGAATTTCTGTCCTGAGAGACCTCCCAGGCCTGTGGGGCGGAGGAGGGGACTCTTACAAACATTTTCTTAAAAAAAGAAAAAAAAACCCATGAACCCCCTGTTTTTGCCATTATGGTAAATTTTGTTCTACTAAAATTATTGTACCATTAAGTATCTACGTGGGGGGCACCCTGCCCGATGTTAGAAACACGAAATGCTATCAAAACCCTGACGTCTGAGCTCATAATTCTGTTAGGGATTTTGGCCACACAAATGAAAGGTCACCAACAGTTCAAAATAGTAGAAAGGAGTTGCCAAATGCGGCCGTAATTTCTCCTCTATATTTTCTCTTCACCTGAGGAGTGTATGGCCCTGGGTGACCCTCGGGTTTGACCTGCGAGCGGGGCCGGCCGGCCGTCAGTAGCTCCTGCTAAGTGAATTTTCCTTTATGTATTGAATACAGGGCGAAAAGCAGGATGTGTCGCCATGAGAACTGGAGTTGCAGGGGGCTTGTGGGATGTTTTGAGATGCGAAGAGAAAGCAAAATTTGTGTGCAAACACTGGGCCGAGGGAGTAACTCGCCCACCAGAGCCCACAACAACTCCCGAACCCAAATGTCCGGAGGAATGGGGCGCCAGCAGTAAAACGAGCTTGTGTTTCAAGGTGACTGTCATCTGCTAAGCTAAGAAAGAACGTGGACTGTGTTTCAGCCTCAAAAGTCACGCGAGGAATTAAAACGGAACCCCAAACCGCAGTGCTCAGGCTCTACCTGTAGAAAGTCTAATTCTCTGAATCTGGAAGGGGAGCTGGGCTTCTGTGTTTTCAAAAGCTCTCCTCGGGTACATGCTAATGACCGGTTGCATTTAGAGCTGCAAACACTACTCACAGCAGCTTTCTTCACGTGCTCTGCTTCGTCACCCTCCCACTGTCCCCCCCAGGCTGCCTTGCCCTCCTCTGAGCTTGCACTTTTCATGAAAATGTCTGTTTCCCCTCATGCTGTCCCATCACGTCCCATTTTGCCCTGGTCTCAGAGCCCAAGCTTTTAGGTAATTGCACTGATGAATGAGTCTACATTAATGCCAAATGGTCATCTAGGAGGTGATGCTCCATTGTTGTGATTTAGCCCCCCCTCCCCCGGTTGTTATGCCCGATGGGCGATGAGAGCGTTACTAAGTAGGGGCACGTGGCTGTTCAGTGTCCTTTAAATGACGAGTTGATATCCTGCTCTCATTTTATACCTTCCAAGTTCACACCGTCCATTTTCTCATTATGCAGTCAAGTTGACCAAAACAAACAGACAAAAACCTCAGTGAATTATGCATTTGGGTCTTTTTTTTTTTTTTTTTTTTTTCACTCTTGTAAGTCATATCCTTTCTTGAGAAAGTTAGATTTGGTCACATACAGAAATGTGCTTTTCTACCCCTTAATGATATTGTTCTTTAGCGTCCCACTCCCAGGACCTCTTTTATTCAGACCCTTTGGTCGCATGTGGCCATGGTGTGCCTTGTAAGACAGTTAGGTAAGGCTGAGGGAAAACTTGAATTACTAATGTGTATCAGAATGAGGCTGTTTAGTCTTCTGTAACTCAAGGGGTGTGGGTAGTTGGGTTAGTCATTCCCACTACTGGCAGTGGAGATTGCTAAATACTTGTTCAATCCTGATTAGCAGGTCAGGGCTAAATGCATAATTTACATAGAAGGGGATGCATTGGGCCAAGACAAGAGAGGATTTTGGAAATGGGTTAATTGAGGACTAATACAAAGCAAATCAGGTGTTCATTGTTGCATCTGGAAACTTTTGGTTTACTACACAAAGGCCAGGCTCGTCCTATACACAGCCATTCACCTGGGGGTGGTAGGCTATGGAGATTTGTAGCAGGATTTTGCGAGAAGTGGCAGAATTCTCCAGAGCTGGGAAGTGAATGAGGGTTCTGGTAGAGATGCTATCCTGGTGGATATTCAACACATTGAAATATGTGCTTCATTAGAAAATTATATAGTTTTAGAGGTCCTTACATAGGTTTGTTTGGAAATATATAGACCGTCTTTGTACATATTAAGATGTGGAAACTATTAATAAAATTCAGGTGATAGTAAATTTATTTAAGAAAACGAAGTCTTATATCATAGTCTAGCAGGTTGCAGTGCCCACAGTCTTGGAAGTTAATGATGTGGAGGCTTGCTCAAGGCACTTTTGTCCAGATAGCTCAAGTTAGGGTCAAGGTGAAGATTGCCTTGGGTTGCTTGGTGATGGCTGGGCAGCCCTAGTCCATTGGAAGCCAACCCCATTTCCCACAAGCCTGTAATGGTGGGGAGCATGACTCATGAGAAATAGTGAATGAAAATTATAAAAGTTGATGGATACAACGGACTCCTATAGTATTTGCATACTGATAGGTATTTCTTAGTCTGGAATTCCATTTCACTGTAGCCCTCTGGATAATACAAGATATTCCCTAACTTATATAATCTATTAAAATTTAATGCAGCTGTAAGGAAAAAAAGACAAGGCCATTGTAAAAGACACCAGCAATGAAATATTGAGACTGTCAGGTGTTTGTTCAAGCTAGGCAGGATAACAAACTATGCCACAATTTTTGTTTTTTGAAGTTTTCCTTCCTTCCTTTTCCTGTATCAAGAGTGTTTTTTTCTTTCTCATTTCAATGCTACTTTTCCCATCTAACCAAATTAATTCTGCCAAATGCATCAAACTTCTAAGACTTTAATCTAATTTCTTCTGTGCTCTGAAGTATTTTTATTTTCTAAGGTTTTCTCAACAAAACCACCCCACATGTTTTGTTACCCAAATACGTACTCCTACATTGATTTTCAACCAAGAGAATTACATTGTTTTACACCATAGCAGTGTCTTTCTATAAAATGAAATCTCATCAAAAGTAAATAATTATTTCTCTTGATTTGATAAGCTATGAAGTATAAAATAACTTCTGAAACTATATCATCTTCAGCTGTTTGCAAAAGGAAAACACGAGAAGAAAACATGGTTTGAATCTCGAGATTTTTGTAAAGCTCTGGGTGGTGATCTAGCTAGTATCAATAATAAAGAGGAACAGCAAGCAATATGGCGATTAATAGCGTAAGTGTCTTTTGTATATAATATTCCTTTCACCTATTTGATGCTCTGATGTTGAGAAAAGTCTTACATTTCTGAAATTGTTGACTCATAATGCTACCTTGAGTGGCTGTGTTATATCCCAAATCCATAGGACCTTTTTTTATCTAGTTTCACTTACGAATGCTTTAATTTTATCGATATAAATCCTGTGATGAATTACTCTATGAAAGTACAAGACACTCAATACATGTTATTAAGTGAATAAATGAATGACTTTCTTGCAGTGCTTTATAATGATATATTCTCAAGTGGTGGCTCCTTTTGAGGATATTCATGGGCTGTACCAAAACACACAGTGGCATACTGCTTATAGTCATTGAATCTTTTTACCTGTGTACTAATTTAGGTTTCAAAGACAACTTTCAAATTTGATTAGCTCTCATATTTGTCTCATTAGGTAACCATAGAAATCTCGTTAAGTAACCAGACTTGTTTCATCCAATAGTATGAGCTCTCTTTATGTCTTGTAAATTGCAGGGCTACCGGGACGTACCATGAACTGTTTTGGTTGGGACTTACGTATGGAAGTCCTTCAGAGGGCTTTGTTTGGAGTGACGGTTCTCCTGTGAGTAATATGATTTGATACATTGTTTTCTCACTTTATCATGTATTTATTTCGATGTTACCCTTTGGCTTAATCCAAGTCTTTGGTGAAACGTGTTTTTATGATAGCTAGTAACATTTTTCTATGCAAAAATAAATCCAATTCTAGGATCATTCTTCTGCCCCTGCCCTAATTTAGTTCTGTTCACCCAAGGTATAAGCATAACTGGCTGGATTAAAAAAAAAATTTAGAAAACTCATTTAGGTAGCTTGAATAAAATAATGCTTTCATTCTGTCATGCAAAATTGGTGTGCAAGTAGTTAAACTTCTTAAAAGTTTGGTATTTTAAAATTTTTATTTTATTTTTATTTTTTAGTGAGAGCGTGGGTGGGGGAGAGGGGCAGGGGGAGAAAGACAGAGAATCTTAAGCAAGCTGAGCAATGGAGCCTGATATGGGGTCTGATCTCACGCCCTGGGATTATGACCTGAGCCAGAGTCAAAAGTCAGACACTCAACCGAGCCACCCAAGTGCCCCAGAAATCGAGTTTTAAACAAGTGTTGGTGAGGATGCAGAGAAAAAGGAACCCTTGTGCACTGTTGGTAGGAATGCAAACTGATACAGCCACTGTGGAAAACAGTATGGACGATACTCAAAAAGCTAAAAATAGGGGTACCTGGGTGGCTCAGTCAGTTGAGTGTCAGACTTTGGCTCAGGTCATGATCTTGCATTTTTTGAGTTTGAGCCCCACATCAGGCTCCCTCCCATCAGCACAGAGCCTGGTTTGGATTCTCTGTCCCCCTCTCTCTGCCCCCCCCGTGGCTTGTGCTCTCCCAAAAAAATAAATATTTTTTAAGAAACTTAAAAATAGAACTACCATATAATTCAGTAATTGTACTACTAGGTATTTAACCCCAAAACACAAAAACACTAATTCATAGGTGTGCCTGTACCCCTGTGTTTATTGCAGCATTATTTACAATAGCTAAACTATGGAAGCAGCCCAAGTGCCCATCAACATTTATGTTTATTCAGCCATAAAATTCCAGAATATTATTCAGCCATAAAAACAAATGAAATCTTGCCATCTGTAACAACATGAATGGAGCTAGAGAATATAATTCTGGCTGAAATAAGTCAGTCAGAAAAAGACAAATATCATATGATTTCACTCATATGTGGAATTCAAGAAACAAAACAAATGAGCAAAGGAAAAAAGAGAGAGGCAAATCAAGAAATGGACTCTTAACTATAGAGAACAAACTGATGGTTTCTAGAGGGGAGGGAGGTGGGTGAAATAGGTGAAGGGGATTAAGAGTGCACTTACCATGATGAGCACTGAATAATGCATAGAATTGTTGAGTCACTATATTGTATACCCGAAACAAATATAACACTGTATGTTAACTATACTGGAATTAAAATTTAAAACTTAATATAAAAAGTTGAGTGTTTTATAGCTTCTTATAGAGCAAGAGATCTGGAAACAATTTTTGAGAATCCATTAATAACCATTGGGCCTTGTCAGCCTTCCCCATTCCTAAGAATGGGGAAGTGTGAGGCTGTGACACGTGTTGGCAGTATTTAGTGGTCTGGTCATCCAAGGAAGTGATTTTGTGTAATTTCAGTTCTACCTCCTCTTATAACCCATCAGCAACTTTTCAAGGCACTTGAGTAAGGTGATTTCTTTGATAGCTCCACTGACACTTGGATTTCATATTGATATTTCTGGAAAATGCTTAGCCTAAAACTCTGTTGGGTATGATTCTACACTGAAACCTGCAAGGGGTTCTACACCCAGCCCTCCATTTATTTCCACTGTTCTTTTAGGCGGAGTTATGTAGCTTTTTAAATGGCGTTTCGTAAGTCTTTTTCTTTTATTATAAAAACTAATTATATTTCTCTATCCTACCTATAAAGAGAAAGTTTCCAACATCACACTGAAATATTACCACTTAAGAATGGGTTAGAGGGGTGCCTGGGTGGCGCAGTCGGTTAAGCGTCCGACTTCAGCCAGGTCACGATCTCGCGGTCCGTGAGTTCGAGCCCCGCATCAGGCTCTGGGCTGATGGCTCAGAGCCTGGAGCCTGTTTCCGATTCTGTGTCTCCCGCTCTCTCTGCCCCTCCCCCGTTCATGCTCTGTCTCTCTCTGTCCCAAAAATAAATAAACGTTGAAAAAAAAAAAAAAAAAAAAAAAAAAAAGAATGGGTTAGAGATTTAGGAACACCCAATACTGACAAGTGGAGCTTTTTTGCTGGGTTTTTCCTGTATAGAATTCCCACTTTCAAGGCCCTGGATCCATTCTATCAATAAGACCAAAGAAAATGTTATAATAATAGCATATTCTATTCAGCTTTGAAAGTTTCCATGTAGTGAAAGCTGTTTCTTTACAACCCATTTTCATAAACCTTGCTTTCAAAACAAAGCTATTGCAAAAAAAGTGGATGGATTAAAAAATGTTAATATACCTTCCCTTTCTTTCTTTCGTTTAGATAAATGATTGTCAATGGCCTGATTTAAATGACTTACGTAATTAATGATTGCAATGTAATGTTTCTGACATAGGTTTCATATGAAAATTGGGCTTATGGAGAACCTAATAATTATCAAAATGTTGAATACTGTGGCGAGTTGAAAGGTGACTCTGGTATGTCCTGGAATGATATTAACTGTGAACATCTTAACAACTGGATTTGCCAGATACAAAAAGGTATGGTAACCTGTCCTCTATTCTGTCTCACATTGGAGAACTAACCTCCTCATATCCCAGTGTTTTCCTTTCATTAGCAGAACCAAACAGACAAAATAACCAAATAAGGGAACTGGCAGGGGCCATCATTTCACAGGATAAGAGTGAAGTCACTGAGCACAGATAAATGTTCCAAAGGAACAGAAGATCAAAAGGCCACCCGGGAATCCTGGATGACAGTCACGTCCTCTAAAATAGTTCCCACGAGCTGTGATTATGGCTCAGGTTCTACAGGGGTGGGAGTGGGTGGGCGTTCTACTCTGTAAGCAGAGTAATACGCATGCTGTTTCTTCTTTGGTATATTCACTCTCTGACCTATGTTAGCCATCCAGTAGGTGAAAGTTTCCCAACATCCGAATATTCTAAATGTTGATTTCTTAAATAAATATTCAACGCAAAGAACAAACACCATTTTGGGGCCCTGATGCTATTATAGCCACTATGTTTATGATTGTCAAAAAGTATCAGTGTATACTTTAAGTCGTGATCTGGGACTCAGAAAGTTCCACGTATCCAAGTCAGGCATTGAGGTCAGAGGATCCAGGTTCTTCTGTTAAGATAAAGGAACAAACAGACCTTCCCTTGAACCACAATATACATAATCTTCCTCATTTTAAAACAGTTTGTGGAACCACATTGCCCTCTGCTGTTGGAGAACCTTGGCTACTGTCCCAACTCCACTGCTAGAGACCCTGGGTTGCTCTCGTGCTGTCTGCTTGTTTTCCTCACTCCTGCATAGATGAGTGCTTTCAAAGTTTTCAGAGTAGAGGAATAAAGAGTGGCCAGTTTTTCTTTAGAAGTCTCCTAGCTACCAATGACTACATAAGTCTCCTTACATGTTATTAGTAACTCTGTTCTTCCAGATGTTAACTACATTAAGCCAAAAGCTGGGTAACCTGATTCCTTTTATCAGATTCCAATGAAGTCCAGATATATCATTAACTCCTTGGAAAGAAAAATATTTCATTTAACTTTTAGGATAAGATACATTTTTTTTTTTTCAACTTTTTTTTTATTTATTTTTGGGACAGAGAGAGACAGAGCATGAACGGGGGAGGGGCAGAGAGAGAGGGAGACACAGAATCGGAAACAGGCTCCAGGCTCTGAGCCATCAGCCCAGAGCCCGACGCGGGGCTCGAACTCACGGACCGCGAGATCGTGACCTGGCTGAAGTCGGACGCTTAACCGACTGCGCCACCCAGGCGCCCCAGGATAAGATACATTTAATAAACATAATATTCTTTGGAAAAAAAACATTTTATAAGTAAATAGTGTATCTTTAATGGCTTCAAATAATGAAATTTTAAGTAAGTCCACAGCTCATTATAAGATGTGTAATTGTCACCCTGACATTTATTAAATATCTTCTACATACCAATAATGCACATAATTTATCCTACCTCTTTACACATACTACTAACTCCTTTTAGCAGTTGACAGAGTTGAAGGTAGGCAATTTAAACCCCAGTTTGATTTGAAACTAGGCTTTCTGATTCTAAAACTCGTGTTCCTTTCTTCCCTTTTGATGACACTATTTGTTGGGTCTGAAAAGTGTCTCCCAATTTCTAGTGGCTATTACTGTACTAATTCTCTTAGCCTTCATTCTTCTCCTCTACAACATGCTAGGGCAACTGAGGAGTAGAAGAGAGGGAGAGAAGGAAGAGCTACATTTTAAGCTGTTTTGACCCACGAAAATAGGAAAATTAGAAGGAGATATGATTGCGGAAGTTCACGCGCACTTTATAATCTGGTTTTCTTTTGTTTTCCAGGACAAACACCAAAACCTGAGCCAACACCAGCTCCTCAAGACAGTAGGTGTTTCCTTATTTCGTGATCTCCACACTGATAGCCTTTTTTGCTCTTTCCTTTCCTTTCCTTCACCCAGGAAGAACAGAGTTCTTAATATCTCTGAGAACCGTGTGGGAGTATGGATCCTTTCCTCCAGACAAATGCTCATAGGCACAAAAGCAAAGCATTTTAATACACTGTGTCAAGGGCTCTTGAATCAAACCCAAGGGCCCAGGTTTTCTCTTTAGTACTCTATTAGTTCCCCATGGCTGCTGTAACAAATTACCACAAAGTTGGTGGCTTCAAGCAAAGCACATTTATTCCCCCTTACAGGTCTGGAGGTCAGAAACAGGAGCTCAGTTTCACTGGGCCAAAATTGGCAAGGCCATGCTTCCTCCCGTGGTTCTAGGGGAGAATCTGATTCCTTGTCTTTACCAACTTCTAGAACTGCATCCCTCGAAGTTAGCTTGTGGCCCCCCTCCTGCACTCTGAAAAACCAGCAATGTAGCAATCTTGCTTCTTTTGTCACGTGGCTTTCTTCTTCTGTAGTCAGATCTCCCTCTTTAAGGATACTTGCGATTACATGAGGGCCCACCCAGATAATCTAGGATAATGGCTACATCTAAATACCCTGAATTTAATCATGATCAACCACGATTTTAATCAAGATGTTTCACTTCTTTGGGTAGATTTGTTTCTAGGTATTTTGTGGGTTTTGGTGCAACTGTAAATGGGATCGATTCCTTGATTTCTCTTTCTGTTGCTTCATTATTGTTGTATAAGAATGCAACTGATTTCTCACAGCTTTCACTTCTTGAACTCAGAACATCATAGGTCCAGGTATGTAAGTTGTGTTTGCCATGTGATCCCTTTGATGAAAGTAGCACTGGGAGTTCTTTTACCCAATGATGATACATAGGACTTAATGGAGAAGATAGAGTTCCAGATCTGGTGCAGAGTGGATCTCTGCCCTTAGGTAATTCAGTCTGTGTTGGGCATAAATATCCTGCTTATTCTGGGCTCTCAGACTTGCTGATACCTTTGACAAAGCTACTCTGCCCTTTTTCCTTTGGTGCGGCACACGTACGAGATTCTTGAATTTGTCGAGGGAAACTTCATCACCCTTTTCCATTCATTTTTCAGATCCGCAAGTCACTGAAGATGGGTGGGTTATCTACAAAGACTACCAGTATTACTTTAGCAAAGAAAAGGAGACCATGGACAACGCCCGAGCATTTTGCAGGAGGAACTTCGGTGATCTTGTTTCTATTCAGAGTGAAAGTAAAAAGAAGTTTCTATGGAAATATGTAAGAACATGATTAATTTAAGAATGAAACAGTGACATGTGATAAGCAAAGATAATATCCACTACCTGTGGATTGTACCCTGTGGTGCAATTTCAAATGAGGGGCTAAATTTCAAGTTTCTAAGGTCAGGGGAAGACATGAATGCCAGAGGAGAGGTGGGTGGTGGCCATAACAGAAATGAATGACCTCATTGCATAGATATTCAATGCAGAATCATAGCATCCAGAAGCAGTTTTTAGTCTCGGCTTGGTAAGGACCCATATGTGATGACTTTGAGTTCACCAACCGGATTTTCAGAGATTATAATTCTTAACTAGTTGTTATGTATCAATCCTGGACCCTCTGATTTAGTTTAGGTTGATTGCTAATTTACAAATCTATCTTAGTTGGACCAAATTGTTGTTAAACGTAAAGCTTGATTATTCATATAAAAATACTGGTTCTTCCAAAATTATCACATAACAGTGAAGCTATAGTTTATTGTTTTCCAAAGGTATTGGCTTAATATTTCTCTTTACAAATCATCATGGCATCCTTGTTGCTTGCCAGAAAGGAGGTAAGAGGGAAAGCAGAAAAAAATACGTTGAATATAATGAAAGAATAAAAAATCATTTGCTTACAAAGGTATTCCAGTGTAGCCTGACCTATCTTTATCTTTGTGGATATATTTTGGTTTGAACTTTTTAGGATATTTCCTAATATTGCACAAATATATATGTGGACAAAGTCTTTCCTTAGATGCAAAATACCAAATGGTTACTTTGTTTTAAAGAATATCTCCAACAACCTAATTACTATAGGCATTTGCTATTGCAGAAAATGACTGAAGGTATTTGCTTTATAAATTCAGGTTCATATATAGTATGCATATTTTTCTTTTTTAAAAAAAATTTTAATGTTTATTCATGTTTGAATGACAGAGAGACACAGAGCACAAGCAGGGGTGGGGCAGAGAGAGAGGGAGGGGGACACAGAATCTGGAGCAGGCTCTAGGCTCTGAGCTGTCAGCACAGAGCCCCATGTGGGGCTCAAACTCATGAACTGCGAGATCATGACCTGAGCCAAAGTTGGACGCTCAACTGACTGAGCCACCCAGGCGCCCCTTTCTTTTTTCTTTTTTTTTAAAAAAGTTAATTTAAGGGATGCCTGGGTGGCTCATTCAGTGTCCAATGTTGGCTAGTGTCATGATCTCACAGTTCATGGGTTCGAGCCCCATGCTGGGCTCTGCGCTGACAGCTCAGAGCCTGGAGCCTACTTTGGATTCTGTGTCTCCCTCTTTCTCTGCCCCTCTCTCCCCTGCTCATGCTCTGTCTCTCTGTCTCTTAAAAAGAAATAAACATTAAAAAAAATTTTTTAAGTAAAAAAAAAAAACTAGAAAAGTTTACTGAAGTAATCTCTACCCCCAATTTGGGGTACAAACTCAGGACCCCAAGATCAAGAGTCAGTCACATGCTCTTCTGGCTGAGGCAGCCAAGTGCCCCAATATTTTTCTTTCTATTTCTATGAAAAACATAACTTTGAATATACCACAAAATTTCTGCATGAATCCCTCCTTAGACAGCAACTCAAATGGGTTGCCTCATTACTAAGTAGGTTTTGTTTAAGAATTTTCTTAGTTCGTAAGTATGGATTGAACTATATGTCAACTTCCATCTTTTAGGTAAACAGGAATGATGCACAACCAGCATATTTTATTGGCTTATTGATCAGCTTGGATAAAAAGTTTATGTAAGTACATCAAAATGAAAACAACTTTGCTTCAGAGGAGGATCTGATAAACATCTCACAGTTATTTTGAGACTTCGGCTTTGCTGAACGCATTTTTAAAAATCCTGCTGACTAGGTGATGGGCATTGAAGAGGGCATATTTTGGGATGAGCACCGGGTGTTGTATGGAAACCAATTTGACAAGAAATTTCATATATTAAAAAAAATAAAAAAAATTTAGATGTATATATATCTATATAAAAAATCCTGCTGAGCTCTCAATCTAAAAAGCGTCTTAAAAAGAAAGCAAAAGAATTTCTTAAAATCCAGTTAAATATTTTGAACATCATAATTCTCAAGTAAACAATTCAAAGTCTGATTTAATCTTGCAAAACTCTGCCTATTTTTGTTTTAGGATGTCATCACATGTTAGTAAGTCACCTGCTAAGGAGATACGTGCTGCGTATATGAGTACCGACTTTACCGTTAAAATTACGATTCCCACTTGGACCATCCTTGGTGCATAGAATTAAAGCGCCCTTTTATGTCGCCCCACTCACTGCTTTAGCAGCCCTACTTTGAAATACCCTTTCAACTGCATGAAATGCTTTCCTTTCAAAGGAATGACTGTACTGTTTTCCATTAGATGCAGGGGCCAGGAAAAGCTACGAGAGGGAGGAAATTAGCACATTTTTGGGGTTTCTTTCCTTGTTCATGAATACACATGTTCTCCTAAGTTTGAAGAACAGATATGTCTTCCTGGCTCGTGTGCAGACGTGTTAGCCACATATGTTCTGCTTGACCCTTATTGCCATTGTTGAGTAAACAGAGACCCAAACTCACACTCCTTAATTTTAAAGATCAGAAATGTTTGATGCTTCTTTGGACAAGCCCCCGTTTTTGTTTTATTTATTTTTTTTTTACATTTATTTATATTTTGAGAGACATAGAGCACAAGTGGGAAAGGGGCAGAGAGAGAAGGAGACACAGAATCCGAAGCAGGCTCCAGGCTCCGAGCTGTCAGCACAGAGCCCGATGCAGGGCTCGAACTCACAAACCGTGAGATCATGACCTGAGCCAAAGTTGGACGCTTAACCAACTGAGCCACCCAGGTGCCCCTGGACAAGCATCCGTTTTAATCATCTCTAAAATGAGAGGGTCGGATTCGATGATCTCTTGCTCTCTTCCCAGCTAACAGTCTCTGAATTTCTGTAATTTGTATAAAATAAGCCTTGGCCTGCATACCCTGGGAGAAACCTAGAATAAACACAAAAATCACACAATGGGCCTTAACGAGAAAGTCTCAATGCTCCGTCTCTCTCTATGGGTGGTTTTCTTTTGTGGGAATCCTGTCTAATCAGCACTGCGAGAGATGTTTGCTTCTGGCTACTTCCAGAGCAACTGGGATCTCCATTTCCTCTCTCGCTTCAAGACTAAAGGTAGCTTCTTCCAGGGAGGGAAAAGAAGACAGACTGTCCAAAGCCCTGGGTTGCCGCAGAGGAGCACAATGGCCCGGGAATCACCGGCTCCTCAGAGTTTTTCTGCTAGTCTTTCTAGAATCCTCTCTTCTGTTTGCTTCCAATCCTGTGCTCTGTGCATCTTCACTGACTCAGGTGTTCCCTCACGCTAGGCTGTAACCAATTATCCCGATGTTTGGATTATTATTGCTAAGGGCCTGAATTTTTTCTTTCAGTTGGATGGACGGAAGCAAAGTGGATTATGTGTCTTGGGCCACAGGTGAACCGAATTTTGCAAACGACGATGAAAATTGTGTGACCATGTATTCAAATTCAGGTAGACAACATAACCATCGTCTTGAATCTGCCTCATGGTGCGATGTGTCTTTTGCTACATCCCTAGCCTAAAAGTAGCAAGTTGTGCCCTTACATCAGGCAAGAAGAGCAGAAGAAATACTTTAAGTCTCAGCGGCATAACTGTTAGTTGGCTTAGTTGGCGAGGAGAATGTGTGCTTCACATGTGCTCTAATAAAGGACACTATCTTGTCACTTATTTTAGGAAACATTTTTTTTTTTTTTATGTTTTGATTTGAGCAGAATATCCAGAGGGTTTATCTGTCTCCATTATCTCTCTCCACATCTTTGTCTGTAAAATGAGAATAGTGACCAGAACTTGTGTGTTGTTGAGAGAATTAAAGATATGATATTTCTAAACCACTAAACAAATGCTTGGTATCTATAAGTTTAGATACGATTAGATTATTATCTTTAGCTGTTAATCGCTGTTTAGATAATATGTCTGAAACATCAAGTGTATTCTGGGCTCGTAGGAAGCTCTCCATAAAGTTGAACTATTATCGGGACGCCTGAGTGGCTCAGTTATTTAAGTGTCTGACTCTTGATTTTGGCACAGGTCATGATCCCAGGGTTGTGGGATCAAGCCCCACATCAGGCTCTGCTGAGCGGGCAGCCTGCTTAAGATTCTTTGTCTCTCTTTCTCCCTCTGCCCCTCTCTCCCGCTTGTGCTCTCTCTCTCTAAAATAAAACAACAAAATAAAATAAAACAAAGCTGAACTATTGTTAGTTTAAGTGAAAGAACAAAAGGGTACGGCATAGATCTTTCTAGTTACTTGTGTAAAAATGGTGTTGTAATCTAAGCCATTTCTGAGAATCCTTACAAAACATAATGCATTTTATTTAAAAAAGAGTGTTTTTAAGTGCAAATATGTAAATCTAATTTAGCTATTTTGTCCTCTGCCAGGGTTTTGGAATGACATTAATTGTGGTTATCCAAATGCCTTCATTTGCCAGCGGCACAACAGCAGCATCAATGCCACGGTCATTCCTACCGTGCCTGCAGTCCCAGGAGGTTGTAAGGAAGGCTGGAATTTTTACAATAACAAGGTACGAAAACAATTAGCGGTAGTCTTGGCATCGATCGATGTGGAGAGTGACAGTGCAAACTTTTCAGCTGAAAGTTAACTTTCGCTTACCTAGTCCCTTGAGAAAATTTTAGGCAAGAATAGATGAAGGTTTCCCTGTGGAAATTGAGAGTATGCTTGAAGGATCCAGATAGATGTGCCCTTTGTTACAAGGAAAAAACACACTTTGCAAAGGAAGTCCGTGGGTGATGAAACTAACTTAACCTTCTGGATCTCTGTTGGGTGATGAGAAAATGTATATTTAGCGTCGATCTGCATGAATAATTTAAATTTCTTTAGGGCAAACACTGTTATCTTGACTTAGTCCCTATTTTTGTCTTCCCTCCAAGTGTTTCAAAATCTTTGGATTTGTTGAAGAAGAAAGAAAAAATTGGCAAGAGGCACGAAAAGCTTGCATAGGATTTGGGGGCAATCTGGTATCGATCCGCAATGACAAAGAACAAGGTATGCAGACCATTGTACAATCAGTGATGCGCTTCAATATGTAACATTTTCCCGCTGATGATAGTAAATGATATTTTGGTTTTTGACGAGGCAGGGGAGAAAACCCAAACACATGTGGAGAACTATTTTTCAGTTGTAGGGAGCCTGCTGGGCATTTAACATAGAAAGTCCCTTTTGGGGCACCTGGGTGGCTCAGTCGGTTGAGCCTCTGACTCTTGATTTCAGCTCAGGTCGTGATCCCAGGGTTGTGGGGTCGAGACCCGGATCAGGCTGCACACTAACCATGGAGACTGCTTAAGATTCCCTTTCTTTCTCTCTTCCTCTGCCCCTCTCCCCTGCTCTCATGCATGCTCTCTCTCTCTCTCTCAAATTAAAAACAAAAAAAGTCCCTTTTCATTGTTAATGACAACTCTGTGAAGTAGGTTATCATCAGCCCATTTGTGATTTGTGTTCAGGCAGTCTGCTGGTAAGCAGGAGGGTTGGGAGTCAAACTGGCTATTCCCACTTAGACGCTATTCTTTTTCCACCAAGCCAGTTTGTTCCCCAAAGAGCCAAAGTAGAGAGTAGTTCTAGGAGTGAAATGGAAAATTGTTAAAATTAACTCCTAGAAAGTTCACTCCTAGAGCTAGTCTCTACTTTCACTCCTAGAACTACCCCTACAGCAGTAAATGGAAATTATAATGTTTTTTTATTGATGTTTATTTACTTATTTATTTAAAAAAATTTTTTTAAGGTTTATTCATTTTTCAGAGACAGAGAGAGCGTGAGCAGAGGAGGAGCAGAGAGAGAGGGAGACAGAATCCAAAACAGGCTCCAGGCTCTGAGCTGTCAGCACAGAGCCCGATGTGGGGCCTGAACCCACAGACAGTGAGATCATGACCTGAGCTGAAGTAGGATGCCTAACCGACTGAGCCACCCAGGCGCCCCAACGTGTATTTATTTTTGAGACAGAGAGAGACAGAGTGCGGGCAGGGGAGGGGCAGAGAGAGGGAGACACAGAGTCTGAAGCAGGCTCCAGGCCTGTCTGAATTCGGATTCTGTCTCTCTCTCTCTCTGCTCCTCCCCTGCACATGCTCTGTCTCTCTGTCTCTGAAAAATGAATAAACCTTAAAAAATTTTTTAAATAAATAAGTAAATAAACATCAATAAAAAACATTTTAAAATGCACTAAAACTAATTTTTAGATATGAACTTTGAACAAATTGAGGAAAAATTTTTAATAAAACATAAGGGTAAACAACTGCTTTGAAGAACAATGAAGGGAAAAACGCGTCATATCCATTGAGCGGATTGTTAAAACTTACTATACTGTTGACACGAGAAAGACGCTTGACTACTTTCGCATGGTCTCTTCATGGCCACCTTACCTGAAATAGATGCTAAGTTAAATAAGTGAGCCACCACTTTAAGGGGGATGCTGGCCACTGACAGGCCAGGCAGATGAAGAAACCAAATTGCTGGAGGATTTGGAAGCCACCACAGGCAGCAAGTGAGGCATGTTTGAAAGACCTTCATCTTTCACAGCCTGAAAAAGACAGGATATGGACCCGTGTGGTTCTGGAAGGAAGATTTAACACCAATGAATGGCAATTATAAAGAAATAGGCCTAGGCTCAAAATTGGGAGGCCATTCTAAGAATTAGAATGGATTAGGGGCGTCTGGGTGGCTTAGTTGGTTGAGTGTCAGACTTTGGCTTGGGTCACGATCTCAAGGTTCGTGGGTTCGAGCCCCACGTTGGGCACACTGCTTCGGATCCTCTGTCCCTCCCCTGCTCGCTCTGTCTCTCAAAAATAAATGAACATTAAAAAAAAAAGGAACTAATTAAATGGGCTGCTTTGTGAATTCGCTAAAGGACTGTGAAAATGCTTACATTGGAAAGTTCTTATTTGGATGCTATAGACTCTAGCATATAGTCTACATAGTGATTGGTACATAGCATGAAAGATGGTTAATAAGTGTTTGTATGAATGAATTTATGTGGGTTGTTAAGGGGGAGATGAGGCACTAGATAATTTCTAAGTTCCCTCTTGGTTCTGAAATCCTTTGACTTCCAAAATCATGGTACCTCTCAGAAAACATAAGAAAGAAGAAAGACACAGGAACCCAAATGGCACTCTCTCAAATGTTTCCTTTATTCCACAAAGGCTGCTGTGTGCTCTCTGGGAACATATTATCATGTCATATGATAAATCAACCAGGGTTTCGCTGAGAACCTTTGTTGAGAACCAAGTGCAGCAACTTTCCAGACACGGAAAGAAAAGGGTCAAACCGTAGCACACGATAAAAACATTTTAAGAATATAATATTCATATTTCTCTAACTGGCCTACCACATTTTGGGCTTAGCTACCCGGCGGAGAAACACAAGAATTGACTTCTTCTCTTAACCACAAAGTGCTGATTCCTGGCATAACAGAATTAGAACCTGGGTAATAGAGACGTGCAGAAGGAAACAATTTTCAGATAAAATAACATTATTCCTGGCAAAGCAAGCACACGTTGTTGAATTCTTATTTGTGGTTGTTGGCAGAAAAAGAAGTCAGGGCTAAAACACTGGCAGGTAGTTAGTTCTTTTCCACATTATTTCAAGTCAGGGTTGGGAAAGGTTATGATCTTGTTTAGGAAATAAAATAAAACCAAAGTAAATACCTTGCCATGCTCTCTTCTGTCTCTGAAAAATGTTGGAAGAAAAAAAAAATTTTTTTTTTTTTTTTACCTTTAGTTGAGAAATAAGCAAAAATCTCTGAGCTGAGTACTCACTGCCTCTGCTACTCGGCAGAATAACCATGGAGTAGTAGCCCTTCCATGGAATTACTTGTTCATGAATAAACAGATCGTTGTGTCTCTTTGGGCTTCTCTCTATTTTGCATTTTTTAGTAAAACCCCAGTGCACAGTCAGTCAGTATCCTCTTTGCATTCAGGAGTCGCGTTCAAGCGTAAGGGTGTGGAAATTGTTCTGGAGAGTCGGTGTTCATCCACCTGGGCAATCATGACTCCTGGCTGGGAGGTTGCTAGCTGTGGAAGGTGGCCGCACCGTGTGGGAGGCGGAGGAAGGGCAAGTGGACAGGGGTTGGGGCACCTGTGCCTTTCAGCCTTTTCCAGCTTCTGAATATTTGCCCCCATCCCCTCTCACTGCCACAGAATTGGGAAAGAAGCAAAAGGCCACGTTTGTTCTTCGTTCTCTGAATTGTTCTAGATCTTCTCTCCTAATGACGTGAGTGCTTAGCATCCAGTTACCCCCCTGGGTCCAAGCACACTTAGCGGATGGCCCCTGACCCCTAGCAGTTGCTGCCCAGAAGGAGTTTCAATTGGGTAGTTCTTTGGGCTCGGAAACCCAAAGTAGCGAGAATTTGACAGCCTAACGCTTCTCGTTTTGACAAGTAGTTTTCATTTTCAAAATTTTCTGGATTAAGAGCTCTCTTTGCCCCCTAGTTATTATAATTAGATCATCTTATTTAAAAAAATCACAACACCCGATAACTCATAAGATGACTGTGTATGAATTAGAAACAATACCTCTTCCTGCAGAAGGCAGGCAGTCACCCCCAGATCGGGGTGTATGAAACGGAGAGCCGTGCATGGGATGGGCTTGAGCCACCCTTTCCTCACTGCCATTGGGCAGGGCACAGCCCGGACAGCTATCTGCCCTGGCCCGGAGAAGAACCTAGACCCGTATGACGCAAAACTTGCCAAAGTACAAAACTGAAATGTTAAAGTGATTTTAAGGTTAGACTGTGTTTGTTTTCATGGTAAGTACTTTTAAATAATAAAGATGTTAATCATGGATTCAGTATTTTAAAATTCTGTATTTTGAATACTTTCCATATGTGGAGTATTTTCCCCCCAGGTTTTAAAAGTATCTTGTGCAACTTTTCTTTAAAAGTATCTTGTGCAACTTTTCTTTCAGCATTTCTCACCTATCACATGAAGGACTCCAAGTTTAATGCCTGGACTGGGCTGAATGATGTGAATTCAGAGCACACGTTCCTGTGGACGGATGGTCGAGGAGTTCACTATACAAACTGGGGGAAAGGTTACCCTGGTGGGAGAAGGAGCAGTCTGTCCTACGAAGATGTAAATATCCGTTTCAGGTCACCTCTCCGTATACTGTCAGCCTGCTTCATCATATTAGTGATGAGTCTTCTTTGACAATCTACCAGAGTTCCCCCTGATCTGGTTCATTCTTGCAGTTTTTAAGTGTTTCAGACTGAGCCAGCCTTGAGAGAAGGAGTATAAATTGAATTCAGAACTCTTCAGCTCATGGGGCAGCTGGTGGGGATCCCAAGGGATGGCCAAGCCGGCTCCACTCTGGGTCTCTGTTGTAGTCATGATGTGCACTTGAGCCCAGAGTTATCAACTTTATTTGTACCAGCTGCTTGTAAATTCTTGATGCTTGTAGTGTTGAGGGTTTATGCCCAGTACCTACTACTACTAAAGATCCCATCCTCATCATTATCATGACTGAGCTGCCATTTGTAGACTGCTTGCTACGTGCCAAACAGTGCCCTAGGTGCTCTTGTACGTTAACCTAAGAGACAGATGATTGTTTCTTTATTTTAGTGCTTTTAATCTTGTATCACTGAATAGTCAACTGGTCAATATTAAACAGCACACTAGGCATTGAGAAAAACATGAGCAAAAGACTGTGTTCTTACCTTAAAGAAGCTTACACTTATGTTAGACCTCAAGTCTTTTTTTTTTTTTAATTTTTTTTAACATTTCATTTTTGAGGGACAGAGACAGATCGTGAGTGGGGGAGGGGCAGAAAGCGCGGGAGACACAGAATCTGAAGCAGGCTCCAGGCTCTGAGCTGTCAGCACAGAGTCCGACGCGGGGCTCCAACCCACGAACCGTGAGATCATGACCTGAGCCGAAGTCAGATGCTTAACCGACTGAGCCACCCAGGTGCCCCTTAGACCGCAAGTCTTATATGGGAAAGAAGATAGTAAGGAATGCAAGTGTATAATGTCAGGATCCCTTATAAAGCCCTGTGTAGTTAGCAGGAAAGAACTTACTATGGGATGGAGTGATCTAATCAGTAAACACTTACATGGGGAGACTTTCATCTGATGCAGAGAAGGAGCACGAGAAAGAATCAGTGAGGGCTCTTTTCCTTAAGAGGTTTGAGACAATGATCCAGAAGTTAGGTGAGGGTTGGGGAAGGCCATGCTAAGTGAGTGAAGCAAGTTAACTCTTCAAGAAAAAGGTACCACGTGGGTTTGGGCAGGAGTAAATAGCTCTGGTAAAGCAGGGCTTTTATGCAGAAAAAAAGTAGGAGAAAACTTTGAAATGTTGCAAGCAGAATTTAGAGAAATTTAAATGCCCCCGGAATGAGTTTGGCTTTGTCAGACAGGCAGCAAGAAAAGGTTAGAGGAGAAAAATGATCTGATCAAAATGGTGTGTTTGTGATTAATTTGGTAGCTCTGTGTAGGGTACCTAGTGGTTTTCTGTGGAGAAATTCCTTGAATCTTCATTTACATACATGAGGGCTAAAAACTTACTGAAGAAGATGAAGCAGAATGGAGTGATAGGGGATTTGCTGGGAACAATTTCTGGATGAGAGGTGAATTTTGTGTAAAGCACACACACACACACAAATCATTACGGCCCAAGTTTCCTTTTTTGTCTTGGGAACCTAAAGACAAGCAGAAACAACAAAAACAAAATTTGTAATCTCACCACCCAGGAAAAAACACTGTTCATCTTTCGTCGAATTTGTTTCTAGACGTTTTCTGAGCGCAAAATATAAAGTCGATTGCACGGAAATGGAATCAAAACACACAGACTGTGTTGTTACAATTTTAGGAACTTGAGAGGATTAAATACAGTGTGATCGAGAGGGTGGGAGAGAACTCTTCGTGCGCATTTTGTGGCGGAAACATGCTTGCTGTGTCCAGGCTTTCTGGAGCAAAGCACAGGCTGTAAGCCAGGGTAACAAAGATAAGAAGAGCTAAGGAGGAAGATGGGGATGATAATGATGGCCCATCTACGTGTCGGACGGGGAGTTCCTGGGAGTTGAAGCTCATTATTCGAACTGACAGGTTCAAGAAGCCCAACATGTGATAAGTCAAAATCTTCACCTGACATGGGATGAAAACTTTGGCAGGTGCAGATTTCATGACTTTATGACTTGCTTTGGCTCATAGACCATCCTATGGAAGCTAGATAGTGCAAACATATCCACAACACAGAATAGAGAACTCTTTCCAGCCTGGCGTACTTCCCTGTAAGATCGCAAATAAGATGTGAAACTTTCTAGCTCTACCCCGGCAATTTGTTCTGAATCCATAATGATGCTTTTATAAATTAAATTAGCAATGAAAAATATAGATTATACTTATTTCCCTTTAACAGCAGGACACCTATTCTGGGGGTTGAATCAGGGGAATTTATGTGGAGAAGATATTGTATTCTCCTGACATTTGGTTGCTAAATTTTGATAGAGATTAATAGAATTTCTGATAGCAAAATTTCTCAGACCTGTCTCTAAACTTACCCAAATCTACCAGGTTGTTAATTAAAAATAGCAAGAGTTCACTGTGCGAGATCCACGTGGAAAGTGCGAGCAGGTGCATGGAAAGTAATGAGCAATTGAACATACTGTAAATGAAATAGGGTGATGAAGGGGCGCCTGGGTGGCTCAGTTGGTTAAGCATCCGACTTCAGCTCAGGTCATGATCTCACGGCTTGTGGGTTCGAGCCCCGCATCGGGCTCTGTGCTGATGGCTCAGAGCCTGGAGCTGCTTCGGATTCTGTGTCTCCCCTCTCTCTGCCCCTCCCCTCGCCCCAAATAAATAATGAAACATCAAAAAATATATAAAAAAATAGGATGATTAAATTTGGAGGTTAGGAATGATGGATTTTTTTGGCTCATTAATGAATTGATTTAACAATTACTGCTTCACACTCCTTTTTTTCCCACTTTCTCCATAAATGTACAGGCTGACTGTGTTGTTATTATTGGTGGGAAATCAAGGGATGCAGGAAAATGGATGGATGACACGTGTGACAGTAGGCGGGGCTACATATGCCAAACACTTCCTGGTAAGTTCTACCAAACCTCGCCTGCCCACGAGAGCTGGGGTTATTTAATATTTCTTATAAAATATTAAACCTTGAAAATATTAAAATTGAGAACCTTCTTCTCAATTTTACTGTGAACACTAGACTGCTCTAAAAACATAAAATTTTATTTAAAGAATAAATAAATTTATTTAAAATAAATAAATATATAAATAAATTTATTTAAAATAAATAAATATATAAATAAATTTATTTAAAATAAATAAATATATAAATAAATTTATTTAAAATAAATAAATATATAAATAAATAAATTTATCTAAAATTTATTTAAAGAATGGCACCTTGACAGGTTTGTTTCTCACCTCAATCCATGGATGCCCATCATATATGCCTCCTTGGTTCTATATTCTCTGCCTTTAAAAAGGTAGATCTCGGGGCGCCTGGGTGGCTCAGTCGGTTAAGCAGCCGACTTCAGCTCAGGTCATAATCTTGCGGTCCGTGAGTTCGAGCCCCGTGTTGGGCTCTGTGCTGACAGCTTACAGCCTGGAGCCTGTTTCAGATTCTGTGTCTCCCTCTCTCTGACCCTCCCCCGTTCATGCTCTCTCTCTATCTCAAAAATAAATAAACGTTAAAAAAAAAATTTAAAAAAAATGTAGATCTCGAGGTGCCTGGGTGGCTTACTTGGTTAAGTGGCTGACTCTTGGCTTGGCTCAGGTCATGATTTCATGGTTCATGAGATCGAGCCCCATGTCAGGCTCTGCACCGAAAGCACACAGTCTGCTTGGGATTCTCTCTCTCTTTTTCTTTCCGTCCCCCCGCTGCTCATGCTTGCTCATTCTCAAAATAAATAAAAGAAACTTTAAAAGAAACATAGATCTCTCTCTTTTTAAAGCTGTAATTTTTAAGGAATCTCTACACCGAACGTGGGGCTCAAACTCACACCCCCAAGATCAAGAGTTAATTCATTACGAACTGAGCCATGCAGGAGCCCCTAAAAATGTAGATATCTGCTTTGCGTGTCATTGTTTATCCTAGGAAGCCCTACTATCATTTAGTGAAAATAAAACAGAAAATGTGCATATGTACTGAGAATCAGGATGATGGTTGTATGCACTTTATGGCTGTTTCCAGTGAAACAAGAATACAATTATCTAGCTCCACAGAAAGAGGACCAACAATGAAAGGTGGTTTAGAGATGAGGGAGGGGATAGCGTGGGCTGCTACCATCCTAAGAACAATTCTTAGAGTTTGAATTAGAAGGTGTTTGTTCTCCTACATCAAATGGATTTTTCCACACTTTCTGGGGGATCAGGGAACTCAGACCAGCTCATGGCAATGAGTGAAAATCACTTAAGATATTTTCAGATGACTGGAAAGTACCGCGGGAATCCTAAGCATTCATTAATTCAGGAGCTTTTCTCTCTCCACTGTGTCTTATGGCACCAGAATCTTGGGCCACGAGAAATGCCAAACATGCCTCTGTGTCTGTGTGTCGAGGAAAGGAGGGACTGTCTTCTTATAAGCATAAGTGATAGACTATTTGCCCCCAATAAAAACTTATTAAAAAATAGAAAATATTTATAATCCTATTCACATATACATTCATGTTTTTATGCATATGTATATTCATATATATGAACAAAAACCCACTGTTTTAAAAAACACATAACACCTGTTCTTTGTTGACATTTAGAAAATGCAGAAAGGCATAAAGAAGGGAAAAAAATTCCCCACAATCCAACCACCTAAAAATAACCTCTCAATATTTTAGTTTTCCCTTATAATTGTTTTATGAATGTTTTCATAAACAAGCAAATTGGACAGATGAGCTGTTTCCTAGCTGCATACATTCCGCCACGAAACTGTTTTTTTCAGCTTGCCCTCGAGCCTCATTTGCCACTTTTAGTGGTCCTATGATTTTCTGGTGCTGTAAAGACAAACCCAGACCTCCCCAAGTTGGGAAACAGTAAGATTGTTCAGTCTCTACTGGCTGTACCATTGGAGGGTGCTGGCCTGGATCGCTTGGTTTAAGGATATTCTTTTACCAACACAAGGTGGCAGCAACAGCAGAAGAAAGGGGAAACTGCCCTTGCTGATACAAAGTTGTTACCATACCAGGCGTAATCAAAAGAACGTTCGGCATTTGTATAGCGACGGGACAAGACAGATGGTGGATTAGGTTGGTATACAGTGGAACACATCTGAGATTTAGCCAAGACAAAATTGGTAGGCAAGGACATCTAGAACCCTAGGCCAGGGGTTGACAAATTTTTGTTTTCTGTAAAGAGACAGATTGTAAATATTTTAGGCTGTAAATATCCATTCTCTGTTGCTAGCATTCTGCCGTGATATTGGGCGATCATAGACAACATGTAAACAAATGAACATAACTGTGTTCCAATAAAACTTTATTTGTGGAGTCAAATCTGAATTTCATATAATGTTTACATGTCACAAAATATTATTCTTCGATTTTTTTTTTTTTTTTTTTAATTTGTCAGCCATTTAAAAGCCATTCTTAGCTCATGGGCTACAGAAACAGACAACAGGCTGACATTTGCTAACCTCTAACTCTAGGGCATCTGTTAAGGGACACAGAAAGAAGCTCTTTGGGGGGGTCTATACAGTAAGTGGCACAAAGGATAGGTTGGCCTAAAACAGCGATTAGAAATCCATGCTGGGAAGGGCCCCTGGGTGGCTCAGTCAGTTAAGCACCTGACTCTCGATTTTGGCTCAGGTCGTTATCTCATGGTTCATAGGGTTGAGCCCTCTGTCCAGCTCTGTGCTTACAGCTCAGAGCCTGCTTGGGATTCTCTGTCTCCCTCTCTCTCTGCCTCTCTCCTGCTCTCTCCTTCTCTCTCAAAAATAAATAAACATTAAAAACAACAACAACATTTGGAAATCCATGCTGGAAGACTGAGGAAAAAGCTTCAGAAAGCCAGAGTGACTGTGGCTTAGAAGAACTCCAGCCACTGAGTCAGTTTGGTCAAGGCGTGGGGGTGCCTGGGTGAAGGGCGTAGGCAATCATCAGTGGGGATAAAGCATGATGGTGTGATAGGGGTTAAATGAACCCGGGACTAGTATCTGGCTTCGTGCCAGAACTTAAATCAGTCTCTCGAAGGTGCCTTACTAACGGGTGGAGCCAAATAGACACAAATAGATGCAAATTCATGGATAGGGTGGGACAGATGGAGGAGGGGAAGGAAGATTGTTGGTGACCTTGAAATTTGACCAAGATGGTAAAGTAAAAAATAGTAATGACAGGACGATATACACTCTTTAATTTATGGGAATAAACTGTGTCATTTCTTCTGCTCAGATTCTACATATCATTGAATTTACAAGCCTTTTTTTTTAAATTTAGAAACTTGATTACATATCTATATTAATGATCTGGATGCAGTTTGGAAATTATTTAAGTTAACCAGGCATACTGATTAAAAATCAGAGCTTTGGTTTTTGGTGTGAAATGGCTTAGGGAATATTTTTAACACCTGATGGTTTGGATTTATGCTATTCTGATTGTTTTTATAATGGAATGAGATATGGTAATAGATATAGTATATCATTGACACTCTAAGTAATGCTTATTGATAATGCTAATGAAAGATAATATTTTTCTTCCAGACTCTTCCTTGCCTGGTTCTCCAACAACAATTCCAACAGATGGCTTTATTAAATATGGTGAAAGTAACTATTCACTCATGAAATTAAAGTTACAGTGGCAAGAGGCGGAAAATTATTGCAAGCTCCACACTTCCCTTATTGCTAGCATTCTGGACCCCTATAGTAATGCATTTGCATTTATGCAAATACAAAAAGTTAATGAACCCGTGTGGATCGCCCTGAACAGTAACTTGGTAAGATGCTGGAAACATGCACAACTCGACACGATTTACAAATTGTGATGAAACAGGATTCTCTTTCTGTTCATTCTGCTGAGCACTCATTAAATGTAAGACACTGTGCTGGGCAATGTGAATGATACTAACATAAACTAGACCTCATCTTTCAAGTATCCAGTGCCTTCAAGGATCTAGCAAGCTAGTGATATATGTCAGAGATCAAATTAAATTTACATAACTTAGATTAACTTTCACACTGCTTTTGAATATTAAAATTAGATCCTGCAGCTCAACACTCTCATGTATTAACTTATTTCTCTCTAGAGTGTCACGATTACAGCTATACCATGGGAATCAAGAAAGCCGATCAGGGGCATGGTTCCTGGGTAATGAGGATACTTTTTATTTTTTTTTTGTGGCCAGTCATTCTAGAATTGTGAGTCCTGAAGTTGTGAAGCTTCTGTCCCTGTGCGAAGAACGTCACTGCAGTCGTTTCTTTTATTCCATAATAGAAAAAGGCAGGTTGCCAGTGGCAGAGAATTGGGGTGGGGGACACAGAACTAAGAGTGGTGATGGAGTTGCTAAAATACTCCTAAAATGAGTCTTCCCTGATGCCCTCTGATGCATCTGTCTTTTTTTTTTTTTTTTTTTGATGTTTATTTTTGAGAGAGAGAGAGATGCAGAGCACAAGTGGGGGAGGGGCAAAGAGAGAGGGAGACATAGAATCCGAAGCAGGCTCCAGGCTCTGAGCCATCAGCACAGAGCCCGATGCGGAGCTCGAACCCACGAACTATGAGATCATGACCTGAGCCAAAGTCGGACGCTCACCCGACTGAGCCACCCAGGCGCCCCTGTGATCCGTCTATCTTCATCCATTTAGCTAGTCAACCAGCAAACTTCCTAGTAGAAGAAATAGAAATGTCAACACGTCACTAGGAGACAAAGCCAGAAATGTTAAAGAGAGGTATCTAAAAGTGCTGCAAGAGAGAAAAGGGATCAGTCGAGTCAGGGGAGAGGGCCAAGCAGGTTTCTCTGAGAAAGCGGACTTTATTGATGTGGCCTGGGACGGTGGAACATAAGGAAGGGAGTACCAGGAAGAGAGAAATGGGCGGAAAGAGATAAAACTGGAAAGTAGGTTGGCGTCAGATTTGTAGATTTCCTAATGCTGTGCTACAGAGATCAAAATACACACTTCATGCGAAGAATATTTCCTAAGTAGGGAAGTGAATACTTAAAAGTAAGTAGTTCCATGCTGATTTCTGTGAGTAAACTTAGGCAAGACATTTTTATGTCTGTGTTGACTCTATTTTTTAGTAATTAATTTGCTTGTTAGTTCACTCATTCCCTTCTTACGCACAGGGTCACAATTCTTTCATGAGTTTAACATAAGATTTTATTATTTTTAGAAAGATTAAGTAGCTTTTCCACTATACCGACATTTATAACGAAAACAGTACTATTATCTTCCTTACATCTATAGAATTTAGGACAACATAAGCATTATTTGATTAAATGTGGTAGAATACTACAAAATTCCAACTTGAGGTAATACATGGTTTTGATTTTGTCGTTAAATCTTTGGTAATTGGCTGGGGAAATTAAATAATGCAGTTAAAATGGGACCCATGGTTCGGTTTCAGAATGCATTTATTTCATTAATATTATATATCATCTGTTGTTAGACATTGCCTGTCAAATCTTTTAGACTGGTCAAAGGATATTATTGATAAGTACTGTTTTTGATGTGGTTAATTAATTTACATGCGATCATAAATTTTGTTCCACTAAATTCAGTAAGAAGTTAAGTGTGCAAGTTGAAAAGAACAATCTGCTTTTTAAAAAATACCCAGAAGTATTTGTTATAGTTGAAAGACCATCTTCCTGGAAAGCGTGGCACCTAGGCTCCTCTGTTATCTGTCGGATCTTGCCTGAGTCATTTGTCACTTGTGCTTTTTCAACAGCTGAACAATGAGGCGAGTAGAAGAGATTAGTGTTTCTCTCCAAGGTCTACAAATGCAATGAAAATTACTTAATTTTACTGTCATTTTAGTGTTGATATAATAAATATTTTATTGGTCCTGAAGACAAAATTTGTATTTCACCCTGAAAACCTGCAAATAAAACATTTCATAGAATAAGACATAGGTTTTTAAGTCAGTGTTTTTCAAATTAGCTTTCAAGGATGTATTTATGGGGAACTCCAAGAGTCCCTCTAAAAGAAAGGGCTCTCTCTACTGAATTTCAGTTGGTAGGAACGATTTATTCCCAAATGTTGAAGATTGTTTGTCAAATCACAGTCTAAAATATACTTTTACTTCTCACTTGGTTCTTTCGGTGTTTTCTAAATGAAGCAAGACTGCACGTTAATTGTTGTTTTCGTCTTTGCAGACCAATAATGAGTATGCTTGGACTGATAAATGGAGGATGAGGTACACTAACTGGGCTGCTGATGAGCCCAGACTGAAATCAGCATGTGTTTACATGGATCTTGATGGCTCCTGGAAGACAGCATATTGCAATGAAAGTTTTTATTTTCTCTGCAAAAGATCGGATGGTAATTGAATACACAAAAACAATCAAGGGATTTGAAATTTCCTCAATAAGTGAATACACATGACTTTTGACATTATTAAACAGTAACGTCTCCTGGTTAACTTAATAAAATAATAAGGGGCACCTGGCTGGCTCAGTTGGCTAAGCAATGGCTCTTGGATGTAGCTCAGGTCATGATCCCAAGGCTTCATGGGTTCAAGCCCCGCATTGGGCTCTGCGCTGGCCGTGTGGAGCCTGCTTGGGATTCTCTCTCCCTCTCTCTCTCTCTCTTTTTGCCCCTCCCTGACTCTCGCTGTGTCTGTCTCTCTCAAAGTAAAGAAATAAACCTTAAAAAAATCGCTTTAAAGAACAAGATAATAAAACATCTTCCTTCACATAACAGAAGACTAACTTGATAATAAGCAAATATGCATAGATCCAAATAATGGGGACAGAAAATTTTCTTCATGGCTAGAGTTTATTTGCACTTTATAAACTTTTGAATTTTTATTTTTGAGATTATGTGATGTCAGATTTGTCAGGCAATTATGACTGGTTTTTATGTTGGCAGCACATCTGTATCAATATAACTTTATGAGACTAGATATCGATTAATGAGAGTCAGTGATATGAAGGTGATAATTTTCCTAGAATACAGTGAAGGGGGACTCCCTTTGCAAATTATTTTTTGGTAACTTTTTTTAGGAACTTAACACCTTCGTAAATATTTATAGATCTGCATTCTTCATTATGATGGCAATTGATTTCTATTCTACCAGAGTAGCGTCTACTGAAATACATTTAAAATGAAGAAAAGAAAAAGATCACTGAAAAGAACACCCAATAACAAAAAATGGCAGATCCAAATGATTACCGTTAGAACTTTTTTTAAAAAATGGTGAATGGGTGATGAAATTTTCCTGAGCTGCTAATCTTTTATTCTACATAGTAGAGACATGCTTCGCTTTGTTTTAAATGTCTTTTTATTAACAGAAATCCCTGCCACTGAACCTCCACAACTGCCTGGCAGGTGCCCAGAGTCTGAGCACACAGCATGGATTCCCTTCCATGGTCACTGCTACTATATCGAATCTTCATACACAAGAAACTGGGGCCAGGCTTCTCTGGAATGTCTCCGAATGGGTAGGTGCCACGTTTACTGTAAGAAAAATCTCATAATCACCTAGTCCGGATTACCATGGTACTTAAAAACACTGTACATTAAAATCCTGTGGAATGTAAACACACCAGTTTATTCTTCTTGTTAATTTCTATTGTGACAGGATGGTCCACATCATGCCTCCCCAATGTAATTTATAACATTACAGCCTCAAAATTTTAAAGAATTACAGTAGAAAAACAATCATTTGCTGAATAAATCTTTCTCACTTTCTGCCCTAGTATTCTTTTGTTCTGTAGTTTTTTTTTTAATGTACATTTATTTATTTATTTTTAGAAAGAGAGGGGAGGGGCAGACAGCTTAGCATGGAGGCCAACGTGGGGCTTGATCCCACAACCACGAGATGGTGACCTGAGCTGAAATCAAGCATCAGACGCGTAACTGACCGAGCTACCCAGGCGTCCTGCTCTAATGTTCTAAATTGTTAGGATTGTCATTCTGAGTTATCTAGAGTGTTGTGCATTGCCTTCTGACCTCCATGGTTTCTGTTGAGAAATCACTGTCGATTCTCGGGAGGATCTCTTGTTCATGATGAGTCACTTCTCTCTTGCTGATTTTAAGAATCTCTATCTTTTGACAGTTTCTTGGGGATGTGGATTTCCTTGCGGTTATCTTACTTGGAGCTCGGATAGATGTGGAGCTTGCTAGATGCATACATTAATGTTTTTCATCAAATTTCAGAATTTGGGGGGCCATTATTCCTTCAAGTATTCTTTTTGCCCATTTCTCTTTCTTTTCCTTCTTGAACATCCATTATGTATATTGTGATCTAATTGGTGATGTCCCACAAATCTCTGAGGCTCTGTAAATTTTTCTTATCTTTCCTCCGTTATTCAGATGTGATAATTTCAACTTACATATTTTCATGTTTTTGTGGTTACTTCTTTTGCTTAATCAAATCTGCTGTTAAGCTACTCTAGTGAATTTTTCCTTTCAATCATTATGATTTTCAACTCCAGAATTTTAAGAAATAATTTGTATCTCTCTCTCAATATCCTGTACTTAGTGAGATGTATCTCATACTCTTTTTTCATACTTTAGCCATGTTTTCCTTTAGTTCTTTAACATAGATGATTTGGTCTTTGGTAAGTCGAAGGTGTGACTTTCTCAGGAACAGTTGGTATTTACTCCTTGTCTTGCGTATGGGCCATACTTTCTTGGGTTTTTTGTTTTGTTTTGTTTTGTTTGCATTTCCTGTGGTGTTTTTTGTTGAAAATTAGACATTTTAAATAATATGATGCACAACTCTGGAAATAAGATTCTTTCCATTCCACAGAGTGTGTTGTTTTTGCTGTTTTTTTTTTTCTTGTTCAGTGATTTTCCTTAACTATTTTTGTAAAGTTTATATTCTTTTTCATGTGTCATCATGGTAGTTACTGCTTAGTTAGTTCAGGGGGTCAGCTAATGACAGCTTCCACACTCATACAATAGTTGACAACTCTGCCTTAGTGGGGCGCCTGGGTGGCTTATTTGGTTGAGCATCCGACTCTTGATTTTGGCTTGAGTCATGATCCCAGGGTCGGGGGATGGACTCCTGTGTCACTCAGCATGAAACCTGCTAAGGATTTTCTCTCCCTCCGCCCCTCTCCCCAACTCAGCACACTCTGTCTCTAAAACAAACAAAAACCCCCAACAACTCTGCCTTAGTGCTCACTTCCTTCTTGCAGATCCTCAAGGTTAGCCAGAGTGAGAGCTTAGAAATCTCTCAGATTTTTTGTAAATATGCACATGTACACACCCCAGTGCATGTCTGTGGCCTTCTAGATTCTCAAGAATGGATCAAAGCTTTTTGGAGCTCACTATGGACATCTTATTCCCATTTTTCCTTTTAAGCTTTTGTTGTTGTTGTTGTTGCTGCTGCTGTTTTGTTATTCTTTTTTCTTCAACTGTTATCCCTGCCTCAGGCACCTGTGATGTTAGATAATTGCATGAACACCTTCAGAGACAAGTCCGTTTACATTTGGAAGAGCTCTGAATTGGGGCAAATAAAGCCAAAGCTTTGCAAGTCAGTCTTTCCAGGGAACTGTCAGAGAGATAAAATAATGGAAATTCTTTGAAGTGGAACTTCGCAAGAGCTCCACCGCCATTCTGATTATTCTAGTGGTTTCTAGGCTGCTAGTTTTCACTGTGATTTGGGAGCTGTTCGTTTTTAAGGTGAACAGAGAGCTGAGGGTAATGCAGTGAAATTAGAGCAAGTTAAAACATCATGAAGCTCACTCTTAACACAAAAACTGAATTTTTTAGATAAGTGTCTCTGGATTGTTACACGCTGTTTATTAATCTTTACGGTTCCGAAATTTGTCAGTGTTCTTACTGCTTTTGTAGAGGATTGCCGTGGATACTTACTCTCTGTCTCTCTCTCTCTCAAAAATAAATAAGTATTTAAAAATAAATACATACATACATAAATACATAAGTAATGAAATTTTAAAATTGCAATGAAGATGGAGAAACTTTGTTTCCAATTTTAGAGGACTGCGTTTTCCTGTAAATAAAATGAATGACTTTCACTTACCAAAATATGTCATAAATATTTCGAAATGGTTATCATCCCTGAAATATATTAAACCATGGAATATGTGACTGTGAAATAAAAACACTAATCAAGGGGATAATCCAGGACCCAGTAACATGGGATGCAGGCACACGGCTAAGTGTAGGTTTTTGAGATCCGGAAGGCCTGGATCATGCCATGACCCTACCCTCTCCTATCTTCGGGATCTTGACAAATTACTTACCTTCTGTACTTTTGGTTCCTTATCTATAAAGAGGGGGTAGTGCTCATTTGATACGGTTGTTGTAAAAGTTTAGGGAGATCATACTGGTAAAGCACAAGGCAAAATGTCTGGCAGGGAGTACTTAAAATATATTAGTGGTTATTATTAGAAAGCTATAGTATTTTACTATAAACTCTAATGCTGACGCTGAATCAACCCTAATGTAGTGTAAGGTGTTGGTGCCATAGTAATCTAACCAGTCTGCCAGTATCCTATCTCATTTTACTTTCTACAATCCCATACCTAGAGGATCAATACTCCTCTAGGGCACTGCATCATTCTGCTGCCTGAAAAAAAACCCAAGTGTTCTTTATCACCACCCTAAATACCAATCTCTTGCCATCTGCAGTGAGGCCCAACCCAAGTCTTTTTTCACCTGTTGGTCAGATTAGTCCGGCCAAATGGAGCCATCTATTAGCACTCTAGGCTCCTCCCAGTAGATAAATCTATCTACCCATCTATCCTTTGTCTAACTCTCTCTCACCACAAACCAAACATGGGAGAGTCCATGTATCTGTGCACCGTGTTCCTGAGTAAGCACTATGCTTCCCTCCCTGCCTTTTCTCTTATTCCTTCTTTTCTTGGAATGATTTTCTATTCCTTCTGCTTGAAATCCTATGCTTCTTACAGCTTGAATTCTATTTTTCCATGTTCCCCTTTAGTTGTTTCACCTAAAACAAATCTTCGGTTTGACATGTCAGTTACATATCATACTTATTTCTCTTCTAATGCATCCGTCTGTCTGTCTATAATGTCTCCTGAACCATAACCTTGTTCAGACGCACTCTATGAAAACCTGAATAGACATCTTTTCCAAAGAAGACATGCAGATGGCCAGCAACACATGAAAAGATGCTCAACATCACTCATCATTGTGGAAATAAAAATCAAAACCATAATGACATGGCGAATGGCCAAAACCTGTCAGAATGACCAAAATCAAAAAGAAAAGAAATAACAAGTGTTGGCAAAGATGTAGAGGAAAAGGAACCCACACGTGCTGTTGGTGGCAATGCAAATAGCTACAGCCACTATGGAAAATAGTATGGAAATTCCTTAAAAAATTAAAAATAGAAGTGCCATATCAGCCAATAATTCCACTATTGGGTATTTACCCAGGGAAAACAAAAACACTACCTCAAAAAGATATATGCACCCTTATGTTGTTTGCAGCATTATTTATAATCATCAAGATGTGGAAGTGTCCATCAGTAGATGAGTGGATAAGGAGAATGTGGTACACACACACACACACACACATACACACACACAGTGGAATATTTCACAGCCATAAGAAGGATGAGATTGTGCTTTTTTTGAGACAACATGGATGGACCTAGAGGGCATTTTGCCAAGTGAAATAATCTAAAGAAAAATAAATACCATATTATCCTATGCAGAAATGGGATCAAAAAAAAAAAAAAGAATAAGTAAACAAATAGCAGAATCAGAATTATAAATACAGAGAACAAACTGATGGCTGCCAGAGGGGAGCGAGGTAGAAGGTTGGGCAAAATGGGCGAAGGAGAGAGAGAGAAAGAGAGAGAGAGAGAGAGAGAGAAATACAGGCCTCCAGTTATGGACTAACAGCAGACAGACGTGACTGACAAAGAGTAAAATCAATAAGATTAGGCATTGGTGTTAGAAAGGGTGGAAGCCAAGAGTGATTCTCAGGTTCAGGCTCAAGCAAATGGGAAGATGATGACGCTACGTACCGACATGGAAACAGTTAAGGAGGAATAAGATTTCTAGGAAAGGATTTTATGAGTTTTGTTTTGCACATGTTGAGCTTGATGTGCCCCTGAAACATTAAAGCAGAGTTTTCAAAAAAAGAGAAAAGACGCATTGTCTTACTCATCTTCTCATGTCCTTCAGCAACTCATTCGGTGTTTGTAATGCACATGATGCTTAAACCATCATATTTGCAGAATGGAAACTGAAATTCTTAGAAGTCAAATGTCCGTTCTTTGAAATTCTGTCCCTTAAGTGGAGAAGTCGGGGTGATTTTTATTACTTCTAAGATCAATACTGTCATTACAAAAATATTTTTAGCTGCTTAACTATAGTTCTATCATTGTGTGTGTGTGTGTGTTTCTACGTTGCAGGCTCTTCTTTGGTTTCCATTGAAAGTGCTGCTGAGTCAAGTTTTCTGTCATATCGAGTTGAGCCACTTCAAAGCAAAACCAATTTTTGGATAGGATTGTTCAGAAATGTCGAAGGTAATTTTTGCGGCATGATAAGCACAGATATTTCACAGTGGTGTTTGCAAAACAAGTTTTCAGCTCCAGAAAGTCTTGCCTTAAATAATGATTAATTGGTGAAGAATTTGAAAATTCAAACTCATATTTTCACTTACGATAAGAACTGAAATTTTAAATGACTCACGTATTATGTATGCTATCTTGGAAGCTGCCAATTAAAAGAGTGTTTTCTGTAGCTAAGTTAATTTAAGAAGCTTTAAAAAGTATTTTCTATCTTCAGAAAAAAATTAGGGGAGGATAAGTATACGTATTTGTACTAATTAGGAATAAATGTTCAACGAAAGCTGTATAAGAGACATATTCTTTTCAGGTTTTTTTCCCTATAATAATTGGTCATTATAATCTTGCAAACTAAAAGTCTGGTTGTAAACAACTATTAATTATAGTTTAAAATAATATGTGTAGAAATGTTGCACAAATAGGTAGAATTTATTTTAAGATGGGTGATTTGGGGGGCTGCGTAAGTGACCCAGTTGGTTAAGCGTCTGACTTTTGATCTCAACTCAGGTCTTGATCTCAGGGTTGTGAGTTCAAGCCCCGGGTTGCACTCCCTGCATTGAAGCCTATTCGAAAAAAAAAACAACAAAAAACCCAAAGGTGATTTTTAACTTCTGTTTTTATTGACTTAATTTGACAACCAGGAATGTGGATGTGGATAAACAACAATCCAGTTTCCTTTGTCAACTGGAACACAGGAGATCCTTCTGGTGAACGAAATGATTGTGTAGCTTTATCTGCAGCTTCTGGATTTTGGAATAATATTCACTGTTCTTCCTACAAGGGGTATATTTGTAAAAGACCAAAAAGTAAGTAAGAATGTTACTTGTGGCCCATATGTTCACAGGCCATCATTTCTTTTAAATATCAAGATGTCATGTGTGGGATTTTAATGTGATTTTACGTCCCTTGCAAGCCCTACCCCAGTGTAAGTGAAAAACCCACTCTGCCCCGGTGCTCAGCTATCCGCAGCTTTGACTGAGCAGAGAGTAGCTTGCTCAGCTGACATAATGATGTTGGTATATCAGTGCATTTCTAATGGGATACCCACACATAGGGACTGTCAAGTTGTAAGCGGTTTGGAGAGCCAGTTGACAAAGTCATCCCCACCAAGGGGATGAGGTCAAAGTTCCAGAGAGTTCTCAGAATTTGTTATAGAATAAATCATGGAAGACCAATGAAATCTCCTTCTGAGATTAAGTGGCAGACCCTGTGAAAACACAGTTTGGGGGAATTAATAGTGTGATATGCCCACGACATGGTACTACCTAAACTTTAATATTTTTATGCCAGTCCACTTTATATAACATCCTTCCGAAGAGATAAAATTAATTAGGGAATCTATTTAAATAAATGAATTAGGTAAATTAACACTCTCTCCCCAATAGATCTTGTTATTTTGGAATTAGGTAGTTCCTCAGTCTGTTCAAACTCTGTTCTGAGACACCACACTCTTTGGTGCAGTGTTGAAATCTTAGTTTATTTTTCATTCCAACACGCTGTGGTAGCTTAGGCTTCAGTGGGCCAATTTCAAAAGATCTAGTCAAGAATACATGATTATTGGATAGATTGGATAGATTTTGAGCGTCAGTATCAGTGGCTCAAATGCAACTCACTGGATCGTATTTTCAGGATTTCCATTGTATTCAAACTCTCCCTACAGCTGTAGGATGCTGATATAGTATCTATCTATCTATCTATCTAGATATATATATAGATACATACATACATACATACATTCATACGCGTCAGTCTTGTAGCCTCTATCATCTGTCCTATATCGTATAAGTCTTGTAGCCTCTATCATCTATCCTATATCATATATCGTATATATATTGTATCCTATCTATACATACATGTATCTATACGATACATCTATATCGTATCCTATCATATCGCATCATATCATATCACCATGAACAAAATATGGAGGACTCCATGTATCTGTGAGCCAAATAATACTCATTATCTACATGCAATTATTATGGGTTTTTATAAGTATTTAATTGATTTCTTATTTCACAAACAGTTGTTGATGCTGAACCTACTCGTGCATTAATTACCACAAAAGGTAAGACCATTCATTATGAAATTTTAAGATCTGTATTAGTAATGTATCAATACAGTTTGCTTGTTTTAACAACCATGATAATCCCTTCCCACACCCTGTACTCTCAGTAGAATTGCTCGGGGGTACATTAACCTTTGTCATTATGTCATCAGCCTTCCTCGAATGATGCTCTAGAAAAGCAGGCCTTGGAGTCAGGTCGGGGTTTTTACCATAGATATTACTGAAGACATTGCTGTGTTGCAGAGTTACCTTTTGGAACCCACGGGGGAAATTTCTCTCGAATCTTTGTGGGTTTTTTTTTCATTTTTTTTTAAAGCAACCTTTTAAATTTTAAGTTTATAGACAACCTGAACGTTAAGGTTCTTTACAATTTTATAGACAACTGATTTATTTCGCTTATTGTGTTAGTAGCTAAAAAAAACTCAAAGTGAGATTTAGGGTTTGCCTGCCACCTCCTTACTAACCTTACGGGTGCTATTTGTTTAATTATACTCATGATTTCAAATCTCCACTATTCTGATTTTCTCTTTTCCCTATTTTTTCTTGCTTTTTAAATGTTTATTAATTTTTTTTAATGTTTATTTTTGAGAGAGACAGACAGACAGACAGAGCATGAGCAGGGGAGGGGCAGAGAGAGAGGGAGACACAGAATCCGAAGCAGGCTCCAGGCTCTGAGCGGTCAGCACAGAGCCTCATGCGGGGCTCGAACTCACAAACCGTGAGATCATGACCTGAGCCGAAGTCAGACGCTCAACCGACTGAGCCACCCAGGTGCCCCTTTTCTTGCTTTTTAAAAATCATCATTATTATTGCTAGTCTATGTATCTTCATATGATGTATTTGTCATCAGCATTCAGTTATTTTCAAACAGCGATAAATATTTTAAAACATTGATTAACTAAGAGATGAAATATCCTTGCCACCGAATACTAATATTAACGTTTAAAATAATCCTTCATGTTACCTGGACTCCTGTGTTCATGTCCTGCATTTCTCTCTGACAAATGTCAAAGAACATTTGAAATGAAAGAATATATATTCTTTGTTTAGTTTTTCCAAAAAGAAAGTTGTATTGTTCTTCATAGCATTCTACCTTTGGCCTCCCTCCATCTTTATCCTGATGAGTTTGTTTATTTCCAGCTGACCCCAGGAGGATGGACCCTTCCAAACCAGCTTCCAACATGGCAGGAGTCGTGGTCATTGTGGTCCTCCTGATCGTAACAGGTGCTGGCCTTGCTGCATATTTCTTTTACAAGAAGAGACGTGTGCACTTACCTCAAGAGAACACTTTTGAAAACACTCTCTATTTTAACAGTAGGTTGAGTCCAGGAACTAGCGATACAAAAGATCTCGTGGGCAACATCGAACAGAACGAACATGCAGGCATCTAGTCTCATAATGTGATTTCGATATATTTTAATTTCATAACATTATACTAAAATGTTAAGGTTCTTTAATTCAATGTGATTGTCTCCTTTACAATTAGTACTGTATTGCACTGGCCTGTCCTTTTCCTTTGCCTAATTGAAGAAATAATTGCTCATTTTCTAGTCTGGCAAGGTATCTTCGTGAAAGAGAGGTAATGATATTGATGACCACTTCTAAAAATATGTTAGGTGAACACACAACACCATAATGCCAACACATTTAAGCCTCACTTGGGTGTCGGTAGTGTCGACTGCCTGTGACAGAGTGATTAGAAGAACCCCAAACACCTAATCTTCCTAAAATAGTTTAAGGTGCTCCCAAAGAAATGTTACCTATTGAATTATAATTCGGTAATTAGAAAACCATTTTGAAAATCAAGTACACGTAACTTGTTCTTTGTTGTTTCAGGTAGCATAAAAATTTAGTCACATTTTCCTCTTACCAATCCTGACTTTTACATCAGTTATTTAGAATTGCATTTGTACATGTGCAGAAAGAATGAGGCAGCTGAGAACCTGTTTTCCCCTAGCAGGGTTTTCAAGGCTGAATATTGCAAATGCGTTCTTTGTCCTGTTATATGTATATCAGGAATGCAAAGATGTGAAATAAAAATGTAAATTTGCATAACTGGGTGTACTTAGATAATGTGAAATAAACATCAAAGACAAGGTCTATTTATAATATATTTGTGCTTTGGTGATCTTGGTAAATGTAAATTTTCTTTTAAGTGTGACTTATTTATCTATTTTCTTTATACTGGTCTTTCCTCTGAAAATAAACAATTTATTACTAGATAAATTCTTTAAACTAGACCCTCCATCTGTTTGGAAAAGACGTGTTGCTAAAGCATTATGTACACAATGAATTTTTTCTCATGGTGACTTACATAATTTCCCCAGATCTTCATCTATAGCATTGATGCCACTCAGAAGTCCACAACCAAAGGCACTGTTACTGAGAATCGGATCTCTAAATATCTTTTTGTCACTTTAATAATTCCTTTTTGCTTTTAAAAATTTTACCTTAGGGTCACCTGGGTGGCTCAGCTGGTTGAGCATCCAACTCTTGATTGCAGCTCCTGTCATGATCCCAGGGTCATTGGATCGAGCCCCATGTCAGGCTCTATGCTGAGTATGGAGCCTCCTTGGGATTCTCAATCTCTCTCTCTCTCTCCCTCCCCCCACATCTGCCCCTTCCTGGCTCTCTCTCTCTCTCTCTCTCTCTCTCTCTTTCTCTTTCTAAAAAAATAAAAAAGAAAAGAAAAGAAAAGAAAAAGAAAAATTTTCCCTAAATAAAGCTTCACATACATGGTGTAATACCTGGAGGTTTTGCATCTCACGCAGGGACTACACTATCAGCCCATCCTTGCCTTTCTCAAGGGACTGCTCAATGGGCGGAGCTCCTTACCTGGGGTCTCTGGATGGGACTCCTTGGATGCCATTAAGGGGTCCATGAACGTCCAAAAAATTGCATGCAAAACATTGTACCAATTTGTGTTTGTGCCTTCTTTTTTTTTTTCTGGGAAGAAAATAGATTTTCAGGTAAGTCTGTAGTTCAAAAAAGATTAAGAAGCAGAACACTGGGTAGGGACAGGATGGACTTTCTAATACCCCAACTCAGATGAGTAACAGGTGGAAAGAAATAGGAAGTGAGAGGGAGGCAATTGTGGAAAAGGTTGCTGAGCACAAACAATTCCCTTTCATCCCTGAAACACAAGAAAACAAATTGCTTTTCCTTTCTTGTGAGAATGAACCATATTCAGTTTGAAGAAGTTCTAATGGGGGCGCCTGGGTGGCGCAGTCGGTTAAGTGTCCGACTTCAGCCAGGTCACGATCTCGCGGTCCGGGAGTTCGAGCCCCGCGTCAGGCTCTGGGCTGACGGCTCGGAGCCTGGAGCCTGTTTCCGATTCTGTGTCTCCCTCTCTCTCTGCCCCTCCCCCGTTCATGCTCTGTCTCTCTCTGTCCCAAAAATAAATAAACGTTGAAAAAAAAAAAAATTAAAAAAAAAAAAAAAAAAAAAAAAGAAGTTCTAATGGAGATGATGGCTGTAGTGTCATAGCTGTGTGTAGTGAACTGTACTACAGAAATGCCTTTCCTAACATATATATATACGTACATATATAAGCTATATATGTTAGTGTGTGTATATATTAGTATATATATTAGGAATGCTATGTATATTCCCCTAACATATAATATATATTCTCTATATATAATGCTATATATAGAAATGCTATATATATTTCTAATATATATACTAATATATTCCTAATATATATACTACATATTCTCTCTTTATATATATCCCTTTCCTAATACACATATTTGTATCTCTCAAGATACAAGAGAGCATTAGAAATGTTGAATAAGGAGTACCTAAGTGAGCATGATTTAAAAATTGTTGACACAAGTCCTTTTCATTATAACTGAGAGCTGCATCTTCACAGAAAACATTTTGGGCTTCAAACATGTATCTCAGACTTAAATGTCTTACCTTTGCAAGAAACATTCCATAGTTGGCAGAGTGCTGAGCCTTATACGTCCCACTCACATTATCCCCTCAAACATAAATTGTTAGGTCATTTGTATCTACGCATGTATCCAAACACAATACTAAACTATCAAGGGTATTTTGGGGGTGGGGGAGAGAAATATAGGGGGGAGAAGAGTAGTTGTATGCAGTTTTGGTTTTGATTATTATAGTTGAGCTGTGCGTCTTAACCAGAAATTCTATCTGGCGGTAAATGGTTAAGTGTTCTCCTCGATGGCTTTGCCCTTGCCTCAGGTTTGCATCAGCATCCAGCAGGTGGAAGATCCTTAAGGATATTGTTTTTCCCCAGTTGAGCTCATACCATGTGAATAGTCTGTAACTTGAACTCTAAAACTAAAGCTGAGATTTGTGGACACCAGGAGAGTTTTAATTCACTTTTCCGTATTTGCTAGTGCAGCTGTCTGAATATCTGCCCGTTCATCTGGCAGATATTTCTGGAGCATCTATTACATGTGCTAGGCATTGAGCTAACTCCTGGAGATTCAGATCTGGGTCAGGACCAGTGCCTGTTCACAAATGGAGGTGTAGACACAGATCATTTTACAGCGATGTGGGAATGCGCTAGTAGAAATACGCCTAAGATACTTTTTCAGCTTTATTGAGGTATAGTTGACATATAACATTGTGTAAGTTTAAGATGTACACCATAATAACTTGATATATGTACATATTGTAAAATGATGACTTCAAGGTTAGGTAGCACATCCAACCCCTCACATAATGACAATTTGAAATACACCGAAGATATTAATGGAACAGTGACGGACGCAGACGTGGTTTCAGCAGTGTGACAGGTTTCGTGGGCCTGAGGAGTTACCTTGGGTGGGGAGGGGCACTTTGGAAGAAAAATAATACAAAAAAGTAGTACAAAAGGGAAAAATCATTCAAAATGAGAAAAGAAGTCATGAGAAATTACAAATTTTTAAAAGTCGGCACGTACACCAAACATCATAATTGTACTTTAGTTTTAATAATTAACTGCTGATCTACTTTGGTTTGTTTTCTAGGATCTACCCCAAGAAAGTACTACAGACTGGTAGCTTAAACAGTGGAAGTTTGTTTTCTTTCAGAGTTCCTACAGCTTACAGTTCCGGGTGCAGGAAGTCCAAGTTCACAGTCCTGGTGGGGTGGTTTTCTCTGATGCCTCTCTCTCTGGCTTGCAGATGGCTGGCCCGCTACGTGCAGGAGTCCCTGCTGTTTCTATGTGTGTCCTACCTCTTCTTAGAAAGATACCAGCTAGATTGGACTAGGTCACACCTTAAATACCTTATTTAAAAAAAAAATTGTTTTTAATGTTTATTTGAGAGAGAGAGAGACAGAGTGTGAGCGAGGGAGGGTCAGAGGGAGAGGGAGACACAGAATCCAAAGCAGGCTCCAGACTCTGAGTTGTTCAGCAGAGCCCGAAGCCGGGCTTGAACCCACCAACCACAGGATCTAGACCTGAGCTGAAGCTGGATGCTTAACTGACTGGGCCACCCAGGCGCCCCAATAAAGACCTTATTGTTAACTTCATACCCTCCTTAAAGATCCTATCTCCAAATACAGTCATATTTTGAGGTCTAAGGGGTTAAGGCTTCAACATTTGAATTTGGTGGGGGTAGTGGGGACTTATTTTAGCCTATAACATTTTTTTTTATTGTCCATTGTATTTTTCAGGGTTTTCCAGAGAAACAGAGCCAATAGGATATTCCTGTCTGTCTGTCTATCTATCTATCTATCCATCTATCACCTATCTATCTACTTAACTATCATCTATCTAAATGGAGAAAGTTTAAGGAAATGGCTCATGCAATTGTGGAGGCCTGGTAAGTCCAAAATGTACTGGATAGGCCAGCAGGCTGAAGACCCAGGGAAGAGTTGCAGTCTGAGTCCATAGGCAGTCTGCTGGCAGAATTCCTCTCATTCAAGGAAGGTCAGTCTTTGTTCTATTAAGGCCTTCAACTGATTAGACAAGCCTCACCCACACTAGGGAGGGTAATCTGCTTTACTTAAAGTCCACTGATTTCAATGTTAATCTCTTTCAAAACTCCTTCATAGGAACATCCAGAGTAATGCTTAAGCAGGGCACCATGGCCCAGCCAAATGGACACATGAAATGAACCATCACACCCCTTTATATGGCAATGGTTTTGTGATATTTTTTATGTAAGGAATAGAAAGATAATAGAAGATAAGTCTTCAGCATGATAGATCAGAATTTAAAACAATTCTTTGATAGTTTTAAGAGGTTTCTTTATATAACTTGTTGATAATATAGTATAAACTTCAGGGTTATAGTCGAATATGGGAAAACCTCTGGAATTTCATTTATATTCAAGCACTAATACTTCAGGGCATTTATTGTGTGTGTGTGTGTGTGTGTGTGCACAACAAGTAGTCGTAAATACCTTTGAATCTGATGATAATCACTAATCAGTGTGTTGACATTTTTTTAATGGCATATTATGAAGGTTTGGGGAGGTTGGTATTTTGTGTCAAATCAGCTAAAAATTTAAATCTTTTTCTAATATGCTCATATGATTCAGTTCTCTTCATTCTCTTCATTAACTAAATTACCATATAACCGAAGAGTCTCTTCACTGCTTCAACCTGACATTAGTCTCTTCCTGTTAATAAATTATTGCTTTGGGAATAATCAGAAAATGTTCTTGCTCATATTTCCATCCTGATGTCCGAATAATCTCTACTGGTTTTATTTTGAAATTTTCAAACTTCTCGATTTCAATTTTCTATTGGTTGACTCTTTGCTTTGTTTCACATTTCCATTCGTTTGACTTTCATTCTATGCTAATCCTTTAACAAATTTTAAAATGACAAGATCAGGTATATTTTCTATACATGCAAATGTGCAGTCTGCCAATACCTATGGAAGAATTTCTCAATTGCTTTGAGAATATTCCAAAAGCGTGTTTCCAAGTCACAGGTAACATAGTATACTGGATAGAGCTGTGTACCACATTCCCAACAAAAGAAGAGAAAAAAGGAAAGCCGCATAGTGCTTTCTTTCATATTGTACATGCTGCATTATTTTAGTTTTGATCTGGCTTTGATGAGAAATGAAATCCTACTTCAATTTTTTGCCCTGTGGTAATTGTAGGAATTTCTGCAGACTGGTTTCTGGTTTCAGATATTTCAAACATTGTTTCTTCTCTAAATCCACTTAATTGGGTCCTGGGTACACCAGGCTATGCTCACGCTGCTGAATGAGTTCTGGTTTCCAACCTTCCAGGCAAGGCAGGGTGACTGGGCACAATGGATGGTAGGTAGGTTCCTAGAAGCCGTTTGTGAGGCGGCTGTTTGACGCGGCGGCCTCTCTGGTTACAGTACTCAGTTAATCAAACATGGATCTAGCTGCTCTGTGAAGGGATTTTGCAGAAGTCGTTAAAGTCCCTAATCGGGTGACTTGCAGCTGTGCGGGCCTGACTTAATCAGTTAAATGGTCTCAAAATTGGACTTAGGCTTTCCCCGGGGTAGGAGGTGGGCGAAAACTGCTGCTTTTAGAAAACAGCTTTGGCCCATGGGCTTCCAGCTTGCTCCTGCCCTTCCCTGTGGCCTTCACACTTGCTTAGCCAGTCCGCTGCAGTTACATGAGCCAATTCTTCTGTCTCTGTAGATGTTTCCCTATCTACTGTCTATCTATCCATCCATCCATCCATCCGTCTGTCCATTATCTCTCATCTTAACGTTTCCTACTGGCTGTCTTTCTTTGGCTGAACCCTGACTGATATACCATTTCTATACTGACAACCACATAAATATATTATTCCATTAAACCAACCAAATGTGTCCCAAACTCAAGGTCCCTTTACCCTGATTCCCCCAAATGCCCATGGTCACTCCCACGCTACTGGACACAAGAGAAGAGGTCATTGGAAGGGTAGTTGAAGTGGAGAGTCTGACATAATTAGGGTTAGAATATCTTACTTCTACCCATCTTATTTTAGAAACACAACCTCAGTGTGAAAATGCTGCTAGGGCCTGGTCCACTGGCGTGGCAGGGAACCATGCAAGTGAGGGCCCCCAAACTTAGGCTTCATTTGAAAACCTCACTAGAGAACCCATTCTGAATGTCAGGAGTAGTTTCTGAGAGAGGTGTCACTGGACTGGAGACCTGAACGCAATCTGGTAAGACGAGAAAAAAGAGCAGGGACGCATGGGTGGCTCAGTTTGGTTAAGCATCCAGCTCTTGATTTCAGCTCAAGTCGTGATCTCGGGGTCGTCAGATGGAGCCCTGGGTTGGGGTGCACACTGGGTGTGGAGCCTACTTAAGATTCTCTCTCTCTCCCTTCGCCCCTCCCCTGGGTAAGCACATGCGGATGCCCTCTTCCTCTCTCTCTCAAAAAAAACCCCAAAAAGATGAGAAAAAAGTATCTCAGCGGGGAGGGGGGAAGGTCGGAACAGATGGCAGACAGAGGAAAACTTGAGCAAAACCACTGAGATGAGAAACCACTGGTTGCAGATATGGAGTAAAGCGGGATGAATGTGAGAAGGAACTAGAATTTAGGGATCACGCCCTCAAATACTCACAGCAGGCAGTCTTCTGGCTGGTCCTCACCTTCCTTCATGTGCATTCACAGCACCTTGATGTGTCAGGCTCGGCCCAGGTGACCTAACCAAGGGGACAACACGTCTTACTCGTTCGTTGCCTAAACACACATAATCAAAGCTGCGTAGGTAACGTGGCCTAGCTTAAGCAGGTCCTCAGAAATGACACTCCCTCTTACTCAGAGTTACTGTCGTAGACTCGGGAAGAATTAGGCTGAGAGACTTGTGGAGACTTAGATAACTCGGGGAGGCCTGGAACAGTTGGCTTATTTCCATAACAAGACTGGAGGTGGAAAATCCTGCCTTAGTTTAGAAACGCTTGAATTGTGAGAAATGTAAGTCACCTATATTAGCGAGCATTTATTTTCCGCTGGTGTCTTAGGGGAAACCTACTGCGCTGGCTGTAAATGGACGTCTCGACCCTGGCTGCACATTGTAATCAGCTGGGCCTCGTCTCAGACCCACGAGACGAGCATCTGGGCGTGGTGTTCAGGCTTTGGCAGCTTGACAAGACCTTGGCAAACAAAAACTCCCCAGCTGACTTCATGAACTGGATAAATGAAGCACTCGTGTTAAATAGTTCACGTTTGAAGCTGTTCGTTATTCTTTAATTTTTTTTTAATGTTTTTATTTATTTTTGAAGGAGAGAGAAACAGAGCATGAATGGGGGAGGAGCAGAGAGAGAGGGAGACCCAGAATCCGAAGCAGGCTCCAGGCTCTAAGCTGTCAGCACAGAGCCCGATGCGGGGCTCGAACTCACGAACTGTGAGATCATGACCTGAGCTGACGTCGGCCGCTTAACAGAGCCACCCAGGCGCCCCTGAAGCAGTTCGTTATTCTTCAGGATTCCCTAGTAGGTCAAAATTCTTGAGAGCATGAACACATATTTCTCAAAATTAGCAGAGGGCGGTGGGTGAATTTCCTGATGGAGAATGGCTGCCCTTAATATAATTTTTTTTTTCAACGTTTATTTATTTTTGCGACAGAGAGAGACAGAGCATGAACGGGGGAGGGGCAGAGAGAGAGGGAGACACAGAATCGGAAACAGGCTCCAGGCTCTGAGCCATCAGCCCAGAGCCCGATGCGGGGCTTGAACTCATGGACCGCGAGATCGTGACCTGGCTGAAGTCGGACGCTTAACCGACTGCGCCACCCAGGCGCCCCTAATATAATTTTTTTTTTTAACCAAAAAGAAGATATCACCAAAAATAGTAACATGGTCATTTGCCCTTTCATACTTCTGGTTTTTCTTAGAGGATTTATGTTGTGTCCAAGTGTCAAATAAGAAAATTTCCTTAAAACATTGTTTTTAGTCAAGCCTGAATAGACATTATCATAAAAATGTTTTAGGAGATTCCTTCCACTGGTGATTTTGTGCAAACTGGTGCAACACATATTTTGGTATTGGAACTTCTTTAGCATTCTATAAATAACGTTTTGGATTTGGAAAGGCCCCCTGACAGGCAGTTGCTTTAATCAAAAGGTGGCACTGACATTGGAAAGGCCCCCTGAGTTGGCCGGAGATCCTGGCTGTGCTGTGGGGGCTTTTAAACATTAACGTTATTCATGGCGGCTCCGCACGATTAGATTTTGGCAACGATTATTGATCTCATTCAACTCGCTCTGTGGGTTGAGTGAAAACACCTTTCCTATCACAGCTTTCTCCTCATGGGTCTGATTACAGCGCATATACAGGCAATTCTCTAGGAGTTTCAGAGAATGCCACAAAGCTCTCACGCTCCCTTTTCTGGACTCTTAACTTTTTCTTCTTTAAGGGCAAGAAAGTTCAAGACTCTCTGGGCTGGCTCCCGATGTGGGGTTTTGGCAGGGGGTTCTCAAACGTTGATGGGCCTCAGAACCCCCCTAGAGGGTTGATTCAAAATACAGATTCCTTTGGGCCCATGCTTATGATTCTGATTAAATAGAGCTCGATCCGAGTCCTGGCATCTGCATTTCAGCAAGAATCCCAAGGGACTCTGATGCCCTCGTGCTACGATTTTGAGGAGCATTCTATTTCAGAATCATTTTGCATTGACATGGCATTTCCTCAAAGCTGTTAGAAATCTCACATAATCCGGGAGGTAGAAGCAGGCTAGCCCGACAGCATGAGAGGTCACCGAAGCTCTCCATTTTTTTCTATTCTCTCTGCTAATTAACCGGGAACTCTAGATGCTAAAACGTTTCTGCACTACCTTTCATAAACTCCCTCATACTCTCTGCTCTCTGCTGAATGTCTGCGTCCCATCTCCCCAAATTCGTATGTTGAGACCAAATTCCCAATATGATGGTATTGTGAGGGGGGCCTCGGGGAGGTGATTAGGTGATGAAGGTGGAACTCTTGTGAATGGAATGAGTGCCCTTATAAGAGAGACCCCAGAGAGCTCCCTGGCCCTTCCATCATGGGAGGACATAGAAAGCAGACGACTGTGAACCAGGAAACAGGTTCTCACCAAACACTCAATCTTCTGGCAACTTGATCTTGGACTTCCCAGCCTCCAGAACTTCGAGCAGCCCAAATGGTCTAAGACATGCCCCCAGTGCATCCCCTTTTACAATTCCTACATCCCCTTCACAATCACCATTAATGAATATGTATGAGTTGATGATTTGTCTCTCTTATCCAGTCTTATAGTCTAAGCTCAAGGAAGGGAAAAGCTACTGTGGGGCCCTAGACGGAACCCTAGATCTTTGTGAAAAGAACCATTTACCTTTGCTATGGGTGATAACTGAAAATTATCCCTATAGAGACTCCCAGCTCATGGAAAGGTCAGTTGTCATGGGTCAGGGCTTGCTCACGTTAGAAAAGGAAGTAAATAAAAATCTTCAGACGCTATGACCATCATAGCTCAGTAATTCACCTTTAGCTCCTTGAGAACTAAAAGGGAAAAGAAACCTCATCAGTTTCTTTGATAAAAATTGCAAGAAATATTTCAAAGACGGTTCTGTCTCTTCTTTCCCCTCAATTTTCTGGAAATCAGAGAAACTCTTGGCTATGAAGGTGATAGGGAAACCGGTTAAGTTCCTGTCATGCTGGACACAATGGCATGTAATCGGATGAATTCCAGATAGTCCTGAAGTGTGTTCAGCTGATTGCGATGTGCCACCCTAGGGGTTAATTCCAAAACCCAGAGGTCCTGGCTCTTGAGCTATGGGGATAGAGGAGGAGGCTTGGAGTTTCTAACAGAGAAGAAGGAAGGATGTGGGGTTGATAGTCTCCAGGCATCCACTTCTCTGAAAATGGCAGTTTGTTCATCAGGCAAGATTTGACTCCTTTCGGGAAATACTGGATTAAGAGATGAGCAAAATCTCTACAGTCCCTATGCGTTCTGTGTTGTTGATCTCGGGTCTCCATAAGAAGTCTTGATTTTTTTCCTTGGAGCGTCCAGACTTCTCTCTGGGCCTTTGCTCCCGCCTATCAGTAGGCTGTGACTAGACACGGGTTGTGCAAGAATTGCTTTCGTCAGAAGAGTCAAGTTTCCATACCCTGTGGACCCCACGGGGGCCGTCACTCTGCTGTGGGCCGCCTCCCCAGCTGGACCGCAGCCCTGCCAGAAACAACCGTCTGGCTCCAGCCAAGCTGGAGTGCGGTGTGTGTCCCACAGAGGTGGCGGGACTCCCGCCTCCACCATCCACGGGGCCACTCCTCACCCCCCGAGGACCCCCTAGGCCAAGCTTGCAGGGCATAAAGAAGGAAGCAGATCCAGTTGGGGGCTCTGCCTGAGCAGCTGACAGAGACTCCCCTGCCGAGCAACAGAGAATCTGGCATCATCTCTGAAGAGCCTCAGCCAACTGGAACTTCGGAAGCCACAGCTTTCCTCCGAGCTCCCCCTCAAGATGTGTGCAGTCATCGTGCTTGTTTCGCTTCTTCCCTGTTCTTGTTTAAAAGTCAGAACGCCTTCCCGACACACAGCAACATCTCAGCACTCAGGGGTTTCTATGAGGGCCGAGAGGAGGCAGGAGAACAGGTCTGGGGAGGCCAGGGTGGCATCAGGTAACCCCTCCTGAAGTTGACCTTTCGAGTATCCAAGCCGCTGTGTCCTTTTGGACTGTCTTCAGCCGAACATATTCCACAGTTGCCAAGCCTCAGGATATCAAAGAAACGCTTACAAAATACGCGCTCTCTCTCTCTCTCTCTCGTAAGAAACGATTTAGCTAAGAGGATAGTTCTGCCAATACATATCACATGGACCTAGACACACACAAAAAAGGAACAGATGTTTTAAAAAATGCCTAAGGAGAATGAGACTATGGTCTTGGTGGAAAGAACACAGGCACTGTTCCTCCAAGAGTTCTCGCGATCGGCCAACCTAAGCTGCTTTAGTCGCCACCACCGACCCTAAAGCACTCAAAAAGACTAAGGCAACGTAGTGCTTCAAGGACCGCTAGGGATACCCTGGGTAGCCGTCAACATCCGTGATCGTGCTGGGGGTTTTTTGGGGTGTTTTTTTTTTTAGCTCTCACTTTGTTCTCTTCACTTAATGGTATTTCAGTTTCCATTGTATCTGATAGTAACGCATCCAGTAGTAAAATGCTGTAAAAAGCCAAAGAGAAAAGTGACGACTGTGTAAACTATGAACTCAAGAGCCAAAACTATGTTTTGAGGCCAAAACCACCGCCACAGGGATGATCAACACCATCACCCCTAAGGATTCATGTCTCTGGCATCAGTGATCGCATCAGGGCATGAAGAGCTGAGTCAGAAATGAAGGCACCATCCATGCTGACCATGCAGCTGAAGGCCACACCCCAAATCGCATGCACGTTATGAGCTTACAATTTTGAAGGAAGGAGGTTGAGATATTATACTGATGACTGATGACAGAAAAATCTAGAGTTGAGGCCACAGTCAGTACTGTCTTGACAGATTGTAAAAATACGAAAGATACCAACAACAAACTCAAGATAGCCCAGATCCACTGGGCAATATTTGCTTGTTGTCACAAAGCTTCCAAATGGTAAGCAGATCCTACCCTTTGTGACCCTTTTAACTTCTCTTACCATATTTACCTTTAAAGGCTACAAGTAGCCAGAAAAGTACTTAATTAATGGACTTCAGACAGATTAAGAAGGAATTATTTGAAGGACATTTACACAAAGAACTACTTCTGTATTAAGTGTGCTTGGAAATCTGGGGGACATTTCTCCTTCTTCATTGTTCTGTTAAGTCCAAATAAGGTATTATTTTGTACATTATTTTGATGCAATTTGAGAGAAATGCCAGATGCTTAGTACGTTTGTTTTGAAATTAATTTATTACTAAAAAGTTATTCCTCTTTGGGGTGCCTGGGTGGCTCTGTCCGTTAAGCGTCTGACTTCGGCTCAGGTCATGATCTCGCGGTCTGTGAGTTCAAGCCCCGCGTCAGGCTCTGTGCTGACAGCTCCCAGCCTGGAGTCTGCTTCAGATTCTGTGTCTCCCTCTCTCTGCCCTTGCCCTGCTCACACTCTGTCTCTCTCTCAAAAATAAATGAACATTAAAAAAATTTAATAATAATAATAAAAAAAACTTCCCCCTCTTTTTGAAATAAAAAAAAAGATCATGTTATAGGCCAGGAAAAGGTAGTAACTCTGTCAACATAGGTGTAAGTGATCCCAAGTTGATCATGGACTTAATTTATTAGGTCATTGTTCAACTTGATCAGCTCTAAAGAGAGAATTCTTGTGGATCTTGACTTTTGATATAGTGTGGATCCTCCCTTTTGATATAGTGTTATATTTATAACCCATTCTAGTTAGGACTTCTGTGAAATGTATGGTGACTAATTGATTTTGTTTTTGTAAATAGTCATTTAATGAAAAGAAAAATAAGATCCTGGAAAAAGAAGTCAGCATGAGAATGAATAAATACCATGTTCATGCTAATAAATCTCAAATTTGTATCTTTAGCCTTAACTTGCGCTTGGGACTTTTAACATGTCTACTTGACTGGTCTACTGGAATATTTCACACATACCTCGGATTTAACCAAATAGAACACAGCCTTTCCCCCCATGCTGTTACCACTCTGTGCTCCATTTTGTGAATGGCAACATGAGCTATCCAGTCGTTCAGTCTAGACAACTTGGAGCCATTCTTACTTCGTCTCTTTCACTCACGCTCTATATCTGTCACCATGTCTATTCAATTCTCCCCAGATAAGCTCTTGGACTCGTCCATGTCTCCCTCTTTCTATGGCTGCTCCCCAGTCCAACCACCATTATCTCTTGCCTGAAAGACAAAAGTAGCCTGCTACCTGATCTCCATATTTCTGCTCCTGTTGTCCTCCATTTGTCCTAACAATGTGCAGCAAGTGACTTTATTAAAATGTGGGTCATATGTCACTCCACAACTCAATACCTTTCAATCGCTTTTAATTTCATTTAGAAGACTACTCAACCTTCTTACCATGACCGATAGGACCCATATGATCTGTCGCTGGCTTGCCACAGGCTCACCACCCACACACCAGCCTACTAATCCTTTCTCAGCATGTCAGAAAGTAGAACTCTCTTCCCTCAGGGACTTTGCTAATCCCTCCACTTGGAATGTGCTTTCTTCCCAGCTTCAAGAGCTAGACCCATTAGATCCTTCAAGTCATTTTCATTAAGCTAGGCTCCCATCCTGCTGTTCTTCAACCCAGCCTCCTGCTTGTTTCCAAAACACTCCTAATTCTTTAATATTTCCCTTTTATTTCTACCCCAGTGTAATGAAAGCAGGAACCAATATCTAGTTTGATTCATTGATGAATTTCTGGGACCTTCAGTAGTCCTTGCCTCATGATGGTGCCCAATAACGTTTGTTAACACCATTGAATCAATGGAAGGATTTAAATACTAAAATAATAAAAGAGGGCGTCAGGCAGAATCCAGGGGCATGTTAATATCAACATTGGGGAGCAGGATGCAAACCTACAAGGAAACTCAAAAGAAGCAGTAGGAGAGGGAGGACTCTGCTAGAATATTCTGAAAGCCAATCAAAGGACGCACTTCAGGAAGGAAGGGGGGTGAGGGGTAGGCTCTACCAAATGCTGCCACTTGTCAACCGAGACAAGGGTGGAAAGCTTTCTGCTGGATTTAGCTTTAAGAGTCATTTGTGACCTTGGTAAGAGCAGTTTCAAGAAGACTGGTGAAGGAGAAGAGAGATCAGGCACAAGTTACCGGAGGGAAAGATTTCAGTACAGTTGAGTACACGAACGGACCTAGGAGAGAACGAAAGTGTAAGAGTCCGCAGGGAGTCACCTATACTCAACCAAATACAGCCTCCCTGGGATCCACTTTTATGGAACCCAAAGCCCAAGTGAAAGAAAAAGAGTTTTCTAGAGTCACTGTGAAAATCACTTGGGGGTGGGGGAGGGTGCTTTTAAAAGCATCAATGTCCTGCCCCTTCCCTAATCCAATTCAATCAGATCTCTAGGGATGGGACCTAGATAAAGTATATTTATAAAGCATCCAGGTCCCTCCAGTGTGCAGTCTCTTCAATGTTTTCCCCTCTCTTTCTTTTGTGTATCAAAAGAGCACTTTGCAGGTGGGAGGAGTTTCCTTGCTGGGCAAACATTGAGTTAGGGCAGTGGATAGATGCCAGCAGGAAGATAAGAAGACATTAGTGGGTACCTTCACCTCTACCCAGTTGAACTGCTTTAAATCCATGCTTCCATTCATTTTTAAGAATTTGGTAGAGAACACATACCATAAAATGTACTATTGTAACCATTTTTATGGGTATAGTTCAGTAGTAAGTATATTCACATTGTTGTATAACCAAAACTCTTTCATGTTGCAAAACTAAAACTCTAACCTATTAAGCAACTTTCCAACCCCTTAGACCAAGGAAGTGCTTGAAGGCTTCTGTCTGCTGCTAACGAGCCAGAATAAGCTGTGACTCCTTATGGCATCACCTTGAAGGTCTTATTTATATGTCACCAGAGGCATCCTTGAGAGCGGAAGCTGGATGGCAATTTGTGCTCAGTGATAATCATTTTGTTCAAGGATATTTCTAACCTCCCTGCTTCACTTGATTTCACACGGACTTCTCTGTTTTACTATAGTGCTCAAGTCAACTTGCCTTTCATGGCCTACCATGGGGTAAGGGATTCCCATAGAAGACAGTGTATATACCTTTCTCATAGACGTTCCTGCTGCATTCTGTTGGACTGCTTGCTTTTCTCTGACAAGCTGTGATGGTGGGTAGTGATCATGCTCCATTCATCACTATATAAGCAGCATATAGTGATGTAGGCATGCTCAATAAATATCTGAGTATGATACTATGTAAATATACATGTAACACCTAACGCTCATTGAGACTTCCAATATGACATGGACAAGTCATTGATTGTATCGTTATTTAATTCGGGTAAATTCTCACAACAGCTCTATGAAGGCAAGTTTTCTATTTTTATCCTCTCATCACAGAAAACTGATAGAAAGTTTAGGAAAAAGACAGATATCATATGTTTTCACTCATACGCGGAACTTGAGAAACTTAACAGAAGACGATGAGGGAAGGAAAGGGGAAAAAATAGTTACAAACAGAGAGGGAGGGAGGCAAACCGTAAGAGACTCTTAAATACAGAGAACAAATTGAGGGTTGGTGGGAGGGTGGGTGAGAGGGGAAAATGGGTGATGGGCATTGAGGAGGACACCTGTTGGGATGAGCACTGGGTGTTGTATGGAAGCGATGAACCACCGAAACTACCCCCAAACCAAGAGCACAGGGTACACTCTGTATGTTAGCCAATTTGACAATAAATTATATTAAAAACAAACCAAAAAAAGAAAGAAAGTTTAGGAAAGTCGTGGAAGGTCGCACAGCTAGCAAGCGGCTGAGGTGAAAATGAAGCTTGGGCAGTCTAGCTCTTGAGTCAGTAAGCTGACTTTGAAAGAAATGAAAAAGGAAAGGAAGTAGGGACAACAAGGACTTTTATCTGTCTGAACTCCCTCCCTGGGCAAGAGGGAGCAGAGGTCATGAAAAGTGGACTAGATCAGGGTGGAATGGAACTGGCCATGAGGTAGCATTCTGGCTCAAACCAAAGGGAGAGTCAATATGACTCCAAGTCGCCAGCAGCAAAGCATGAAGTATTTCCAGAGACAGCGACCCAGAGCAGGGGATCATAGTGCGGGGGGCGCAAGAACAGCTCGTTTCCCAGCACTACTCACTCCTCCTTCTCCAGGATGACTATTCCCTGGGGCATTGGGGTGGGGTGTGATCTTCAGGATTTCAAGCTGAATTGCAAATATCAGCCCTGAGAACAACAAATGAGGTATTTCACTGTATTTGTTACATTTATCATCACCATCATGAATGAATAGATAATGCATATATAGGGTACACAAATTAAAAGATTCAAGAGGATGGGGAACCCCCACACCCCTCATGCTCCAACCCCCATCCCTCAGCCACTGGCAAGTACTGTTGGAAGTTTCTTGTATATTCTTCTAGAGATAAGCTATAAATACACGCACAAATGTGTATACATACGCATACACACACATCTATGCACAGCATTTCTCTGGAAGAATATACAAGAAACTTTTTTTTAAATTTTTTTTTTTCCTTTTTTTCAACGTTTTTTTTTTTTTATTTTATTTTTGGGACAGAGAGAGACAGAGCATGAACGGAGGAGGGGCAGAGAGAGAGGGAGACACAGAATCGGAAACAGGCTCCAGGCTCTGAGCCATCAGCCCAGAGCCCGACGCGGGGCTCGAACTCACGGACCGTGAGATCGTGACCTGGCTGAAGTCGGACGCTTAACCGACTGCGCCACCCAGGCGCCCCAAGAAACTTTTAATAGTAGTACACACACACACACACACACACACACACGAATATCCATTCATCCATTTTCATCTTTCCAAGGTTTTTCTTTTCTTTTTTTTTTTTTTTTTACACTTTCATCCCTTCTCTGTTCTCCTTATTTGAAGGGTTGTGCCTCTTTTATTAAAAAAATCCTCTATTGTCATTACAATGGTCAATATAATTGCATTACATTATCACAGTTACAATGGAGGACAGCTCAGAGATGAACATACACGATGTTTAACCAGAAGTCTTGTTACATATTGATAGCCTGACAAAAGGTATTGATGGCGAGCAGCTGGAAATCAATCCAGGATCGGGCAGTCACGGACGATCTATGGGAAGTTGAGTGAGAAGGAAGGATTCTAACAAAATCCGGGCTTTTATAATAATAACAGTAATATTCACCTGACATTTTCAGTGCCCGGTGCTGTGCTTTACATGTGCTTTCTCTCTCATTTAATCCTCACACAAAATAGGTACTATATCATCGTCTGCATTTCAGAGATTAGGACATTGGAGTTCACAGATATCCAGTAAACTGACCAAGCTCACGAATCTTATGAATGACCGAGGCTGGAATTTAAATTTACACCTGCCTGAAACCTTTTTCTTAACTCCCAGGGCTGCTCATTATATTCTCTTCTGACTCATTCCTGACCACCATGAGTAGATTGGATCGAACTTCAGTTTGGGGAATGAATGTATATCAATGAGGACAAGATGTTCTCAGCGAAGTTTGCCAGAGTCCGTTGTTCTTTTCAAATCACATTTGAAAAATAAGAACAATATTATCTTAGAAACTGGGTGATGAGAACCAGTTTTAGGTCTACATGAAGGCACCCCATCTATGATTTCTGATGCTATCCCAAAGCACCCTCCCTCCAGTATTCCCCTAGCTTAGCCTTAATCTTTTCACACTCTCTTCAACTCTAAAATCTAAAGAAATTCAGATGGAACATGCTATATAGTTTCAGAGAGAAGCTGAGTTTCCAGAAGTTCTACTTTGACAGGAAATTGGGTTTCAATAATATTATATTGACAGGATAGTTCGTATTATGTGTCAACTTGACAGGGCCATGGGTTGCCCAGGTAATTGGTTCCACATTGTTTTTGAAAGTGTCTGTGAGGGGTGTTTCTGGATGAAATTAGCATTTGAATCAGTGGGCAGAGTAAAACAGATGGCCCTTCTAAATGTGGGTGGGCCTCGTCTAGTCAGCTGAGGGTCTGAGTAGAAAAACGTGAAGGAGGAATTCACTCTCTCTACTTGAGAATCTCTCAGCTGGGACATCAGTATTCTCCTGCCTTTGGACTTGCACTGGAACTTATACCACCAGGCCCCCTGGTTCTAAGGCCTTTGGACTAGATGTATTGGGACTTCTCAGCTTCCATAATCATGTGATCCAAGTCCTTATAACCAGTGAATCAATCAGTCAATGTCTGCCTATCTTTCTATTACGTATGTGTCTATCTATCTATCATCTATCTATCTAAACTTTATCTATATATCTCCTATTGGTTCTGTTTCTCTGGGAAATTAATTAAATCGGCAGTTCCAAAATGTAGTGAATAGGGCCACTGCACTGCACACCCGTGGGGGGCACCATTCACATCATGGACTATGTGAATGATACCAGGTCAAGCTGAGGCTTCAACTTTCCTGAATCCAGGGCTCTTTACCAGCAGTTATGGGACCCAACCAGGGTTCTCCTTGTAATATAGAAATGCCCTCCAGTTCAAGGAAGGTCCGATCTAGGTGTTTGCAATGTACCTTTCACAGTAGGAATCCTGGAACGTAGCAACTATTTGCACAAAGGTGCTCAGTTTGGCAAGTGAGGCCCATGTATTAGCTGGAGGTTTTTTGTTTTTGGGTTTTTTTTTAATCTTTTCATCTTTAGAAGAGGAGGATGCTAAGTAGAATAAGAGATCAGAGCCTGGCTCCCCATGATATCATTTTCTCCTTTAGCACCTTATCATCTTGGCTGTGACTATTTCTTTTTCAGTGGTTGAGCTACTTTCTGTTAAGCTGTCTTCCCTTTTTCCCAGCAGCAAGTGTGTCCTGATCGCACCCATTCTCTTTTATCCACACAGGGATCACACAGTTCTAATCAACCTCTCCTCCTCTGGGCCATTCATTCAAGTATTCATTTATTCGTTCATCAGGTATTCATTCAGCATCCACTATATGCAAGGCACTGTGTGGAAACGGGGATAGATACAGAAGTGACAGGAAGACACAGTCCTTCCTCCTGTGGACCTTGGAGGCCTGTAGGAAAGACTGAATTTTTTCTTTAAGTTTATTTATTTTGAGAGAGAGAAGGCGTGGGTGTGTGTGTGTGTGTGCCCGCGCGCGCACAAGCTGGGGGAGGGTCAGAGAGAAAGGGAGAATCCCAGGCAGGCCATCCAGGCACCCAGGAAAAGAAATCAGTAAACAAATGATTTCGCACAGAACTTTTAATTGTTATTGAAGGACGCACAATGGAAGAAACTTACAGGAAGACGTGAGGTCAGAGGAGACCTGAGAAAGTTGAAAAGGATGGAATGAGTCAAAGCTCAGAGAAATTGCTAATTGGAGGGTTGGGTGGTCGGGAAAGAGTGTGTGGGGAGCAGTTAGGGAGGCAAAAAAGCAAGGTGGGAGCCCACTGCTTAGGGTGAGCCTGCGCCGTTTCTTAGCTCCCAGTCTTTACAAACCCCTAGTTGAGAAGGTCTCTTTTATTTTCCTTTCAATTCTCCAAAATTTAATTAAAAAGGAATTCCCTAGGGGCACCTCGGTGGCTTAGTCGGTTAAGCGTCCGACTCTTGATTTTGGCTCAGGCCTGATCTTCTGGTTTGTGAGTTTGAGCCCCGCCTCGGGCTCCATACTGATGGTGCAGAGTCGGCTTGGGATTCTGTCTCCCTCCCTCTGCCCCTTCCCACTCGTGTGTGCGGCTCTCTCTCTCTCTCCAAATAAATAAATAAACTTAAAAAAAAAAAGGAAATCCCTGGATGGGGTTATTTTTCTCACCGGAGGTGGTCCACTAAGAATGAAGTACTTTCCTCCACCCACACACAGAACACAGGACGTATCCCGAACCACTTTGGATTATCGATGTTTGGGGGTGGGCCGAGGTCTCCCACCAGGACTAGCGCCTGGGAGATCCGACAGTGTAGGTCTTCGTGTTGCGCGTAAACTGTAACAGTAACTCGCACACAGCAGGTTCTGAACGGGTGCTCGCTGAACTGCATTATTATGTGTTGATGTAAAGGTTTTCTGGAAATTATTTCTGGAACATTTACTCGGAAGGGAATCTTTTTTTTTTTTTTTTTTTTTTTTTTTCAACAAATGGCAAGGACAACTTCTGCTTTCTCACATTGACTATTCTGGGATTATTTCCCCTATCAACCCTTTATGTGTCCTGCCCTATTCTGAACCAGAAGTTGGGATCTTAGTGCTTCTCGGCCTCAGGGGTTTTGCACCGAGAAGGCAGACCTGTTTGATATCAAAGGGTCCTCTTTTCTTTCATAAGAGCCAACTTTCATCCAAAAGAGTATGCCAGGGGGCACCTGGGTGGCTCAGTTGGTTGAGCGTCCCACTTCGGCTCAGGTCGTGATCTCGCGGTCTGTGAGTTCGAGCCCCGCGTCGGGCTCTGTGCTGACAGCTCACAGCCTGGCCTGCTTCGGATTCTGCGTCTCCCTCTCTCTCTGACCCTCCCCCATTCACGCTCTGTCTCGCTCTGTCTCAGAAAGAAATAAACATTAAAAAAAAAAAAAAAGAAAGAAAGAAAAAGAGTATGCTAGGGTTCCCTGAGGATAAGGGAAGAGAAAAAAGCATTCTTGAGAGAAGGGAGAAAAAGAAGGGAAATGTCGCCTACTCCTGCATCGGGTCCGGCGAGAACTGGATCCTGGCTCACTGCCCTGCTGTGGTGCTCTGGGTGACACGACTTCAGGGAAGCGCCTAGAAGTGACAGAGGGGTTTCCAGTCTCAGCAAGGATGCAGAGTGGAAGCAAGAGAGGCAGTAAATAGAAGCAGACCACGGGAGTGGGGATAAGGAGACTCCTAGCGATGACCAGAGAACCCCAAGGACTGGCAGGGTCCCCGATGTGTGACCTGGGACCTTTCCCCCACCTGAGGATGGAATTTCCCTCCAGCCAGCGTGCTTGGAGGCTCAGAGTCAGACCGAGGTTGACACGAGAAAATGAAGAGAAGCCGTATGTCTCATGCACACGCGTGCTCCTCTGTCCAGCTGTCAGCAGCTTTGTGGTGATTATTGACGGACGGATTTAAACCATTTGGAAAAGTGATGCTTGTCCTCAATCTTGGATACACAGGTTTAACAAATACACTGGAAAGGAAGTTCTCTTTCCTCAATGGTTTACATTTTAACGTCCTGTGGGAAAAATTTCTGGATGGGTTTGAAGTGCCTTGTGCCCATCGTCAGAACTCATGAACACTTTAAAAAAAAAATTTTTTTTTTTTTCAACGTTTATTTATTTTTGGGACAGAGAGAGACAGAGCATGAACGGGGGAGGGGCAGAGAGAGAGGGAGACACAGAATCGGAAACAGGCTCCAGGCTCTGAGCCGTCAGCCCAGAGCCCGACGCAGGGCTCGAACTCACGGACCGCGAGATCGTGACCTGGTTGAAGTCGGACGCTTAACCGACTGCGCCACCCAGACGCCCCAGAACTCATGAACACTTTAAAAGCTGGTATTGGGGTGCCTGGGGGGGCCCAGTCGGTTGGGCGTCCGACTTTGGTTCGGGTCATGATCTCACGGTTGGTGAGTTCGAGCCCCGTGTTGGGCCTGGGCTGTCAGCTCAGAGCCTGGAGCCTGCTTCGGAATCTGTGACTCCCTCGCTCTCCCCCACTTGTGCTCTGTCTCTCAAAAAATAGATAAACGTTAAAAAAAAAAAAAAAAAAAAAAAGGTTTTTTTTGAAGTTGGTATCTTCCCAATATTGGCATATCTTCCCGATATCTTCCGTTCGCAGAGCCTGCCCTCTCTCTCACATAAGAGTTTGGTTCATGCATGATCATCGTATGATTGTACATTTAGCAATAGGTTCCCAAAATGGTGATTCCCCTCCTCCTGTTTTCAAATGGTAGCTGTCTTCGGTCTAACCAACACAGGTAAGTGGCTACTGGCTACCTCAGAGCTCACTGATGGTGGCCATTTTCCATTCCTGGGTGCTTGCTACATATTGCGTGCAAGTTCTTGATGCTAGGGCTACAAAAATGATGAAGACCCGGGCCCAGTAACGGGTGAGATAAGACAGACGTATATATCACCACATCCTGGGACCAGTAGGATAAAAACAAAGTCTCACAAAGCAAAGAGGATGCCGATCCTACTACCGCATGGGAATCGTGGGGCCTTTCTTTAAAAGAACGTGTTAGTTGGGGCGCCTGGGTGGCTCAGTCGGTTAAGCGTCCAGCTTCCGCTCAGGTCACGATCTCACGGTTTTTGAGTTCAAGCCCCGCGTGGGGCTCTGTGCTGACAGCTCAGCGCCTGGGGCCTGCTTCGGATTCTGCGTCTCCCTCTCTCTCTGCCCCTCCCCCACTCACGCTCTGTCTCTCTCTCCCTCTCTCTCTCTCAAAAATAAATAAACAAAAAAAAAATGTAAAAGAACGTGTTATCTGAGCTGGGTCTTAGGGAAAATCAAACCAAACAAATTATAGATTTGGCAGTAGAGGGGAGAAAGGGTGCTGACGGCCCTGAGAAAATAACTTGAATACTAGAACCTAGAGAAGCTCAGGGCAAGACAAGTGAAGGAAAGTGGCCTGGAGAAGGAGCCGAAGACAGAGGGACTGGAGGGGAACTTTTCACGGAATTGTACTGTAGACCTTGCATAGTAATTGCAGACTGATGACAGTCTATTTACTGAGCTCCTAGCTGTGCCAGGTACCAAAATGCGATAAAAGCAGGTGATACCCCCATCTTAAAAAATTAGGAGAAGGCTCAAAGCATCCATAAAATATCCTACCTGGCGCCAATATTCTTCCCACCCCCCCCACCCCCCCGGCCATGTCTCTCTGATTCCTGTTACCATCACAGCCTGCTTTAACTCTAGAAATCATCCTGGCTTGCAGTTTTCAAAGTATTGCAAAGAGCCCTCAGCTGTTGTGGAGTTCCACAAACAATAAAAAGTACTTTCCCAAACAAGGGGGTGCCTGGCTGGCTCAGTCAGTAGAGCGTGAGACTCTTGATCTTGGGGTTGCGAGTTTCAGCCCCATGTTAGAGGAGTAGAGTTTTACTTAATAATAATAATTTAAAAAATACTATCCTACTAAAACACAATCATTACTCTTCTTGCATTTATGTATTAGGATGCCCTCCTTTAAATGAAAAGTTTTAAAAGTTTATTTATTTGCTTTGGGAGGAGGGCAGCAGAAAGAGAGGGAGGGAGAGAATCCCGAGCAGGCTCTGTGCTGTCACTGCCGAGCTTCACGTGGGGCTCGATCTCACGAACGTGAGATCATGACCTGACCCGAAACCTAGACTCAGACATTCAACTGATTGAGCCACCCGGGCGCCCCCCAAAATTTTTTTACAAGAGAGCTTTGACGCTGAAACAAATACATGATTTGGAAAAGGAAAATTATTGATTTATTCCAATCCTCTTTTTTTTTTTTTTAATTTTTTTTTTTCAACGTTTATTTATTTTTAGGACAGAGAGAGACAGAGCATGAACGGGGGAGGGGCAGAGAGAGAGGGAGACACAGAATCGGAAACAGGCTCCAGGCTCTGAGCCATCAGCCCAGAGCCTGACGCGGGGCTCGAACTCACGGACCGCGAGATCGTGACCTGGCTGAAGTCGGACGCTTAACCGACTGCGCCACCCAGGCGCCCCCCAATCCTCTTTTAAAAATGACTATTTTTTCCCTCCTGTGCAAAATTACACATATTTACTATAAAAATGTGGAAAATCTAGAAAAAAGAAGGAAAAATCACCTATATATTCCTACCACCAGTGGGGAACTATTAATACTTAATTTATAGTAATATTCTTACCGTAGACATATGACATAGTTATGATCTATGTAACATTATACACAAATGTTTAAAACTAGCTTTTCTTGTTATACAATGTGCCTAATAATGGGATAAATACTGGAAAGCTCTCTTTCCATGCTGAGAAGGAAATCCACCAAGTAAGAAGCACTGAACAATTTATTTTGTAGAATTCTTGTGAATGCCATTAGTTAAATCAACATAAATGTTGAACCATCCTTTCTGGCAATATTTGAGTTCAAAACTTTTTAAACTTGTCTTTAACTTAAAGGATATTCAACAGACAGAAATTTCAGCACATCACATAATTCTGATATCTATCCTTTAACACCAACATCTTAATCTTGAGAGCAGGATAAAGGGGCCCCTGGGTGGCTCAGTCAGATGACTCTTTTTTTTTTTTTTTTAATTTTTTAATGTTTGTTTATTTTTGAGAGAGGTGGAGACAGAATGCGAGTGGGTTGGGGCAGAGAGAGAGGGAGACACAGAATCCGAAGCAGGCTCCAGGCTCTGAGCTGTCAGCACAGAGCCCGATGTGGGGCTCGAACTCACGGACCGCGAGATCATGACCAGAGCCAAAGTCAGACGCTCAGCCGACTGAGCCACCCAGGCGCCCCCAGATGACTCTTGATCTCCATTCAGGTCATGATCTCACAGTTTGTGAGACTGAGCCCCATGTCAGGCTCTACGCCGGGGATTCTGTCTCTGCCCCTCCCCTGCTCTCTCTTATGCTTTCTTTCAAGTAAATAAACCAAAAAAAAAAATTAAAAAAAAAAAAACCTTAAAAAAAAAGCAGGATAAAATGTTAAATAAGGATTCTGCTATTTTTCTAAAAATATTCTAGAAACCGCAATGGTTTGGGTTTGTGGAGTAAAAATATATTCGACGGTTGTGTACCTTAATACCCTTTCGTCTCAAATTACAAAGGATTAGAGCTTCGTTTTAGGAACAAGCAAATAAGAAATTAAAAAGGAAAAAATTCCGTGTTTTAGACTGGCGCTCAAGATTCTGAGTAAATGTTAAATGTTGAATATATCCTTCGTAATATTTGTGGCTAACCCCGGGAGGGCTTGGAAACAAGTAAAGTTGGGGTGTGGCCAGAAGATCGAGAAAGATGTTGTAAGAAGTTCCAGTGTCTCCACTTCCCCAGCAAAGAACACGGATGAAAAATACAGCCTTTTGGAATGTTAAGTGGCCATAATTACTTACATAGTTGCCTGTGCCCTTCCCTTCGACAACTCATGCCCCACGATGACCCCCACTTCTCAGTGTTCACCTCCTTACCGTACCCGTCTCCCCTGCCCCCCTGTGGGTGGGATATGTGATTCCCTTCTGACCAGTGAAATAGGAAATGTCCCTCTGCGATTAGAATTCGTAAGATTGCCAACAGTCACACGCGTTTGACAGGCCATCCTTCCCGGGCAAGTCTTCAAGAGAAACCCCAGCCCTGCCCGACGCCTGGGTTGCGGCCTGACGAGGCTTGAAAACAGAGACCGCACATCAGCCATGTCGGGGCTCCTGGCGCACAGAAATGGTGAGGTAACAAATGTGTCCTGTTTATGGTCTAAATCTGTGTCAATCTGTTATGCAGAAGTAGATGACTAATGCACCTACTGACACAGTGATTCACCCAGAGTGAGTCAGAAAAGGAGTTGTGAAATGAAGTGGTCACTGGACCTCCTCAAACCCGCTCTCCGCTTCTCTTAGCTTTTTCCATGTCTGAAAAAGTCACTTCACGAAGCAGAAAAAGACGACAACGCGGATCATTGTTGTCTCCAGGGGCACCCGTGTTTGCATCTGGCACAGACGAACGGAAGACTTGGCAAAAGGGGCCTCACAGACATCCAGATGTAGGGGCTTAGCGGTGTCACTCAATCCAAACTGCAGGGACAGGGCACCGGGGGCTCCCACCGTGACTCGTGACTCGGCTGATCACTTTCCTGTTTAGGCTCCTTCTTCGGTCTTCTGGCTCCAGCCCTTGGCCTCCGGCTCCTTAAGTCCCTGGGGCCACATGCAGTGTCGTTTCTGCCTTCCGGACGCTCCCTTTGCTGTCCCCAGCGGACTTCAGCTATGTCATGTGCCTCACTTCTCGGGAGCCTGGAAAAGTGAGGCGGATGGATAGAGGGTGGGAGCCCAGCAAAGTCTGCCCCTCAAAGCTTTGTTCCCACAGAGA